>NC_088388.1:21869000-22174333 GCF_037993035.2 Macaca fascicularis
GGCTGAGCCGCAGCCACCTTCCACAGCTCCCAGGCTGCAGTTAACCTGGGTGAGGCTTGGGCTCTGTCACCCGAGAACCCACCAACAGCTCCCGCTCTGCTCCAAGGAGTTTTGTCACCAAAGTTTACCAAAGCTTTCTCGGCAAACAGACGCTAGCTACTCAACTCCTTCAAAGTCACAAACAGACCAAGACTCAAGATGAGACCCTCTGAGCTTCCAGCTCCTTTGTGGGGAGAATGTTTTGAAGGGAGGGGGAAGAGAAGTCTGTGACATTGCCCTGGGTGGGGAGAGGGGAGCAGAGCACAGGAACACCAGCTCATCGCCCTGGAAACCCAAGCTGGCTTGGGGTGTGCGCACCGCGGTCACACCCTTTCTGGCTGGGTATTCCGCCAAGACAGCCCAGGGGAGGCTCCTGAGCAAAGGGTCCCCAGAGCTTCGCTTCCCAGGTGGCCTCCTGGGCCTCCCAAGGCAAACTTCCCAGAGGAAGAGCAAAGGAAGACAAATTCCTTTCCACCCAACACCCATGGACTGCCAGCTGGGAGGAAGAAGGAGTGGCCATAATTAGGATGGACATAGGTAGTGCTGCATTAGGAGAAAAGTGTTTTTCTTTAACATATTGACATGATCAAAAATATCCCCCACCCTTTTTATAAAGATAAACTTGACTGGGGGAGTAAATCCTGTCTGTATCCCTCCCATATCCATATATCCCGACTTAAGCCTCCTGTTGCAAGCATCGTGTCTCTCTGCCTGGGGCCCTCTCTGACTGCTAGGAAAGCCCCAGTATCCAGGGAAGTCAGAAGTGCCAGGGAATTGTGCCCTCTAGCAGCTGACCTCAACCATGTTACCAGGACTTGCTGGAAGAATGCCCCTGTGGGCTGCCCCTCATGTGGGCCACATGGAGGCATGAGCTACCCAAGCTCCCAGAGGTCCCCAGGCAGATCACATCCCAAATAAACTGCATTCAAATCCTTTCGGGTTTACTAGCTAACGCATCATCTATGATGTTCTTTGAGGGAGGTCCTGCAGTGGCGCCTGTGCTCAAATCCTGGCTTCCCCCTCTACTATCCAGGTGACTTATGCTTCTGAGCCTCATTTTCTTTGCCTGTTAAATGATGATGATAATAATAGCACTTACCTCATAGTTGGAGGTAAGGATTGAATGAGATAATTCATGTAAAGCAATTTTCACAGCACCTGGTACTTGGTACACACTGAAAAGCTATTAGCTATAACTAATAGATGGCCGTAAAACAGAGCCAGATGACAAACCACAAATCGGGGGACAATATTTACAGCAATTGACAAGCAAAGGATTATTATTCCTAAATACAAAGAACTCTTGGAAATTATTAAGAAAAAGACAAAACTACCTTGTAGTATAGCAGCAAAGACCGTGAATAGGTAATTCACAGAAGAATGAATGAAATTACCTATTTCAGTGAAAGCACCCAATAAACATATTAAAGGATGTTTAAGCCAACTTCACTAATGAAGAAATGCTTAGAAAACCACAATAATTTGATTATGTAAACATTGTTCAGTTGGCCATGTTTTTTAAAGACTGATAAGATCCTGTGATAATAAGAGCGCAGCGAAAATAGACAGCTGATGATGAAAACATAAATTGCTCCAATGTTTCTACAGAACAATGTGGCAGTGCTCATTCAAATTCACAGATCACTTACAAGAACATCTCCTACAGAAATCCCACAGCTTTTGGTTTAGGTGCAAAAATATTCATCACAATATTGTGCTAAGAAAATTCACAACAACACAAATGATGTTCGATAGGGGATTAAATAAATAAACTATGGTATATTCAAACAACAGAATTCTAGGCAGCTATCAAAAAGAATGAGAGATTTACATGTATGCCAAGAAAGGAAGGCTGAGATTTATTATAAAGAAGAAAAAGAAGTTGCACAATTCTAAAAACAGCAAGATTCTATTCCTGATTAAGTGATACTTTTTATACATCCTTGTAAATTTTTGGAATTGCATAGACAAATCTGGAAATAACATATATCAGGGAGTGGTGGTGATTTCTGAGGCTTAGAATTACAGAAAATTTTTACATCTAAGTTACACATTTCTGTAATGTTTGAAATGTTGCCACTTTCTTTTTTTTTTTTTTTTTTTTGAGACAGAGTCTTACTTTGTCACCCAGGCCAGAGTGCAGCCTCTGCCCTCTGGGTTCAAGTGATTCTCCTGCCTCAGCCTCCTGAGTAGCTGGGACTACAGGCTTGCACCACCACACCCAGCTAATTTTTGTATTTTCAGTAGAGACAGAGTTTCCCCATGTTGGCCAGACTGGTCTCGAACTCCTGACCTTAGGTGATCCACCTGCCTCGGCCTTGAAAAGTGCTGGGATTACACCTGTGGTCCCAGCTACTCAGGAGGCTGAGACAGGAGAATCACTTGAATCCAGGAGGTGGAGGTTGCAGTGAACTGAGATCGCACCACTGCACTCCAGCTTGGGCGACAAAGCAAGACTCCATCTCAAAAAAAAAAAAAAAATTTAGCTAGTCATGATGGCATGTGCCTGTAGTACCAGTTATTCAAGAATGCGAGAGAGGACTGCTTGAGCCTAGGAGTTCAAGGCTGCAGTGAGCTATGATCACACCACTGCACTGAAAAGAAAAAAACTGCAAAATATTTGCAGGAGAGGTACATTGGTGATTTTTTTTTTCATTTTGGTAGTTATCATACGTTCTACAATGTTTCTATGTTACGTTCTAATGTTCTAATTATAAAATAGGTATTTGTTAATCAATGAACAAGTATCTCTTTTATAATTAGAAATGAAGCATGTGAATTTTACAGAGATGACATCAAGTTGTGGTGGTCTCAGCTTGCCATGACAGAGACTTACCATTCAGTGCATAAAATGAGAATGTTCTGAAAAATGTCCACTTTACATTAATATGTAGATCAAACAAAGGACACCTCAGGTGGTCTAAAGTCTCTATGAGTGGCTTCTTTTTCTTGTAGTAAAAGGCCAGGACTGCCACAAATAACTGGGGCCTCATCTCCCAGGCTCCATGCAAATGCCACTACAGCTCATTAAGCTTTGATCTGAATTCGCTATTCTTTATTTATTTTCTTGTTTGAGACAGGGTATTGCTGCATCGCCCAGGCCGGAATGCAGTGGTGTGATCACAGCTCACTGTAGCCTTGACCTCCTGGCTCAAGCAGTCCTTCTGTCTCAGCCTCCCAAGTAGCTGGGACCACAGGCACGTGCCACCACCACTAATTCATTTTTTAAATTATTTATCTTGCTATGTTACCCAGGCTGTGGATTAGGTTTTGATGAAGTAGAAACCAGAAGTAACTTGACTTTGGCCAGGCATAAAAATCCTTCCAGAACCATTTATGAAGGGACCTCCCGGGCCCCTTACCCAGATATAAGGGAAAACAATTGGAAGCATTCCTTATCCAGGAACATTAACAACAATAATTAGTGCCACAAGTCTTTCCCAACAAAACCCCAGTCACAGCCCCTCCCCATCAGCATTGAGGTTGAGCCAGGTAATTAAAAAATGAAAACCCCTTACCCGACCAGTTGATGCTGGAGAGTGTGAAGAACGCAGAACTGGGAGAGGAGCAGCTCGCCCTCTTATTGGTGAAAAACCCCACCTTCTCAGGTGAATCAGGAAATTTTATTAAGCTGGGGTTTTGAAGCATTAAGCAGATGAGGTGTTCCATCAATCCCAGTGAGCCTTGTCTCAAGCAGGGAGAGAAAAACACGTTTTCCCACCTCAAAGGGACGGGAAGATGGGAGAACCAGTTCGTCCCTGCCCAAGAAGGAACGAAGCCTACCTTAGGTGTGTGCAGATGAGACCTTGACAGTGGGTAAGCCTGGGAGGGAGCCTTCTGGGCCCTCTGATGCCTGTGCCTTGCCAGGACCACAGAAGAATCTCTGAATTCTGTTCCTGATTACGTGATACTTTTTATATATCCTTGTAAATTTACACATAGCAATCTCTATGAAATTGCAGTATGTTAGGGTTTTTGCCTTTTAATTACTTTTCAGGAGTGTCTTACGAAAACATTACACAAAATGGCAGCCCAAAGCCTTGATCAGCTTGAGCAACAGCTTCCTAGAGGCCAGGCGCAGTGGCTCATGCCTGTAATCTCAGCACTTTGGGAGGCCAAGGCAGGCGGATCACTTGAGGTCAGGAGGTTGAGACCAGCCTGGCCAACATGACAAAACCCCTGTCTCTACTAAAAATACAAAATTAGTTGGGCATGGTGGCAGGTGAATGTAATCCTAGTTACTCAGGAGGCTGAGGCAAGAGAATCACTTGAACCTGGGAGGCGGAGGTTGCAGTGAGCCAAGATCATACCATTGCACTCCAGCCTGGGCAACAGAGCGAGACTCCACCTCAAAAAAAAAAAAAAAAGAGCTTCCTAGAGACAAGAGGAGGAAGGACTCTTCCCAACCAGTAATACTTGTGCCACTTGTTGGTTGTCCATTAAGTAGGAAGTATATCCTACATGATGCACAAGCATGATGTCCCATCTTACAGATGAGGAAACTGAGGCTTAGAGAGATGACTAACTTTCTTCCCATCCAGTAACACTTGTGCCAGTTGTTGGTTGTCCATTAAGTAGGAAGCGTATCCTACATGATATGCAAGCATGATGTCCCATCTTACAGATGAGGAAACTGAGGCTCAGAGAGATGATTAACTTGCTGAAGGTCACACAGCTGGTAGGTGGTGAGGTCAGGATTCAAACCCAGGTCAGGGTGACTCCACCACCAGAATAGATTATTAGAATTTAATAATCGACTATTAGATTCAGAGGGAGAGATGTCTCCAGGCAACCCAGGTGGGATCTTTAGGCAGGATGCCTGGTACATTAGTTTCCTATTGCCGTTATAACAAATTAGCACAAATTTAATGGCTCAAAATGACATAAATTTATTATTTTAGCATTCAGAAGGATGTCAGAAGGTTGAAACGGGTCTCACTAGGCTAAAAACAAGGTGTCAGCTGAGTTGCATTTCCTTCTGGAGGCTCTAGGAAGAAAATCTCTTTCCTTGTCCTTTCCGGCTTCTAAAGCTGCCTGCATTCCTTGGCTTATGGCCCCTCTCACCATTTTTAAGGCCAGCAATGGGTGATTGAGTCTTTCTCACCATGCCATATCTTTGGTTCTCACTCTTCAACCCTCGCATCCCCATTTAAAGACCCTTGTGACTACATTGGACACTCAGATAATCCCAGATAATCTCCTTAATTTAAGGTCACTGGACTGGCAAACTTAATTCCATCTACAGCCTAATCCCCCTTGCTATGTAGCGTAACATATTATTCACAGGTTCCAGGGATTAGGACGTAGTGGGGAGCCATTATTCTACCTACTACACTCAGAGAAGCAGCAAGTTCATGGGGCCACCAAAGCCCAGGGTCTGGTTTCCACCTTTGCATGAGGATGGAGAAACTGACTCACTGGCTAAAATGTCCAATAGCCTGAATAACAGGCTAGGAATGCCTGAACACAGTGGGAGGACTGGCTTTTCAAGAGGCCATTTCCATTCAAGGCACCTCTGTCCTGGTCCTGATGGGATCAGAAGGATCTGGCCCATGGATTATTTACCCAGTCTTATTTATGTTTACTCTTATAAAAGTAATACCTACTCACTCATGCAAGATATTCAAACAGTACAGAAGTGCGTGCCTATGACACACTATAATGTGTTCATCTGAACTTGTTTTCTGCTCTCGCTGGGCACACACTAGCCCTCTGTTCCCAGCCTTCCTTGTAGTGTGGTGTGTCCACGTGACATGTTCTGGCCAATGGAGATGAGCAGGAATGAAGGGCACCCCTTCCAGGCCTGGGCCCAGGAAAACATCTACAGATGACCCTCCCTGCGCCTTCCCCTTCCACAGAAAACGGAGACTCCAGCATGGAAAATGGCAGAGCTTCAGGGTGAAACTGGAACTCTGGATCGCTGCTTGAAGAAGAAAGGCACACCGGTCAGGACACCCATTTTTTACTTTATGAGCCAGAAATAAAGTTGTATTGTGCATACCAGGGAGCTCTGTCTGTTATACCAGCTCTCATTACCTTAACAAATGCTTAGACTTTGAAGTTTTGTTAACCCTTTCAGGATTTAAATATACATTCAAATATAAAAATAAGGGATATATAAATAGAAAGCATATACATAGAAGACCAACACTGGTACATTGTGAGGGAGAATGACATGAGGATGTGAGTATTGGGAGATGGAGATTATCAGGGAATATTGTGGAGCTGGATACCAGTCTGCCCTCTGTCCCTTGTGATTTGTATCCCTCTCTCATAGAAGACACACTCACTTCCTCCCAAGGTTCCCAAAGTCTCATCCCATTACAGCATCAGCTTTAAGTTCAGAATCTCATCATCTAAATCAAGTCCAGGTATAGATGAGGCTTCTAGGGTGTAGTTCTTTAAGGATAGCTGCTTGAATACAGTTTTCTTAATCTGTAGACTGATACACTACAGAGAAAAATTATCTTGCCCCCTATACACACCACATTCAATGATGCGACAGGCATAGAATAACAACTATAGACAGTCCTATTCAAAAAAGGTAAAATGAGAGGCACAAAGGAGTCACTGCATAGCAATTAATTAATTAATTAAGATCCAGACTGGGCAAATGTTGTAGGTTCCTTGATTAAGACTTGGTCTTACTCCTGTCAAGAAGCGATTCTCCATGGCCCTTGGCTGCACCTTCTAGTTCCACCCTCTGAGTCATCCTTTCCTTTTTATGGCAGGCAGCACATGTTTGCAGATCAGTAGCTTTGTATAAATTTGAGAGCCCAAATGCTTCTTTTTATTTGGTACATTCTCTGTCCTTTTCAGATCAAGGGAGTGGTGTTTTTGCTGACATAATCAACTTAAAAGCTGTCTGGGTCTCTTGTGAATCTTATTGGGGTTTACACTATTACACAAAGTCAAACACACAAATCTGAGATAAACCCTTCTCTGCCTTGGGCTTCTGGTGAGACACAACACCCTTGAGCTTCTTAGTAGCTATATCATTTGATTGAGTAAATCTGTCAGGCACCTTAAAATATTAGAGGACATTCTGTCTGCTTGAATAGTATTCTGAGGCTCCTCCTTAAATGCTTCTGAGAGATTAACAAAAGATCTGAAAGTCATATCCTATACTTCATTTTTAGCCTTTTTTTAAAGTCAGTACCTTGATTTGATCTTTGCTCAAATGTATTTCTTACTTTTAGCATTGTTTGCATCTGGACAGGCTTAGAATTATCAAATGTATCAAGTCCCTGCTTCTTTACGTTTAACAGTGTTGATAAACTTCCTGCCTCTACGTAATACGGATTTTCTCTCCTCCAATTTTGGGTAGGATTCTCCTCATTTTTTTTTGAGCCCTCACTGGCAGCCTCTACAAAAGGTACAATGCTTCTATAAACAGTTTCTTCAGAACATTTAGATTGTCACTAACACTATCCTGAAAGTCCTTCCAGCTTCTGCCCACCCCCCAGTTCCAAAGCCATTCCTACATTTTTAGGTAGTTTTTATGATAACACCCCACTCCTTGTACCAAAATCTCCATTTTTCCTCTATTGCTGCACAGCAAATTACACCAAACTTAGTGTCTTAAAACAATAAACGTATTATCTCTCGGTCTCTGTATTACAGGAATTTGGGGGCTGCTCTTTTGGGAGATTCTGGCTCAGAGTCTCACATGAGATTGCAATCAAGATATTGGCCATGGCTGTAGTCAACTAAAGGCTTGCCTGGAGTGGGAGGATCTGCATCCAAGGTTACTCATGTGGCTGTTGGCCATAGATTTTTGTTTCTACCATGTGGATCTCTCCATAGAGCTGCTCATTACATAGTAGCTGGCTGTATTCTACTGGTCACACAGGTCAACACTTGCACACTGTGAAAACAGATTACATAAATAGTCTGTTTCTTCACTGTGGTGCTCCCAGCACTGAGAACAATGTTTCAGCATGCAGGGATCCTTAGGGCCATCTTGAAGGCTGGTGTTGGGGATCGAATGGTGCCACTGCTCCTCTATCTCCCTACAAAAGGTATATCCACCTACAACCTGTGAATGTGAACTTATTTGGAAAAGGGGTCTTTGAAAACATAATTAAGTTAACGATCTCAAGATTAGATCATCCTGGATTATCCAGGTGGGCCCTAAATCTAATGACAAATGCCCTAAGAGAGGACACAGACAAAGAAGACCAGTGGAGTTAAAGGTAGAGATAAAGAGTGATACGCGTAGATGGCCAAGTAATGCCAAGGATTGCTAGCAGCCCCCAGAAACTAGGAAAGAGGTGCGGAGTGAATTTTCCCTCAAAGCCTCCAAAACGAACCAATCCTGCCAACGTGGTGAATTACAGCAGTCATAGTCCATGAATATGGCTGGTTACCACAAGAAATCAGCCTGTCAATGTGATTCTCACTCTAAATTCAAAAGTATACATCTTGAGGTCTCCTCCTAACTTTCTTTGCCTGTGGAATCTCATGACAGCCATTTCACAAATATTTATTAAACACCTGCCATTTGCCAAGCATCATTGTTCTCAGTGCTGGGAGCACCACAGTGAAGAAAAGAGACAAGAATCTCTGCCTTCGCTCTCTATCACAGGCTAGTGACATTCACTAGAAGGGAGCTTTCATCCTGGTGAGGATCAGTTCAATACCTTAGTGTGTTGGCTCTTCCAAATTCCTCATGTTATAATGATCTTATATATCCACTGGAGGAAGATTAAGATGAAAAGTCCTAGAGTTGGGGGTTGCATTTAATAAATGAAAAATACAGAATTCTGTAACATTGCCTATTTCAGGATAAACGGGAGGAGTGAATTATCCTTAAGACTTTCTACCTCCAAATCATCATTCTTTAAGTGGAGATTTAAGAACAGTTCACCCAATACCCACTGAAACCATCTCATGCTCTTCCACCTTTTCCATTTCATTAGATGGTTCTCTTTCTTTCCTGGCCTGGAAGGTCCCTTGTATATCAATGCAATCAAATTGCCCTACCCTAGCCCACCACAAGGGTTGAGAGCAGACCAAGATGGGGATGGTATCTGATCAAGCAGTATGACCTTGCAAACTATTATTACATATACTAAGGTTTCTTTTCCAGGATATATATATATATATATATATATATATATATATATATATCTCAAAACCAAAGAACAGAGCATCTGCATTTAAAAAACACATGATGTATTTGCATATGGAATCCATAAATGGAACACTCACACTAAAACTACCACTCAAAATCATTTTGTGCACAGAACATATTACACAACAATTACTTATTTGCCTAAAATAGTGTTGGATTATTTCACAAAACCTGTATGCACACCTGTTTATTTGGCACTAGATGTGTTTCATTCCAAGTCATGTTATGTAGTCTTCCCTCTAAAACATTGTTTCTCAAACTCCAGTGCACATCAGCATCACTTTGGATGGATAAATGCTTACCAAAGACAAAAATTCATCATAGAAGTTGTGTTTTTGCATTATTGAGGCAGAGTCCAAGAATCTGCATTTAACTAGCTTTCTCCGTGATTTTTTCTTTTAAAATTTTTTTCTAAAAAAAGAGAGAGATGGAGTCTCACTATCTTGCCCAAGCTGGTTTCAAACTCGTGGGCTCAAGTGATCCTCCTGTCTCAGCCTCCCAAAGTGCTAGGATTACAGGTGTGAGCCCTCAAACCCAGCCTCTCTCAGTGACTCTAATACACAGAAACTTGCTCCTGGTGCCCCTTCCCTGACCCTGGGTCATTGCTTGGGTTATAAGTGATCTGTTTTAACTGATATTCACCCTCTTCTTGGCCTTATCGATAAACATAATACAGAAGCTCCTTTCCTGACAGCCGTAAATCACCTGTCCCTTAAAGCACATCTCCTAATCTGCTGGGGTTAGCCCTGAACCATACTATTACAGGCAGGTCCAGCCTTCCCTGGGAGGTACGAGTGTCTTCACAGAAAGGTCTCCTCTAGTCACCCACAGGACTGGGCAGCCAAGCGTAGCTGTCATTTTTAGATGAGTTCTGAGGCCACTCCTGGTATCAGCATGAATCACCAACAACACGTCCATCACATAAATGTTAAGACCAGTATTAGGAATCCAAATACCTCAATTTTCTGAGAACTAATTACCCTTCGAGTCCCCTTTCATGAGTTTCCAGAAGCCCAGAGCTGTTTCTATAGGGCTGGAAATAAAAACTGAGTGAGGGGCAGTGGGGGACATGAGTATGCCAAGGTGGTGTGAACACTGGTCTAGGTTCTAGCTCTGCCCCTTGTCTGGTGTGGGATTTTGGAAATAGACCCTTTCCTTCTCTGAACCATCAATGGCACCTTCATTCTTTATATCTGGGGACACTCTCTTACAGGACTCTTGGGAAAAGTCAATGTAGGAATGGAGGAGAAAGGGAAGGTCTATAGTCACTCATGCAGTCGACAAGTATTTACTGAGTGCCCACTGTATGTCAGGTAGACCCAGGAGACGTAAGGATGACAAAAGTAGACATGCTGTTTTCTCGGAGCTCAGAGTCTATCAGGGTAGAGAGACATAAAATGACTAATAAAATAAATAACTATAAAATTGTACCAGTTGTAAGTGCTAAGAGAAGGTCAATGGTGAAAGTCAAGGACGAATGGTCAGGAGCTAACTGTCAGGGAGCACTGGTGAAGTCTGTGACCCTGAGCTATTGGCAGAGTGAGGGAGGGTAGAGGCAGCAGAATTGGTGGAAAGCAGCACAGGAGTTGGAAGGGCCTCGCTAGCAGAGGACAGCTTCGGTCAGTGAGATGATGCCCAGGGAGCTGAGTAGGCAGGACAATTCAGGGGACAGGACCTTCACACCTTGTACTCCATCATCTGTGTGACATCCTCAGGGTGACCCCTCCTATGTCTTTCCAGCCTCGATCTATCAAAATCCTTCCTATTTCATACTCAATAGTTTATCTGTCCCTCTCACATGACATAGTTGGAAGCAATATGGCACAGTGGTCAGAATGCAGGCTCTGGAGCAGACAGGCTTGGTTTCAAATCCTGGTTCCATTGCTTATTGCCTGAGGGACCTTGGGCAAGATACTTCCTCCCTCTCAGCCTCAGTTTTCTCTTCTGTGAAATAAGGAAACAATGTTACTTATCTCATAGGATCAGTGTGATGAATAAATACAAGCTAAAGTTTTAGAACAGCACCTGGCACATAGTAACTGGAGAACAAATATTAGCTACTAATGTTACTGGTTTTCTTTTCTTTTTTCTTTTCTTTTTTTTTTTTTTTTTTGAGACAGAGTCTTGCTCTGTCACCCAGCCTGGAATGCCTCAGCCTCCTGAGTAGCTGGGACTACAGGCATGCACCACCATGCCCGGCTAATTTTTGTATTTTTAGTAGAGATGGGGTTTCACCATGTTGGCTAGGCTGGTCTCAAACTCCTGACCTCAAGTGATCTGCCCACCTTGGCCTCCCAAAGTGCTGGAATTACAGACGTGAGCCACTGTGCCCAGCTATGTTACCGGTTTTCTAAGAACTTAATATGTTATAGCTAATCTACTTCCTACAGAAAATCTATGGAAGTTACCATTATCATTGCAGTTCTCTATAGAAGGGTTCATTCATTCTTTAAGAATATGTTAGGTATTGTGCTAGCAACTAGGGATTGGCAGTGAGCAAAACAAACATAAGCCCTGCCCTTAGATGCAGGAAAGGTGCTTAAAATGCTACTGGGCTCCCACTGACCAAGTCCAGGACAACTTAAGCCTCAATATAAATCATGACAGTAACAATGATAAGGTGTTACATAAAACAGGAAGTCATGAGTCCATACCAACATAAATACATGAATGCACAAATAAATAAATGGGGAGGAGGAAAATTCTTCAGTATGTTGGAATGCCGACTAAAACATGCAGAGAAAATGATGGGTTTAAAAAAAAAATCACAGATTGGCAAATATCTTAGTAACAACTGATTCAGGAAGAATTGTTGTTGGTTGCTAAAACTATAAGGTAGAAGTTTGAGGATGAATGAGACGTATGTTCTCAGAATATTTATTATAGGCCAGGCATGGTGGCCCACGTCTGTAATCCCAGCACTTTGGGAGGCCAAGGTGGACAGATCACTTGAGCCCGGGAGTTTGAGACCAGCCTGAGCACCATGGCGAAACTCTGTCTCTCCAAAAATAAAAAATTAGCCAGGAGTGGTGGCATGCATCTGTAGTCCCAGCTACTTGGTTGGCTGAGGTGGGAGGATCATGAGAGCCCAGGAGGTCGAGGCTGCAGGGAACTGTGATCACACTACTGCACTCCAGCCTGAGAGACAGAGCAAGACCTTGTTTAAAAAAAAAAAAAAAAAAAATCCTTACTATAATGAGGATCACTCAAGCAATCCTCCCACCTCATTTTTAAATTTTTTTGTAGAGATGAAATCTCACTATGTTGCCCAGGATGGTCCCGAACTCCTGGGCCCAAGCAATTCTCCCACGTCAGTCTCCCAAGTGCTGGGATTACAGGGTTGAGCTACCAAGCCTGGCCCTAAATCTGAAATCATTTAAAAATTAAAAGCTACCAAAAAAAAAAAAAATCAAGAACAACTCCAACCCTCCCCCTATACCTGTTTGAGAGGGGCAGGGATAAGGTGTGTGTAGGGGAGAGAGATCTGATGGAGAACTGGAAAGTCACTCAGGGTGTTGTGCGTCTCTGCAGACAGTTGCTTCTGGCTGGCTGAGGACGGGTGCTGATGGTGAGAAACATTATTTCTGGCCCGTTTCCAGTGAGGGAGGAAATAACAAGAGGAAACAGAGAAAGCTCTGTCAGGCTGAGCGGCAGGGCCCTGGGGACCAGCACCAGGGAAGTGGGAAGCTGGGGTGTGGACAGGAGGTGGGATCCTGGCAGGCTCTCCGAAGTCAGCAGGGCTTGCTGGGCTGAGCCCTGGGAACCGGGGAGTCACTGACCCAGGATTCTCTCCCACCACGGGGAGAAAGGAAGGAGGGGAGAAGAGACTGGGAAGAAGAGAAGGGGAGAAGCTAGCAATGTAGTTAGTTTCTACTGACTTACTCACTGCCAAGCACTGTTCTGCGTGATTTGCATATACTACCTCACTAATCTTCGTAAAAAATGTTTGAGATAACCCCTGTTATTATTCCCATTTTGGAGATGAGGAAACAGTGGCTTAAAAAGTTAAGGCAGAGATTCTATTTGGGGCAGTATAGTGGAAGAGATATGCTAACTGACCTCCCATGCTGAAAGCAACTTAAAAAGCTGTTTATAATTAGAAAATTATTTAAATTTTTTCTTTATTATTATCTGAAACGGGGCAGGGTCTCACTCTGCCACCCAGGCAGGAGTGCAGTGGCGTAATCACAGCTCACTGCAGCCTTGACCTCCTGCGTTCAAGTGATCCTCTTGCCTCAGCTTCCAGAGTAGCTGGGAGTATAGGCGCCTGCCACCACGCTGTGCGAATTTTTGTTTTTGTTTTTTTGGTAGAGATGGGATTTTGCCATGTTGCCCAGGCTGATCTCAAACTCCTGACCTCAAGGGATCTGCCCGCCTCCGTATCCCAAAGTGCTGAGATTACAGGTGTAAGCCACCGTGTCCAGTCTCAAATAAGAAAATTTTTAAAATTACTTAATAATCTGGCAAGAAAGTATGGAACACTCAGAAGCCAAAAAGTAAGTGACAGCAGAAATCTAAGGGGAGTAGGCAAGGCAGGAAGGGTCTTTGACCTGGAGGGCATCTGCCAAATCATGTAAGCCCAAGCTCTGTTTCTCATGGGCTGATAGAGATGCGAGACACAGGAGTCATTTCCCAGAGCCCACCCAAGATAGGCAACCCCATCCTACTGCCTGCACAAAGCTGAAGCTCCAGCAGTCTCCATTGTCGGGTTAGGGAAAAACTAGGAGTGAATCTCACCACTCGCCATCCCCACAAGAATCTACGAAGAAATCTCAGCACTAAGTTGAGGGTAAAAGCATTTTCCCTGAGAATTCATAATCCCAGATGGGCTGTCAGTGGTTTCGAAGCCTGAATTCACAATCCCTGATTAAATTAAAACATTTCAAGCTGAAGTTTTAGAGGATAGTATCCCTCCAGAGATTTTGGCATGAAAATAAAAGCAAGTGGCAGCACATTCCTTCTTCTTTTCCTGGATGTTCAAAAAGCAAAAAGGTAAGCAGAAAAATAATGCAAACTCCATTATATAAACCACAAACTCAACAACACACAAAGACGGGCAAAAGCAAAGGTTTCACACAAAAGCCATGAAGGTGAAGTGCACAGATTGCTTGCGGGGTGCGGGGGATGCAGGGCTGTGTGGGTGTGGGGTCATGGGTAGGGGACTGGGGCTCAGGGGGATGCTGAATAGTGAGCCAGCTTGGGAGTGGCTGATTTCAAAAAACCTCTAGCAAAAATACTTTCACCCTGCAGGGTCTCACCCTAAAGCAGAGTTCCTTAACCTTGGTACTACTGACATTTGGGGCTAGATAATTCTTTGTTGTGGGGGCTGTCCTACGCATTGTAGGGTGTCTGGCAGCATCCCTGGGTTCTACTTACCAGATGCCAGCAGCATCAACCCCACCCCAAAGTATGACAACCAAAAATGTCTCCAGACATTGCCAAATATCCTCAGAGGGGCAAAATCGCCCCTGGTTGAGAACCACTGCTCTAAAATAATAATAAACCGAGATCCTCTGTGTATAACACAAGCTACAGATTTGAGGAGCACGGGGTAGAGATGGAAGCCTCTTTGTGATTGGCTGGAGTGGGTGAGGCAACATATGTGTAGAAAAAATAGCATGATAGCCCAGTGGCAGCAGATCTCAGAAAGTGCTGGCAAAATTCCATTCCCTGAAAGAAACTTCTACCAATAGCTGGGGATGAAAATCCAACTTATTCAATGGCATATAATTTTAAAAATTGAGTCAGTACAGAATCAATACAAATATACTAAAAAGGCAAATTGTGGTAAAGGTCAGTAAAGCCCGGTAGACAGAGAACGCTGGTGAGAAAAAAAAAAAAAAAAATGTTACCATGGAATAGATGAAAAACCTGACCAAACAGTGTTCTGTGGATTAATAAATCTTCACAAAACAATTACCTCTGTGAAGGAAAGCCGCAAAGTGGGTATAAAACAAATCAGCAAAGAAATGGGAGAGAAAGACTATGGGGAGATGAAATGAAAACTGGAAGAACTGAGGCCGGGCGTGGTGGCTCACGCCTGTAATCCAAGCTCTTTGGGAGGCTGAGGCAGGTGGATCACCTGAGGTCAGGAGTTCGAGACCAGCCCTGCCAACATGGTGAAACCCTGTCTCTGCTAAAAATACAAAAAATTAGCCGGGCATGGTGGCAGGTGCCTGTAATCCCAGCTACTCAGGAGGCAGAGGCAAGAGAATAGCTTAAACCTGGGAGGTAGAGGTTGCAGTGAGCCAAGATTGGGCCATTGCACTCCAGCCTGGACGACAAGAGTGAAACTCCATCTCAAAAAAAAAAAAAAAAAAAAAAAAGAACTGAAAGAACTGAGGGATGAAGTACAAGAGCAAACAAAACAATTTCAGAAATGAAAATGCACTTGGAAGGAGAACTTAGCACTGTAATGGAAATGGAGGCTAGGAATAGAAAAGTGAATATAATGAGATAGAATGAAGAAAGTGGATTTGTTACCTAGAGAGAAAATGATAAATATGGAAGAAAAGGCAAAATAGAGACAACATAGACATAATTGGAATCTCTAAAGAAGAAAAACAAAATAATAAAATTCAATAAATTTTCAAAAATAGAAGGTAACTTTCCTGAAACCAAAGATGTGATTCCAACTAAAAGATAATAGATGTGCCAGGGAAACTTGTCCTAGGACAGTCAAATCCAAGACTCCTAATAAAATTATCAGAGGAGTAGCCAGGCCAAAACAGAAAAAAAAAAAAACAATCAAGTCACTCACAAAAGGACTAGTCCCAGCAATATTCAATACCAAACAGTGGCACAAAACTCACAGGATATTTAAGCCATTTATATATCTTCTTTGGATAAATGTCAGTCAAATCCTTTGCACATTTTTTTAAATTGGGTTGTTTGTCTTTTTGTTGTTGAGTTGTAAGAGTTATTTATATATTCTAAATACTTTATATATTCTAAATACTAGACTCTTACCAGATATATGATTTGCAAATGTTTTCTCCCATTTTGTGGGGGTTTTTTTTTTTCCACTATCTTTATAATGCTCTTCTACACATGAAAGCTTTTAATTTTTTTTTTTTTTTTTTTTAAGACAGAGTCTCACTCTGTTGCCCAGGCTGGAGTGCAGTGGCACAATCTCATCTAACTGCAACCTCTGCTTCCCAGGTTTAAGTGATTCTCCCACTTCAGCCTTCCAAGTAGCAGGGATTATAGTTGTGTACCACCATGCCCAGCTAATTTTTGTATTTTTAGTAGAGACAGGGTTTTACCACATTGGCCACGCTGGTCTCGAACTCCTGACCTCAGGTGATCTGCCGCCTTGGCCACCCAAAGTGCTGGGATTACAGGCGTGCACCACTGTGCCCAACCAAAAGCTTTTAATTTTGATGAAGTCTAGTTTATCTATTTATCTATTTTTTCTTTAGTTGCTTGAGCATTTGTTGTTATATCTAAGAAACCATTGACAAATCCAAGGTCATGAAGACTTACCCTTATGTCTTCTTGCAGGAGTTTTATAGCTTTAGCTCTTATATTTAGACCTGTGAACCATTTTGAATTAATTTTTGTTTATGGTGTGAGGCAAGGCCCACACCATATACAAAAATGCCCATATCCATATACAAAAAGTGCATGTGGATATACAGCTACCACAGCATCATTTGTTGAATAAACTATTTTTTACCCATTAAATGGTCTTGATACCCTCATCAGAAAAACAATTGACTATAGATGTATGGGTTTATTTATGAACTCTCAATTCTGTTCATGATCTACATGTTTATCCTAGTGCCACATTGTTTTGATTACTGTAGCTTTGTAGTAGATTCTGAAATTGGGAAGTGTGTCTTCCAATTTTATTATTTTTCAAGATTGTTTTATCTATTCAGGGTGCCTTGCAATTCTACATGAATTATAGGATCAGTTTTTCCACTTCTGCAAAAAATGTTTTTAAAAGGCCATTGGTATTTTTATAGGGATTACATTGAATCTATAGATCAATTTGAGGAGTATTGTATCTTAAAAATATTAAATCTCCCAATCCATGAACATGGGATACATTTCCATTTACTCAGGTGTTCTTTATTTCCTTTCAGTAATGTTTTGTAGTTTTCAGTGTACAAGTCTTACACCACCTTGGTTAAATTTATTCCAAAGTATTTTATTTTTTTTGATGCTATGATAAATGGAATTGTTTGCTTAATTTCCCTTTCAGATTGTTCATTGTTATTATATAGAAATTCAACTGCTTTTTGTATGTTGATATTATACCTTGCAAAATTTCTGAATTTGTTTATTATTAATAGCTCTAAGAGTTTTTGTTGTTGTTGTTTCTTTAGGATTTTCTACATATAGGATCATGTCCTCTGTGAACAGAGATAGTTTTACTTCTACCTTTCCAATTTGGATGCTTTTAATTTCTTTTTCTTGCCTAATTGCTCTGGCTAGAACTTCCGGTACAACGTTAAATATCAATGGCAAAAGCAGGCATCCTTGTCTTGTTCCTGATCTTAGAGGGAACGTTTCAGCCATTCATTGAGTTTGATGTTACCTATGGGATTTCATAAATGTCCTTTACCTAGTTGAGGAAGTTTCCTTTTATTCCTAGTTTCCTGAGTGTTTTTCTGATGAAAAAGTGTTAGGTTTTGTCAAATGTTTTCTCTGCATCAATTGAGAAGCTCCTCTGGTGTTTTGTTTTTTCCTTTGTTGTCTTAATGTGGTGTATTACCTTGGTTGATTTTCTTGTACTGAATCACCCTTGCATCCTGGAATAAATCCCATCAGTCATGGTGTATAATCCTTTTAATATGCTTTGGACTTGTTTGCTAGTATTTTGTTGGGGATTTTTGTATCTAGATTCATAGGGATATTGTTCTGTAGTCTTTTGGTGTCTTTGGCTTTGATATCAGGTTAATGCTGGCCTCATAGAATGAGTCAGAAAGTGTTCCCTCCTTTTCTATTTTTTGAATGATTTTGAGGTGTACTGATGTTAATTCTTCTTTAAATGCTTGGTAGAAATCATCAGTGATTTCAGAAATCTATTGGTGAAGCCACCTGGCCTAGATGTTTCTTTTTTTTTTTTTTTTTTGAGACAGAGTCTCACTCTGTTGCCCAGGCTGGAGTGCAATGGCGCGATCTCAGCTAACTGCCACCTCTGCCTCCCAGGTTCATGCGATTCTCCTGCCTCACCCTCCTGAGTAGCTGGGACTACAGGCACCCACCACCATACCCAGCTAATTTTTTGTATTTTTAGTAGAGACAGGGTTTCACCGTGTTAGCCAGGATGGTCTTGATCTCGTGACCTCATGATCTGCCCACCTCAGCTCCCAAAGTGCTGGGATTATAGGGGTGAGCCACCATGCCTAGCCACAGCCCTAGACTTTTCTTTCATGGGAAGTTTTATATTACTGATTCAGCCTCTTTACTTATTATAGATCTATAATTAATTGTTTTTTTATAATATTTTCAGATTAAATCTCAAAATAAAATCCAACTCTATACTGTGTGCAGGAGACACACCTAATACAAACTCAAGAGGTTGGAGACAAAAGGATGAGCAATGGCATACCGGGCAAATAAAAAAATAAATGTCATGATTTGATTATCCAACAAGATACAATTCTGGCCAAAAAGCATTAAGCACATTGGCAAGGAGTAATGTAATATATCATAGTGTCACTCAAATTAAATGCAGGTATAGCTATTATAAATATCTACGCAACAGATAACCTAGTTGTCACATTCAGCAGGCATTAATTATAGCAATGCAGGGAAAATAAAAGCATACATATGGTAAGAGACTTGAATTCACCTCGCACGGGGCGACTGCAGGAACAGTAAAGCAAGAATAATATGTAGTTAGGGGGAGGCGGTTCTGTTGTAGCATAGGAAACATCCATCACAGTGCCTGAGAGAAAACATGACTTCATCTTTCTCTCCTGTAACAATTCAGAACAGCAGAGAGCTTTGCTTCATTCAGTAGTTCAAAGACCCAAGTTTTAACATCCCCTGGGGCCATGTTAACATCTGCTCTGTAGAAGCCAAGTTACCACCACATCCCAGTTGCTCCTGAGAGAAGGGAGAAGAGATTGTGAGTGCCCGTGATCTTGGGCCTGGACCCAGAGTGACAAATAATACTTGCACTCACATGTAACTGGAGAAAGCCTGTCACTGGGTAAACCCAAAGGCAAGGAGCTGGGTGGGCTGTCAATAGTCTAGCTTCATGCCTTGAAAAAGGGAGAGAAGAGGCCGGGCGCGGTGGCTCAAGCCTGTAATCCCAGCACTTTGGGAGGCTGAGGCGGGCAGATCATGAGGTCAAGAGATTGAGACCATCCTGGCTAACACGGTGAAACCCCATCTCTACTAAAAATACAAAAAATTAGCCGGGCGTGGTGGCAGGCGTCTGTAGTCCCAGCTACTACTCGGGAGGCTGAGGCAGGAGAATGGCGGGAACCTGGGAGGCGGAGCTTGCAGTGAGCTGAGATTGTGCCACTGCACTCCAGCCTGGACGACAGAGAGCGATTCTGTCTCAAAAAAAAAAAAAAAAAAAAAAAAAAAAAAAAAGAAAAGAAAAGAAAAAGGGAAAGAACAGATTTTAGGGGATCACTACTAATCTCTGCCATAGCCCATCCCTCCAGCCACTACACAGCTAGGTGTGCTTATTTCACTATGACTAGAACACACTGAACCCTTCTCCATGGGGCACAAACCGACATCCATCCAGTTACTGTGCCCTGTGTATCTGATGCATAGACCTCTCCACAGGCTCAGAGGTGCTCAAGCTAAAAGACAATTCATTGTCCCACCCATCTGCCTCCATAGACAATGGAGGAACATGGAAAGGAAAGCCACAATAGACACCCCTGATCAGAAGAGAGAGAACAGGCAATACAGAGTGGTCCCTGGGCAAAACCGGAGCAGCCAGGGCATCTCCCCCTGCCAGGATAATTCTCCCTTGTCTATTATCCTCATCTGAAGTGGGTGTCAGAAAATGCATCTTCCTTGAGGGCTATCTGGAGAGCCTAAACAGTTACAGGCTTTTATGGTTTCTCTGGAAAAAAACAATTCCCAGAAAGATTTATTAGCTTTCAAGTCTATTTGCTTCCAGTCATTTCATGAGCTAGGATGCTATTTTCTTACATATTTCTCAAGTCTGCTTCATTTCTTTGCTTCCTGGTTTAGCCACGCCTTTTTTCCTTGCATTAACGACAGCTATTTTGAGAAATGTTGAATAATAGGCGTAAGAGAGAAGCAATGCCCTTAGTCTAATCCTTGCCTTGGGGCGGGATCCCTTGGACAGATATTTTGCTTAATGGGATAGTGTTTGAGAAAGACTTGGAGCCACAGCTGTCTGTTCCGCTGTTTGGGTTACAGAAGGAGTTGGCTTTTTCAGTCTCCAGAAGCCCCAACTGTTCTAGACACTTACTGTTCCCTTTCATCTCTGTGTGAAATCCGGCCAGTCCTTACGAACCTCATCCCTTTTCTTTGCATACCTTCCTAAAAGGAACAAGGAACAGCCAATACTCACTAACCTTTTAGCTCTTCCCAACTTCTCTTTTACTTACAGCCTTGGAAGGTACAAGATCTCCCTTTCTGGCTATTGCAGGAGAGAATTTCACCTATTATTTGGCCAAGAGTCTGTAGATTTCCAGCCTATAATGTCTGTCTTTCTGCTGCCTGCTGCCTGACTTCCTCCTGCCTGCTGCCTGACGACTAGGTTTCCATTATGGCAGCACCTCACTCTTAGTACCAATTTTTATATTTGTTAGGGCAAAGATTGTTGACTCTGAGAGAATGACAGAGAGGGAGGGAGAGAGGGAGGGGGAGAGATGTTACAGGTAGAAGGTGTCCCCGTGCTGGGCATCTTGAACACAGAATTGGACAAAATGCACAAAGTGAGAAGGGATGAAAGGATTTATTGAAAAAGAAAGTGCACTCCACAGTGTGGGAGCAGCCCCGAGCATAGAGGCTCAAAGGCCCTGTTACAGAGTTCTAGTGAGTTTAAATACTCTCTACCCGGGGTACGCCCTATGTACATGAAGAGGATGAAGTAACGTTACAAAGTCATTTACTCAGTGTATGCCCTATGGAGAGGATATTTCCTGTTATAGCTGAAGTGTGAATCGGCCTTATGTTCTCTACCTCCAGAGCCTATTTTCCTGCATCAGAAAGGGGAGAGGGGAGAGGGGAGAGGAAACAAAACAATATGACCAAAGGAAGAATTTCTTCTTTCTCATGTGGTAGAAAGAGGTAAGCATTCCAGGTAGGTGGGTCCCATCTAAATATTCAGTCCACCTCTATGCACTGTGTCTCCATTAGCATGGTAGCAACGGAACCACCACCCTATCTGGGTTGCTGCTGGTAGGAAGAAGGTAGGAAATGCAGAAGAAGCATCTTTACAGTCATAGACCTAGGTCTAGAAATAGCACACATATTTTTACTCATATGCCGTTGGAGAAAACTGAGTCTCATGGACCCACCAATCGATAAGGGTTGGTAAATATAATCTAATCTTGTCCCCAGGAAAAAATAGGAGAACAGATTGCAGTGACTATCTATTAGTCTGTATCACAGATGCAGAGGCTATTAATACTTAATAATATAATTTATTGGGCAGACTTGACACAGGAAAAGAGTAAGCACACCATATCTTCGTGTGGCCATGAAATTTTCACAGGGTCACAAAGAATAATCTCAACAATGTCCCAAAAAGATAAAAAGTACTACAGAAAACATATGGCCACAATGAAATTAGAGAAAAATAAATTAAAAAACGAGGTCTGAAGCCAGGCGCGGTGGCTCATGCCTATAATCCCAGCACTTTGGGAGGCCGAGGCGGGTGGATCACCTGAAGTCAGGAGTTCGAGACTGGCCTGCCCAACATGGCAAAACCCCATCTCTACTAAAAATACAAAAAAAATCGCCAGGCGTGGTGGCACGTGCCTGTAATCCTAGCTACTCGGGAGGCTGAGGCAGAAGAATCACTTGAACCCAGGAGACGGAGGTTGCAGTGAGCCAAGATCGTGCATTTGCATTCCAGCCTGCATGACAAGAGTGAACCTCCATCTCAAGGAAAAAAAAAAAAAAAACTAGGTCAGAATAGAAATATATTTCTCCACTTGGAAAAATTACAACTAGTATTTAAACAACTTTTGGGTCAAAGAGGAAAGACAAACTTCAGTATTGCTTTAAAGCAGTAAAAAACAGGCCGGGCATGGTAGCTCATGCCTGTAAGCCCAGCACTTTGGGAGGCCAAGGTGGGCAGATCACTTGAGGTCAGGAGTTTGAGACCAACCTGGCCAACATGGTGAAACTCCATCTCTGCTAAAAACACAAAAATTAGCCAGGCATGGTAGTGTATGCCTGTAATTCCAGCTACTCGGGAGACTGAGGCAGGAGAATCACTTGAAACCGGGAGGCAGAGGTTGCAGTGAGCTGAGATAATACCACTGCACTTCAGTCTGGGTGACAGAGTGAGACTCTGTCTCCTAAAAAAAAAAAAAAAAAAAGGCAGTAAAAATCAAATATAGTGAAAGAAGTCCTTGGAGGAAAAGCCATAGCCTTAAATATCTATATAAATAAATTCAAGAGAAAAGGAATGGCCCAAAACAAGTTCAGTGGGCTCAGCTACTTTCTATGGGGTTTGCATTCCATGGTAGACTACAGACAGCTAATTGATAAACCTCAGAACACATACAACAGACAATAAGATGGGTGTTACGGGACATGGGGCTAGGGATAGCAGTCTCCTGGGTGCCGGCCTCTCCTGGAATGTCTCACACATCCTGGGCAATGGTGGAAGGGGGTAGGACTGTACGAATGCCCCTAGAAGGCCAGAGGGGAGGTCAGAGGTTACCTAAAAACCAGCCAGCTGGTCCCAAAGAGCTCCTGGTGGGGGCCGGAGCAGGGCAGTGGGGCAGTGGCATACTGATGGGGGTCGCAAGCGTCCTGTGGAATGGGGCTCAGGCTTTTATTTTGAGTATGGCATGAATTATTCAACACGCCACAGTCCAGCCCAGAGTTTCTGGGACTCTCCCCAAGTCTGGAAAGAGGAATGGGGTGGGGGTGCTGTGGTCTAAGAGAAGGTTCTGCCTCTGTTTCCCCATTCATGCACGAGGGAGGCTGAATGCCTGGTCTCTACATACCCTGCCTGCCTTCATCCCACTGAGGGCCAGGATTCTAGGATAGGTTTACCAGAACTTAAAGCTGGGAGGCCCCTCAGGGAAGGAGAGGGGAAATTGTTTGTTGAAAGCAACACAGCAAGGGCAGAGCAGAGCCAGGGCTAGGGTCCGGCACGGCCCAGTCCCAGCCCAGGACTCTTCCCCATGCCCCTCCGCTAACAGAGAACATCCTCCTGGTTGGACGTAGATTGAGGGAAATGGCTTTGCATCAGTTAGGCTAATTCCAACTGCTATAATCAAGAGACCCAGCAGGAATGCACTGGTTTGGAAGGAAGGCAGAAGTTAATTTCTCTCGCAGCTAGCAGTCCATCTTGAGGCCACATTCCACATCCACAGGCAGCTCAACGTCATGAGGATCTCTAGGCGTTTCGTCCTGCTTGGTCAACGTCAGGCCATGGATATGCCCCTGTTCTGTCTTTTGGCAAGAACAAGCACATGGGAGCGACATGCTCACAGTCTGCAGGCCTAGGCCAGTGTGGTGTGCATCGCCCGCTCGCCCATTCCACCAGGGAGAACCCAGGCCCATGCTGTGGTTTGACTGTATCTTTTCCAAAATTCACACTGAAGTGTAATGCCCACTGTGGTGGTATGAAGAGGGGAGGCCTTTGGGAATTGATTAAGCCATGAGGGCTCTACCTTCGTGGATGGATTAGTGCCTTATAAAAGGGCTGGAGGGAACTAGCTTGGGCCCCTTCCTGCCCTTCTACCTTCCGCCATGTGAGGACACAGTGTTCATCCCCTCCAAAGGATGGAGCAACAAGGCGCCATCTTGGAAGCAGAAAACAGACCTCACCAGATACTTGAGAAACAAAAATAAAATTCTAAGCCCCGAACTGACCCTCTGTTGGCCAAGGGCACCTCCAAGAAAGCTTGGAAACTGAGTTCATGGCCATGACAGGATGGGAGGTTGAAAACTGCCTTACACTTTCTTCCCTAAGGGCTAAACAGAAACCAACTTTTTCAAAAGACTCCACTGATGATGTCAATCACCAGCTTATCCTCCCAGGTACAGAACAAAGACAAGATGAGATTGTAAACCAAAAATAAAATTGTAAGTCCTCCGATAGACTGAATGTGTAACTGCCCAAGGGGTTCACCTTGCCAGCTGCCTAGACAGAGGCAATTTATCAAGACAGGGGAACTGCAATAGAGAAAGAGTAATTCATGCAGAGCCAGCTGTGCAGGAGACTGGAGTTTTATCATTACTCAAATCGGTCTCCCTGAAAACTTGGCGATCAGAGTCTTTAAGGAGAATGTGGTGGGTAGGGGGCCAGTGAATTAGGAGTGCTGAGTGGTTGGTTCTGGGATGAAGTCATAGGGAGTCGAAGCTATTTTCTTCTGCTGAGTCAGTTCCTGGGTGGGGGCCATAGAACTGGTTGGCAGGTCCAGGTGGGGCCATTTAGTTGTGAGAAATGAAATACCTGAAAAGACATCTCAAAAGGCCCATCTTAGGTTCACAATAGTGATGTTACCTTCAAGAATAATTGGGGAAGTTGCAAATCTTATGACCTCCTGAATAATTGCTCATAAAATTTAGAATTCCAGCCCCTCTCATCTTGACTTGGTGGCTGGTAGCCTTTCATTTGTTTATAAGAACAATTTAGCCTTTTGGGAAGGGCTATTATATAAACTATACACTAAATTATTTTCCAAAGCTAGTTTGGCCTATGCCCAGGAATGAACAAGGACAGTTGAGAGGTTAGAAGCAAGATGGGATCAGTTAGGTTTGATATCTTTTACTGCCATAATTTTCTCAGTTATGATTTTTGCAAAGGCAGGTTCAATTGGACCCCACTCTTGACCAAGGGGATTCCAAAGAAACCTGAAAAACTAGTTCAGTCCATGACGGGAAGTTGTATGGCGGGGCGCGGTCAGACATGCCTTGCTACACCCCCTCCCTTTGGAGCTTAGGCACAACTGACCAGCATTAACATGAAAACAGAGATCACAAGACTGACAAAACACTCTTTGTAGCAATAAGATACCAAATTCCAACCTGACTCTGGTATAGAATCACATGACAGAGAGCAGGGCCTGCAGGAAATCAAAGTATTTTATTCCAAAATGTAGTTCTTTGTCATATTTTGAAATGGCCCTGCAAAGCTGTCTGATGTTGGGGAAATTTGCATTCTATAGAGAACCTCCTTCCCTTCCTAGGTCTTTTCCAGAGAGTCTGACACCTTTTAAGGTCTGCTAACAGGCATTTACCATCTATTCCCTCTGAAGCCTGCTACCTGGAGGATTCATCTACATCATAAGCACCTTGGCTTCCACAACCCCTGCTATCTTAAGCATTTCTTTATGTTGACTTCAGACTCTTTAGGCAAAGCTTAACTCTTTTAACCAATGACTAATCAAGAAATATTTGAATCCACCTGTGACCTTGAACCCTGCCTGCTTCTCCCATCCCACCCCACTTTGAGATATCTTGACTTTCTGGACTGAACTAATGGATACTTTCCATGCATTGATTTATGTTTTTGCTTGTAACTTCTGTCTCCCTAAAATGTATAAAGCCAAGCTGTAACCCAGCCACCTTCAAGACATGTTCTCAGGCCTTCTTGAAGTAAACCTCTAAATTCATCAAGACCTATCTCAGATACTTTTTGGTTTACAAGATGGATTGTTCCTGCGCCCTCCCTGAGATGTTCTGCTGCCACTATCCCATTTTTCTTCAAACCTTCACCTTATGTTATGTAAAATATAGATTCACTGGACACTAACTCAAGTCTCACATGTAGGAAACCATTCACCTCACTGCTGCACCCCACTCCTCTTTTCAGAAAAATCTATAAATACTAAACCTCCTGGGAACCTCTTTGGAAAAAAAAACAGCCACAGATGCATCTGTGACTCGCATTTTTCCCGGGCATGCCCTCAAGCTGGCTCAATAAACTTCAATTGATTGAAACACCTGTCTCAGTCACTCATTTTGGTTATGAAACCACCTTTACAAAAATGGTAGGCTGAGTGCAGTGGCTCACGCCTGTAATGCCCAACAGGCCGAGGTGGGCAGATCACGAGGTCAGGAGGTTAAGACCAGCCTGGCTAACACAGTGAAGCCCTATCTCTACTAAAAATACAAAAAATTAGCCGGGTGTGGTGGCACACGTCTGTAGTCCCACCCACTAGGGAAGCTGAGGCAGGAGAATCACTTGAACCTGGGAGGCGGAGGCTGCAGTGAGCCAAGATCATGCCATTGCACTCCAGCCTGGGCAACAGAGCGATACTCCATCTCAAAAAAAAAAAAAAAAACCAAAAAATTGTAGCAGTGAGAAAATTATGACGGAAAGAGATCTGATCTAATCAACCCCCTCCTGCCTTCGTTAATCAGGTTTAGCCTAAAGCTGCCTCCTTACATATTTGAGTTCAGCCTAAAGGTTTTTCTGTACATTGTGAACTATAACAAGTGGAGGTATAAACCAACCGTAGCCCACACCTGTGCAAATCACTGAGTTTTAGTCAAACGTAGCCAACTGTTCATAGCCAACCGTTCGAACCATGTTCAAATAAGGCAAACGCCAAGCTGTAACCAGTCCAGTTGTTTCTGTACCTCACTTCCGACTTCTGTACCTCATTTCCTTTTTTTTTTTCTTTCGTCTATAAATCTTCTTTCATCACATGGCTGCGCTGGAGTCTCTCTGAATCTTCTATGATTCTGGAGGCTGCCCCATCAATTCACGAATCATTCATTGCTCAATTAAACTCCTTGAAATTTAATTCGGCTGAAGTTTTTCTTTTAACACCTTTAACCTCCAGACTGCCCTTAGTCATTCCTGAGCTTAGACCAAGCTAACTTTGGGAGACATTTATTTCATAGTTTAAATGACAATAGCCCTTTCCCCAAATGAAATTGCCTTTCTAAAGCTAATGAAAGCCCACCAGGTTAGGAGGAAGAGGAGCTTGAATTGTGCTAAGGTGTAGACATAAAAAATTGTCAGCCATGATTCCAGAGGTAGCAAGATTTGCAACTTCCCCAATCACTCCTGCAGATAACGTCACTATTGTAAAACCTAAGATTGGCCTTTTGAGATGTCTTTTCAAGTTTTTGCATTTCTGATGACCAGTAGCTCCACTTGACTCACCTTCACCCAGACCCACTGAACCCCACCCACCAGTCCTGTGGACCCAGCCAGAAGTAGACTCTGTGGCCCACCCAACTATCCTTAGAAACCCCTAGCCTCCAGATTTTCAGGGAGAATTGGTTTGAGTAATAAGCTCATCTTCCACATGGTGTGGCCAGCCTCATATCAATTAAACTCTATCATGCTGTGATCTCTGAATTGGTTTCGTCTGTGCAGTGGGCAGGAAGAACCCACTGGGTGATAACAGTTGTCACACCCATCCTGTAGCCACCTTGACTTTAGACTTCCCAGACTTCAGAATGGTAAGAAATAGATTTCTGCTCTTTATAAATTACTAGTCTAAGGTATTTAGTTATAGCAGCACAAATGAACCAAGACAGCCCATGACCACACTCATTGCAAACGAAGGAGGCTGAGAGGTTTAGTCTAGCTTTGTGCCAAGGGAAGTGCAGAAAATTGACTTCTGTGGACCATTAGCAGTCTTCACTGCCACCTGTCTCGCTACCAGCTATTTATGTTGATACAGGAGATAGAAAGAAATTATTTAGGCAGATAGTAAGAGCAACAGAGTCCTCAGCAGAATTTCCCTTTTAACAAAAGCAGCCCCACAAATCATTTCTTTCCTAACAAAGAGCAGTCTGAAAAATCAACCTGCAGATAAGCAAGCTGGAAGCTTGCACAGGTGAATGCCGGCAGCTGGAGGCTCCATCTTTCCTTTTCTTTGTCACCACATGTACAGTAAAGATACAGGGCTGGGCATGGTGGCTCACACCTGTAATTCCAGCACTTTGGGAGGCCAAGGTGGGCAGATCACCTGAGATGGAGAGTTCGAGACCAGTCTGACCAACATGGGGAAACCCCGTCTCTACTAAAAAGTACAAAATTAGCTGGGTGTGGTGGCGCATGCCTGTAATCCTAGCTACTTGGAAGGCTGAGGCAGGAGAATCACTTGAACCTGAAAGACGGAGGTTGCAGTGAGCCGAGACAGCGCCATTGCACTCCAGCCTGGGCAACAAGAGCAAAACTCCCTCCCCCCCCCAAAAAAAACAACAAAAAACAAAGAAAGAAAAGAAACAGGCAACATGGCAGCAGCCAGCTAGAGAACCCATCTGCATAATAAAAAATTAGGGTAAGGGAGGCCAGATTTTCTTGCTGTATGCAAATGGCACTCCTGGTCCGACCAATCTTTTGTGCCCCATGTAAATCAGACACTGCCTCCTCAACCTCATCTATAAAACCCCCTCCATTTTGCTGCAGACCAGAAAACCCTCTCGGGACCCCCTCTGCAGGAGAAAGCTCTTCTCTTTCTTTCACCTATTAAACCTCCGCTCTTAACCTCATTCTTTGTGTGTCTGCGTCCTTGATTTCCTCTGTGTGAGACAACAAACCTCGGGTGTCACTCCAGACAACGAGGCCGCTTCAGTGTGATATTTCATCCCATAACAAAACACACTTGCTCATCTCCAAGGACATCAACCCCTAATCCCATCTAGTTACAATTCCAGGTCAAAGCACAGGATATCAGAGAGTGAAAGTCTTCTCCACAGCCACATGTGGCTCCTCATGGTCCTGTGACATAGAAATTGCAAGACAAGTCACCTGTTCCCACCACCCCTCACCCAGTCACCTTGCACACCCCAATACAGCCATGGACATGTTACCGGAAAGGGGTCCCAATCCAGACCCCAAGAGAGGGTTCTTGGATCTCTCACAAGAAAGAATTCAGGATGAGTCCATAGCGTAAAGTGAAAGCAAGTTTATTAAGAAAGTAAAGGAGTAAGGAATGGCTACACCATAGGCAGAGCAACCCATGGTTTGTATGGTTATTCTTTGATTATATGCTAAACAAGGGGTGAATTAGTCATCAATTTTCTGGGAAAGGAGTGGGCAATTCCCAGAGCTGAGGGCTTCTCCCCTTTTAAGCCATATAGGTGAATTTCCTGATGTTGCCATGGCATTTGTAAACTGTCATGGTGCTGACGGCAGTGACTTTTAGTATGCTAATGCATTATAATTAGCATATAATGAACAGTGAGGACCCAGCGGTCACTTTCATCACCATCTTGGTTTTGGTGGGTTTTGGCTGGCTTCTTTATCTCATCCTTTTTTTTTTATTTATTTTTGAGTCAGAGTCTCGCTCTGTCGCTCAGGCTGGAGTGCAATGGTGTGATCTCGGCTCACCGCAACCTCTGCCTCCTGAGTTCAAGCAATCCTCCTGCCTCAGCCTCCCAAGTAGCTGGGATTACAGGCACCCACCACCACGCCTGGCCAATTTTTGTATTTTTAGTAGAGATGGGGTTTCACCATGCTGGTCTCTTTGGCCAGGCTGGTCTCGAACTCCTGACCTCGTGATCCATCCGCCTCGGCCTCCCAAAGTGCTGGGATTACAGGTGTGAGCCACCGCACCTAGCCTTCCTCATCCTTTTATCAGCAAGGTCTGTGTGACCTGCACTTGTGCCAGCCTCCTATCTCATCCTATAACAAAGAATGCCTGACCTCCTGGGAATGCAGCCCAGTAGGTCTCAGCCTTATTTTACCCAGGCCCTGTTCAAGATGGAGTTGCTCTGGTTCAAATGCCTCTGACAGGCAGGGATAGGAAAACCACGGTAAAAATGTCCATCTGGAAAAGTAAACAATGGAAACACTCAGCAGTCACTGTGCATAGCAACAGGCAGATCCTCCTGGCAGCAATGGTGAGGACCTCGCTCTGACAGAGGAAGTTCCTCAGTTGGCAAATATGATCAACTCAGTTCTGGGAGATCCTCCTTTTCCCATCATCCTGTGTGGCCACATCTGCAGCAAAGTGAGTATTAAAGATAACCTACCTCTTATCCTAAGTGAGCTTGTAGCAGGACAAGCCGCAGACAAAACATTCAGACACTTGAGTTAAAGAAGGAAGGGCTTTATTCAGCTGGGAGCTTCGGCAAGACTCATGTCCCCAAAAACCGAGCTCTCCACGTGAGCAATTCCTGTCCCTTTTAAGGGCTCACAACTCTAAGGGGGTCTGTGTGAGAGGGTTGTGATCGATTGAGCAAGCAGGGGGTACATGACTGGGGGCTGCATGCACTGGTAATCAGAATGGAACAGAACAGAACAGGGAGTTTCACAGTGCTTTTCCATACAATGGAATCTATAGATAACATAACCAGTTAGGTCAGGGGTCGATCTTTAACCAGACCGAGGGCACAGTGCTGGGCTGTCTGCCTGTGGATTTCATTTCTGCCTTTTAGTTTTTACTTCTTCTTTCTTTGGAAGCAGAAATTAGGCATAAGACAATATGAGGGGTGGTCTTCTCCCTTAAGCTGACACAGGAACAGAAAACCAAATACTGCACGTTCTCACTTATAAGCAAGAACCAAACATTGAGTACACATGAACACAAAGAAAGGAATGACAGACACAGGGACCTATTTGAGGGTGGAGGGTAGGAGGAGAGTAAGGATCAAAAAAGCTACCCATCGGGTATGGTATGATTATCTGAGTGAGTAAATAATCTGTACACCAAACCCCCGAGACATGCAATTTGCCCATGTAACAAACCTGCACATGTATCCCCAACCTAAAATAAAAGTTGGAAAGAAAAAAAAAGATACCTATATAAGATAAATATGTACAATCTACAATGTACTTTTTTTTTTTTTTTTTGAAGCAGACTCTTACTTTGTTGCCCAGGCTGGAGTGCAGTGGTGCGATCTCAGCTCACTATAACCTCCACCTCCAGGATTCAAGTGATTCTCCTGCCTCAGTCTCCCGAGTAGCTGGGATTACAGGCATGCACCAACATGCCTGGCTAATTTTTGTATTTTTAGTGGAGACAGGGCTTCACCATGTTGGCCAGGCTGGTCTCGAACTCCTGACCTCAAGTGATCCACCCGACTTGGCCTCCCAGGGTGGGATTACAGGTGGAAGCCACTGCATCCAGCCCTACAATGTAATTTAATAGCAACTCCTGTTACAGCTTCTACATTACATACTACATATTACATATATTTTTTAAAAAGATCTGACCTCTTTGGGGGTTGCTTTGGAGGGGTCAAATGATCATAATCATTCATTGTTATTCCTGGTTTTCTTGGCAATAAGATTCCCTCAAATACTTAAAAGGCTTCTGGTCTTTGTGCTTCCAGACAGTTCCAGGTGCCAAGAACCACATCCAAAGATGTCTTCTCCCTAGAGGTCTGGAGCCTGCTTTATTACTTTGTTTCCTGCTCTGGCCCAGCCGGCCCATTTTAACTCCCAGCTACCTTGGGGCTATTCTAAAACAATAGATTGGAGTGGGAAGATAACCCCCTTCATCTAGCCTGGCTTGGGGGCTGGAGCTTTCACTGGGCTTCTTGGGTGGCCTTGGAGAAAGGCTAAGTAACAACAGAACTCCCACTCTGTGGGTTATAAAGGCCTCTGTAAGGCCCCAGGTTTCTAATTTCTCTCTATGACTTTCTATCTCTCCTGACTTTCTTGGAATAATTTGCTAAAAGCCACAAAGAGCAGCCAAATGCATATTAATATTCTAGCTCTTTCCAACCACTTTTCTTAGTGCTATGGGCTTGGTTGACTCATGATTGGTTTTCCACAATGTCATGAAAATGTTTTTTCCAGATGCTTTTCCCAGGGATAACAAGGGTCTTCAACTTTCCAACCTGCAATATGTGTACCCTTCCTGCATGCAGGAAAATCACTAAGTCAATGCCTTACGTTTTAGGGTTTTTGTTAAGACAGCACCACACTACCAGGATTGTACTAATTTCTGCTTATTTGTGAATAATTTAGCAGGAAAGCCTGCTAAAGACATCCAACAAGGATTCAGTGGCTCAAAGAAGAAAGAAGTGTGCACCCTCAGCTGTGATAGTCCATGGTGATCATTCCCAACTCACAGGCTGTTCGGCTCCACAAGGTCATTCAGGGACCTGGGATCCTTGCATCTCGTTTCTCTGGCATCCCCTAGGCCACTAGGCTTGTGGGCTTGATACCCCTCTGGGTTGTAGGCACATCCCTCTGCCCCCTTGTGGGAAGGAGAAAGAGAGTACGGGTGGGGAGGGGCTGGTACACCCGCTATCTTAAGACTACACGAGAGAATCTGGGATGTATACACTGGCTGTGTGCCCTGGAGGAAGGGAAAAATCAATGTTGGTGAAAAATTAGCACTCTCTACCAAGGGGCTGGGAGCTGAATGGCCAGATGGCCTTTATGAGTCAATATGGCCTTTAGCATTGACCGAAAGGATGAGAGTCTATGTGGGAGCCCTTCACCCACTTGCCCTTGTGAACCCAAAATATCTGAGACAAGTCTCAATCAATTTAGAAAGTTTCCTTTGCCAAGGTGAAGGACATGCCCGTGACACAGCCTCAGGAGGCTCTGACAACATGTGGCCAAGATAGTCAGGGCAAGGTTGGTTTTATACATTTTAGGGAGACATGAGACATCAATCAATATATGCAAGATGTACATTGTTTCCATCCAGAAAGGCGAAACAACTTGAAGGTGGGGGCTTCCAGGTCATAGGTAGATAAGAGACAAAGGTTGCATTCTTTTGAGTCCTTGATCAGCCTTTCACTGAATACACAATGTAGTCTGGCTCAGTAAATCTGCATTTTTACATAAACAATAAGGCAGAGGAAACAATTAGATATGCATTTGTCTCAGGTGAGCAGAGGAATGACTTTCAATGTAAACTATCAGCTCACATTGCCAGGGTGAAATTCAACAGAATTGTTTTAGGGTAAAGATCTTGAGGCCCTTCCTTGAGGGCAAATTGTGAAGGAGGTAAGTATGTTTTTATCGTTGTTGTTGTTGTTTGAGATGGAGTCTTGCTTTGTCACCCGGGCTGGAGTGCAGTCAAACAGAAGGAGCTGGGAAGACTGGGAGGGCCTGCAGGCCACTATGCAAGTCTGGCCCTGAGTGATGAAGAGAGGCAGAGAGAGTGGTTGTCCATCAACCATGCTGCAGGCTCCAACGGCTTCAGCAGAGCCATTAGGGAATATCTGAACCAATGACCACAACAAAGATATATCTCCCAAGCACAGCTCTGCCTCAGTATTCCAGCTCTGCATATGTTGGTAGGGAGTAACCCCTAGGGGGGGTTCAGCCTCAGTCAAAGAAGGCAGTAGATTCAAATCCAGAGCACCTGCTGGTCATTACACTCCCTGTAGCAGGAGAGCTGCCAAGCTCAGTCTCATGGCTGTGCTACAGGGGGTTACAGTGGGAAGTAACTCATACCTGTAATCTCATCACTTTGGGAGGCTGAGGTGGGAGGGTTGCCTGAGCCCAGGAGTTCAAGACCAGCCTAGGCCATATAGGGAGACCCATCTCTACAAAAAGTTTAAAACATAGTCGAGTGTGGTGGTGCATGCCTATAGTCCTAGCTACTCAGGAGACTGAGGTGGGAGGACCACTTGAGCCTGGGAAGCAGAGGTTGCAGTGAGTCAAGATTGTTCCACTGTGCTCCAGCCTGGGTGACAGAGGGAGAGCCTGTCTCAAAAAAGAGAAAAGGAAAGGAAAGAAAGGAAAGGAAAGGAAAGGAAAGGAAAGGAAGAGAAAGAGAGAAAGAAAGGAGAGAGAGAAAAAGAAAGAAAGAAAGAAAGAAAGAAAGAAAGAAAGAAAGAAAGAAAGAAAGAAAGAAAGAAAGAAAGAAAGAAAGAAAGAAGGAAGGAAGGAAGGAAGGAAGGAAGGAAGGAAAGAAAGAAAGAAAGAAAGAAAGAAAGAAAGAAAGAAAGAAAGAAAGAAAGAAAGAAAGAAAGAAAGAGAAAAAGAAAGAAAGAAAGAAAGGAAGGGAGGGAGAAAGAAAGAAAGAAAGAAAGAAAGAAAGAAAGAAAGAAAGGAAGGAAGGAAGGAAGGAAGGAAGGAAGGAAGGAAGGAAGGGAGAAAGAAAGAAAGAAAGAAAGAAAGAAAGAAAGAAAGAAAGAAAGAAAGAAAGAAAGAAAAGAAAGAAAGAGAGAGAGAAAGGGTTGCAACCCAGCTTACCTCTGACTATCTGTGTAGCATTGGTCAAGAAAATTAACCTGTCCGAGCCTCAGTTTTCTCACCTCTAAAATGCCTGCGAGACTTTATCAGGACGAATAGTAGAGTGTCGATCGAGGTGCTCACTGAATGGTGGTCTTTATCCCCTCTGCTATTTTTCTAGAGGCCAAAGGGCCTAAGGCCTACCCCAAATGTGCTTCAGGTGGGGGAGCTCAAGTCCATAGCTGACCTCAATTCCCTGGGATCATGGGCAGCCCTTGCCTTTCGAGCCCTGCCACACAGTGGACTGCAAAAGCCAAGCTGGCTTTTAAATCAGCAAAAGGAACTCTCTGCTAAACATCTCCCCCAGGGCCAGAGAGAAATGTTTAGCTGGCTGTTAGCCAGAGCTGGGACGGCCACTTGTTACCTCTGCCTGGTCTGGGCTCTAACCTGTTTGAAAACTCATCACCCAGGCTAGGACTGCAGGCTGAAGCCCAGGCAGGGAGGGGAAGGACGCAGGCGTCTCCTTGGACAGGCCTACAAATCCAGCCAGCTGGGCAGTCATCCACCCACCTAGACTCAGGCCTGCTCCACAGCTCCTTCAGATGCCCGGGCTCCTGTCTTCTGTCTCCTCTGAGCCCCATTATCCAGGAACACTTCTTCCTATTCCCCTTCCCTACTTCCTACCCCCAGGGGTCTCTCTCTCTCTTTCTCTCTCTCCCCCTCCCTCCCTCCCTCCCTCCCTGTCTCAGTGTCTCTCCAACTCCCAGCGGGGGGGCCTTTATCCTTCTGTCTCTCAACATCCAACATCCTCTGGCTCCTAATCCTATTCCCCTGCATCTCTTTCTCTTTCCATTGCCTTCTCTGTGTCACTGAGTTTTCCTGACTCCCTGAGGGGAGGGACCTCCTTCCTCTCCACCTCTCTGACTCTTGCTCTCTCTTGCTCCTTCATTGTATGTCTCGCCCCCCCTTCCCTCCTCTTCTAATATTTGGCCCAGCCCAGTCGGCCCCAGCCCGCCTCTCCTTGGAGCTGTGTGCCACCTTGGAATGCCTGTGAGCACAGGGAAGAGCTGAGCCCCCGTGGTTCCACAGGGGTCTGGTAGGAGCTCTGATATGGTTTGGATGTTTGTCCCCTCCAAATCTCGTGTTGAAATGTGACCCCCAGTGTGGGAGGCGGGGCCTGGTCGGAAGCATTTGGGTTGTAAGGGCGGATCCCTCATGAATGGCTTGGTGCCCTCCCCATGGCGATGTGTGAGTTCTCGTTCTGTTGGTTCACGGGAGAGCTGGTTGCCTAAAAGACTGTGGCCTCCCTCTTGCTCCCTCTCTTGCCACGTGACATGCCTATTCCCCCTCCACCTTCTACCATGAGTGGAAGCTTCTGGAGGCCTCACCAGAAGAACATGCGGGTGCCATGCTTGTACAGCCTGCAGAATTGTGAGCCAAATAAATCTCTTTCCTTTACAAATTACCTGGCCTCAGGTATTCCCTTATAGCAACCCAGAACGGACTAACACAAGCTCCCTACCCTCCAGTCTGCCCTCCGTCCTCTGTGCAGGGCAGAGATGTTCAGAACCAGAGAGCAACCCCCGTGTAGCCCAGGGGCCATGGCTTTCCAGGCCCAGCCTGATCCCTCTAATACTGCAGCATCCCAGACTCCCTCCCTCTGCCTCTCTGGGACGCGGCTTCTATCAGACTTCTTTCCACATCAGCCCTTAGAACTGCCTGTTTCTGGGAAAACTAAGAAACGAGGACAAATAAGACATCACATTTATACTAAATAGTGGGACATTCACTTAACCAAATAAGGAGTATCTATTCAATAGAATTTATGAAAAGCTGTGATGTGGATCGATGCATACTGATATTAAATGCAAATCCAATTAATTAAAAAAGCAGGCTGAAAAATAGCCTGTAGAATATAAACTCATTTTGTAAAAGAAAATAAACATGGGCCGGGCATGGTGGCTCAAGCCTGTAATCCCAGCACTTTGGGAGGCCGAGGCGGGTGGATCACGAGGTCAGGAGATCGAGACTACCCTGGCTAACATGGTGAAACCCCGTCTCTACTAAAAATACAAAAAACTAGCCGGGCGTGGTGGCGGGCGCCTGTAGTCTCAGCTACTTGGGAGGCTGAGGCGGGAGAATGGCGTGAACCCGGGAGGCGGAGCTTGCAGTGAGCCGAGATCACGCCACTGCACTCCAGCCTGGGAGACACAGCGAGACTCCGTCTCAAAAAAAAAAAAAAAAAAAAGAAAATAAACATGCATATATAGGCATCACCTCCAAAATGTTAACTTATTTATCTCTGGGTGGTGGGAGTATGACTGACTTGTTTTGTATTATAATAAACAAATATTTCTAGGTCGATAAAAAATTACAAGAATAACTTAAAAAACAAACCAGGGCCAGACATGGTGGCTCACGCCTGTAATCTCAGCACTTTGGGAGGCCGTGGAGATAGGGTCACTTGAGGTCAGGAGTTCGAGATTAGCCTGGCCAACACGGTGAAACCTGTCTCTACCAAAAACACAAAAATAGCCGGGTGTGGTGGCGCATGCCTGTGATCTCAGCTCCTCAGGAGGCTGAGGCAGGAGAATCGCTTGAATCTGGGAGGCGGAGGTTGCAGTGAGCCAGGATCATGTCTCTGCACTCCAGCCTGGGTGACAGAGACTCCATCTCAAAACAGACAACGACAGAAAACAACAACAACAACAACAAAAACGGAAGTAGACAAGATAGGAATGCATCTTCCTCACCACCTCTTTATTCATTTCAACAGAAACATTTCAGAAGCACCTACTCAACGCTGGGCCTGCACAGCTGAGCAGGGAATATGGTCCCCACAATAACCTCTGTTGTTGGCTGGGGTAACCCAAGGAGACCCTTCAGGTAGGGGCTGAAGGCAGCAGGAGGTTCTTCTTGTTTGTTGTTTCTGTTTTTTGAGGCAGGGTCTCAGTCCATTGCCTACACTGGAGTGCAGTGGCACAATCACTGCTCACTGCAGCCTCCACCTCCCTGGGCTCAGGTGATCCTCTCCCCTCAGCCTCCTGAATAGCTGGGACCACAGGTGTGCACCACCACGCCCAGCTAATTTTTTGTATTTTTTTTTTTTTTTGGTAGAGATAGGATTTCACCACGTTGCCCAGGCTGGTTTCGAACTCCTGGACTCAAGCGATTTGGGAGGCCTGGGACACCTAGGCCTCCCAAAGTACTGGGATTACAGGCGTGAACCACTGCCGGGCTGAGAAGGAGGTTCTTCCGCGGGAGAAGGCTACGCAGAGGGGAGGATCTCAGGCCTGAAGGGTCTAGAAGCCCACTGGGAGGTCTTCCAGACACCTGGGGCATCTAGCTCCTGAAGAGTAGACACAGGAGCTGCTGCCCAAGAGGTAAGACAGAGAGAGGGGCAGAGGATGTGGGGTCCACCCCTCTGTCCTCAGGGAGTTTCTTTGGAGAGAGAAGAGAGTGAGGCTGGGCTCAGAGGAAGTTCCTCCCACCACCCCGCGGAGCTCAGACTAGTCCAGTGGTGCCAGCTGCCCTGGCAGGAATCAAGCATCGACCCACAGTGGCCTCACGTCTCTGAGGCCTTTGCAGGTAGAAGTCTCCTGCCATGATACCCCACCACAATGGAACCCGTCGTTGGGGACTGCCACAGCGTGTTCTCAGGGGCTGGGACACGGGCCAAATACCACAGCCACCAAGGCCATGGCCTGTGCTCTCTCTAAGCCCAGGGAAGAACACCCTCTCGGGCCCTGTGGTTCTATTTTTGTTTCTTTGTTTCATTTCCTCTGCTGTCCTCCAGAGCCCAGCGCTGCAGCTGAGAGAATGGGTATCTCCTAGAGATTCCTGCCCCCCACGCACCAGCCCCACCACCAGAGGGCGCCCGAGCACAGAGACTCCGCAACCCGAGCGAGAGCCCTAAACCTGTCAGGGTGGGTAAGCCCTAGAGTAACCCTGGAGGGAGGGCCCTGGAGGGGGCCCCAGGGTGGGGACCTGCCCGGCTCAACCAAATATGGTTTGTTACCTTGGTGGCCATCCGCAGCCAGGTGGCTCTGCCACAGTGCTAACCCAGAGGATTTAGGAGGTAGACAGGGATTTGGGAAGTGGCTGAAGAGCACTGGAAAGACAAACTCCTGCGGTGCAAGGAGTCCTGGACTGGGAGTCCGGAGGAATGGGGGCGCTCCTTTCCCTGTGACCCTAGGTTTGTTTTCTCATCTGTAAACAAAGGCGGGGGGCGGGGGAGAAGGGAAAGACTCCATGGTACCCAGGTGCCCTTCAGGCTCTAACCAAAGACATGCCCCACCCTCCTGGAGGAACCCTGCGGGTCGCAGAGGAGGGCTGGAGACGTAGCGGCAGCGGTTTCCCCCGCAGCACAGGAGCGCCCGGCACTGCGCTGAGTCAACTGCGGTCAGGGGGTCACCTGCCCGCGACAGCGAGCGCGCACCCACACTCTCGACCAACCCAGGCTGGCCCCCAGCCCACTCTCGGGTCCCAAAGCCCAAACATCTCACATTGCTGGCTCCAGCATCTCCCCACCCGCCGCCAGGAATGGGCGCAGAGGGATATGTGTCTTCTGCGGCGGGTGTGGGGTGAGGACCCTGACCCCAGCTCGGGGAAGTCAACCGCGGGGAGGAGACAGCTCTCCATCCTCAGCTCCGCCTCCGCCCCGCCTGCGGCTTCACTCCAGCCCGGATGCCGGCGATGGGGAATAGACCAGGGAGGCAGGAGCGCTCTGGACCGGGGGTGGATACACTTGGGGAGGCAGGCAACCGACCCGCGCACCGGTGGCGCAACCTCGTTCCGGTGACCGAAGCTTGTGGAGGTAGCACCACTCCCGGCTCCCTGGTCCGGCATCCCCCTGCCACCTCCTCCCCCACCTCCCCAAGTCTTGGCAGCCTGGGCCCCGAAGGTTCAAAAAGTCAAGAGCCTGAAAAAAATGCACTGTGCAAATATATTGACTTTATTTGTCTCCTTTCAGGAGCCTCACAGACATATATCCAGGTAAAAAGATCGTTAAATAAACGCCTTCAGTCATCTCAATGCAAAAATAAATATCAATCCTCCAGACGCAGCAGCAGCAGCAGCTGCGCTGCGCCCCAAGTCCCAACGGCCACGCCTAACAATTATAAAAGTGTTCAGCGAGAGTGTTGGCGTGAGTGTGAACGGGTGTGCGCTGGGGGTCACGGTGGAGCGGTGTGCAAAATCGAAGTTGCAAACCATGGAACAAGGGCATGGAGCGGCAACCCGGGCGGCCCTGGCGACTCGCGGCCAACTCAGCGCCGGCGCGCCTCCCCGCACACACTCACAGCAGAGTTCGCACTGGGAAGAGTTAAAAAATAAACATTTACAAGGACAAGGAAAGCGGTCCCGCTCCCGGCGTCCCCGGGCCAGGGCGAGCGCGGCGAGGGGCGCACCGATCGTTTCGCAGCGGGGCGGGAGTCCGAGCGCGCGAGGGGCGGCGGTCCCGGGTCCTTGCGGGTCCCCCGGGGGCAGGGCGCGGGCTCTCTCGGGGTTCGCACGCCGGTCCCCGCGCGGATCGCGTACGCGCGCGTTCCCCCCTCGGGCGGCGCCCCTCACAGGGCCGAGTCGGAGTCGCTGGAGTCCAGGCTGTTCCTCAGTTTGCAGCTGCTGAGCTGCTCCCGCTGCAGCGACAGGCTCTGCGTGCTGCGGCGCAGGCACTCCAGGCTCTGCAGGAACGACTTCTTGGCCTTCTCCTCCTCCATGGGGGACACCCCCTCCTCCTCCACCTCCTGGATCTCGTCGAAGGTCACCGGCTGCGTCTTGAAGCGAGACTGGCGCGGCCGCCGCAGCCGGCCCCGGCCCTTGGACAGCTTGGCGGGCCGCACGGGCTGCGGGAACTCGTCGGCCAGGCACACGAAGTGCGGCATTACCGCCTGGTAACTGGAGCAGATGCCCATCAGCTCGCCGGGCTTGGCGGCCATGGCGCCTCCGGCGTCTGCGGGGCCAGGCGGCGGGGCGCCGGGGCTCTCCGGAGGCGGCCGCTGCGCCGGGGCCCCCCGGGAGGCAGCAGCCGGGGGCTCGCCGGGCGGGGGATCCAAATCTGCTGCGGGGTGGCGGCGGCCCTCGCGGGCCCGGGCCGGCGCTCCTCGGGAGGGCGGGCGGGCGGACCCGTCGGGGGGCGCGGGGCTCGGGGGGCGCTGTTCCGCCGCGCTCCGAGGCGCTCGCCGCCGCTGCTGTCGCTGTCTGCCCCGCGGCGGCCCGGCTCCCGCTTATATAGCCCGCGGCTACCCACACGGCTGTGAGCTCGGATGACAGCGAATGCCATTTAAAGCGTGCGCGCCCCGCGCCCTTCCGCCTGACGTCGCCCCGCCACTCTGGGAAAGTAACTGCCCCTTCCCCGGCGCCGCCCGCCCCCAGCCAACCGGCTCCGGAAGGCAGGCCCAGCCCGCGGGGGTTCCGGGAGAATCCGCGGCCCCAGAGCACGCGGCGGGCCCAAGCTGAGCCTGGGCAGGGACCCTCAATCGCCGAGACAGGGCGGGCGCTGTCCCTTCTGGGATCCCCAAGTCTGCACCAACTGGGTTGGCCGCGGGGGCGCAGGTCACCCTCCCCCGCCCCCGATACCAGATGCACACACTCGAGGCGCTGGTTATTCCGCCGCCGGTTCTGCGCGGGGCGCGAGGCAGCTCCCAGCTCTCTGCAGCCTGGCGAGCCTGAGCGCCCGGCTCCCCAGAGCTGAGCTCGGAGGTAGGGGCGGGCTCCCCCTTTGGATCCTTGCCAGCCCCCTCCGCAGGCGCGCGCGCGCGCGCGCTGGCCCCCCCCCCCCCCCCCCACGAATGCAAACACACCTCGATTATTCCATTCGGGTTCTTCCCTTCCCTAGATGTCTTCTTTATGTTTGTCTCCTCACTCCCAAACCCAAGTCCCTCGGGCACCCCTATTCATGCTCTGAAGAGTGACAACTGGATATGGCACTAACAACAACAACAACAACAACAATAATAATAGCCACCACCATCTGGAGAGCTTTACTCCAAGCCAACCATGCGCTGTTTTATATATATTATCCTGTTTAATCTTCACCGCAGCAGCCCTATGAGGTAATTGGTATTCTCTCATTTTTACATATGGGAAAACACAGGCACAGAGGGGATAAGTAAATGGTCCACTAGTATCTGATGGAAACAGATGGGCTGGACTCCAGAGTCCAAGCTCTGACAGTCCCCTGCTGAGGGTGAGTACCCTGTGCTAAATCTCACCAGTGCCCCCACGGTCTCTAAGAGCAGGTCCACAGGGCAGCCCCTGCCCTATGTCCTGGGACCCCCAAGAGGAAACTGTGAGCCTGGCCATGGCCACGTGGGCTTGAGATGCGGGGCACTGACAGGCACCCAGCAGGGCTCAAAGGGCCACCCGAAAAGAAGGGGGTCAGTGGGATTTGGCCTCTGTCTTTTCCGTACCCACCCAACAAAGATGTACTGAGAAGTTACTTTCCTGCTCAGGAAAGGCATGGAAGCAAACAAGAAAGGTACAGTCCCTGCCCTCATGCAAGTTACATTCTAGTGGGAATGGGGTGTTGTGGGGAGAGACAGATGATATACACATGAACAAGAACATGTTTTGTGGTGAAATAAAGTAGGGCGATGAGCTAGGGATGCAGGTGGTGAGATGCTTAGAGCACCGGGCCAGGAAAGGCTACTCAGAGCCAGATATTTAAGCTGCCACCCGAAGGGCAATAATAACATGCTAAGTGCTTAGTATGGCCACGCTCTGCTCACTTTTTATACATGAATGCAGTGTGTTCACTATTTTATTTAATCCTCCCAACCACCCTGGGTAACAAATACCATACATTTCTTATTGCCATTTACAGGTAGAAAAATCAAGGCACAGAGAAGCTAAGAAAACTTGCCCCAAGGTCCCACAGCAGGAAGTAGCAAGAGCTGAGATTCAAATCCCAGCAGCGTGGCTCCTGAGCCCTCACTGTTACCCGCTACACTGCAGCGGTTTGCCCTGCGATGGACAAAGATGGAACCAGCCATGTGAAAAGGTGGGAAGACAGTATCTGAGCAGAGGGAGTCTTAGTGCAAAGATGCTAAGGCAAGAATTCACTTGGTATATTGGAGGAACAAACAGCAAGGAGGCTTGTTGGCTAAAGCAGAGTGAGAGAGTGGATGGGAAGGGGGGACAGTCACTTGAGGCCTTAGCGGCAGGTTACAAAGATAGAATTTCGGCCGGGCACGGTGGCTCTTGCCTGTAATCCCAGCACTTTGGGAGGCTGAGGCAGGCAGATCACGAGGTCAGGAGATTGAGACCATCCTGGCTAACACAGTGAAACCCTGTCTCTATTAAAAATTAAAAAAATAAATAAATAAATAGCTAGGCGTGGTGGCTGATGCCTGTAATCTCCGCTACCCAGGCTGAAGCACGAGAATTGCTTGAACCTGGGAGGCAGAGGTTGCAGTGAACCAAGATTTCAACACTGCCTTCCAGCCTGGGTGACAGAGTGAAACCCTGTCTCCAAAAATAAACAATGAAAAATAAGTTAACTTCTATGTATTTGCTTGAGCAAGTGTGTGATGGTGGTACCATTGATACACAGGTGAATGTGTTGGGGAAGAGAAGGGTTGGCGGGGGGGCACGGAGGAATCTGCTGGCTGTTTATCAAAACCCACCATGCACCTGAATGATGCCTGAAATGCTCACATCAGAACTACCTTACATGAGAAAAAAAGCAATTTCTATAACCTTAAAACCTGTACTTTGTAGCTCCTTATAGAAATTTGCACCAGGAGTGGGAAAGTGCCACGTATAAAACCCCTCAAATATATGGCATTGGCTTAGCCAATAGGTGGTGAGCAAGATAGAAACAGATATTAGATGATGAGAAGCCAGTGAATCTTGTTATGCTAGGACAAAACATTTATTGCAAATGTCACCTGTGATCATGTGGAAGACAGCCTACATGCCTATTGAGCCTATCATTCTAGAAAAATGGTTGGAAAGAGCCGAAGCCATTTGTGTTGGCTGCTTGATGCTGCTTTTAGCAAAAATTACAAGAAAGAGATTGGCCAGTTTGCAAGAAGAGATAGACAGAAATACAGAGAATTCAGAAAACTGGTGACCTTGGCGTTGAAAAAGCCAACTGGTTTTGTCCAAAGAGCAGTAAGTCAGACTATCATGGCTCAGAGCCTCTCTCAAAGCCTGTCTCTTAGACCAAACTTTAAACCAAATAAAGAAATCACCCCGTGGCAAAGTATGATATTAAGGGTACTACCTTGTCATCTGAGTCTGTTCTTTAGGGTGTCCTTAGGATAACCTTCATTTTATTATTTATGTATTTATTTATTTATTTATTTTGAGATTTAGTCTTGCTCTGTTTTCCAGGCTGGAGTTCCAGGCTGGAGTGCAGTGGTGCAATCTCGGTTCACTGCAACCTCTGCCTCCCGGGTTCAAGCAATTCTTCCACCTCAACCTCCCGAGTAGCTGGGATTACAGGTGTACACCACCACGCCCAGCTAATTTTTGTATTTTTGTCGAGATGGGGTTTCACCCTGTTGGCCAGGCTGGTCTCAAACTCCTGGCCTCAAGTGATCCACCTGCCTCAGCCTCCCAAAGTGCTGGGATTACAGGCGTGAGACACTGTACCCAGCCACTTTCATTTTAAATGAATGGGAAAAAGAAGGGTATGGAAGGTAGACTTCATAACTCTGTCAAGAAAGGAGCTTTGGATGTGGTCACAGCTCAAGGAACTGACTAAAGATAAAGCCTACTAAGTTTTTGAAGGAATTGTTATCACCAACAAAATTGCAAGGCTGGACTGCAAAAGCCCGTGATTGCTCAAGCCTGAGTCAGCTAAGGAGGGTAGACTCTCAACACCCTGTCAGTGGTTGTGGAGAATGACAAGCAAGCAATGTTGAAGGGCAAAGTCAAGGTCAGAGAGACACAGAATAAGGGGTCACCCCCAGAGGACCTCCTCTGCTGCCAGGGCAGGCAAGTCCTTGCTGTTCTCGAGGATAGGCTGTGACAGAGACAGCTAGCCGCCCAGCTAGGGCACAACCCAACTCTCCTTGCAGCTAGGAGGCTATGTGTCTAAACTCTCATCTGTGGAATGTGAGAAGTATGCTCAACTTCTGCCTCGCTCGATTAAGAAGAAATTCCTGCCCTAGACTTCTGTGTTTTTCCCCTCACACTGGCTGGAAGAGCAATAACCAGAGAGATTCTGGAACTGTCACGTTAAAGATAGCAGCACAGTCATTAGAGTGAGTCCCTAAATGACCACGTGGAGCTAAGCCATCCGCCAACCTGAAGCACTTCCCCTGTAACGATTACAGGAGTGAACAATCAATTGAATCTTTTTAAACTACTCTAACTTGGGGTCTCTATTATATGGACTTAGCATTGTTCTAAGAGACCCTTTGAGGTCCAGGTGGAGATGTCGAGCAGGCCACTGAAGCTAGGGGAGAGGTGAGGGGTTGAGGTGGCCGTTTTGGAGGGGGCTGGGTGGAGGCCCACATTCCAGAGGAGGGCCGGGACAGTCCGGCACTGGAAAGAGGATGAAGTCAGCCAAGGACTCAGAGAAGCAGTGTTCAACAGAGTAGGAGGAAAACAGGAAGATATGTCAGAATCCAAGAGAAGGATGTTTCTAGGAGCAGGGAGACCGCTCAAAGGGAGTCTAGAGATGTGTGCTAGTCTGGCTTCCCCAGAACTTACTGTATGAGCTTGGACAAGCCACTTGACTGTCTGCAGAGTTCTCAGCTCAGATGTTACTACTTCCTTGAAGAAGCCTGGCCTGGCCACCCTACTGAGGGCTGCCCCTCAGTCTCTCTGTCCCCCTTTCCTTCATGGCATGTTTGTCATTATCTAAAGAGTCTTCCTACTTGTCTGTTGACACTGTACTGTCCGCCTTCCCCACTAGGTGGTCAGTGTTGGCCACTGCCTTTCCAGCACCCAGCACAGAGCTGGCACGCAGAGGTCCCTGTGGCATGGACTGCTACCACGTGTGCCCTGCTCCTACGGCTCCCAACAGGCCAGCCAAGGTGCTACACTGTCTCCAACACACACAGCTCCTCTGGACCCCAAATTCTGAGGCCAGGGACTAGGGTACCCTAAGTCAACTTCCTCCACTCCCCTGGATGGGAGGTTCCCCATCCCGGCCCAGGGCAGTGAAAATAAGAAAAAGGGTGTGTGCTTCATAGCAGAGGTCCTAAATTAGCAATAAGATCATCCCCTCCTGGGTCTTGGGCCCTGCTCACTGGGGGCCTCTTAGAAGAAGGCAGGAGGGGAGGGTGGGGAGATTGAACCTCCCATGGAGGACCGAGCTCCCATACTGCCTAGATCCCCGGGTCCTGCCACCCACCCTTCCCAGCCATGACTCCTCCACCTCAGGATGTCCCTAGGGCCAGGACCACCCCTCCCCGCCGTGGCCTTTTTATGCCTTCTCTGCCCTTCCCTGCCCAAGGAGCCAGCCAAAGGCCACCGTCAGGTAAGGAGAACAGAGACCTAGATTCTAACCTAAGCGCTGCCATGGACTCATTTATTCTGTGACCTTGGTGGCTCTTCCACACCTGGAAAGCAGAAGCAATGCCCCTGGGTGCCAGTGTGTAGGAAAGCGCCTAGCACAGTACCCAGCATGTCGTAAGCATAAAATAAAAGTTCCTTTTGCTTTTATGATCTCATCCTAAAACCTACCCAGCCCCCAATTTGGTTGAGAAGATATCAGGGAAAGGTTCCAAGAAATTCCTGCTTCAGAGGGCATCTGGGGGTTTTGGTGGCTTATACCTTCCTGCCTGACTCACAATTTAAAAGAGGAAGCCAGCCTGAGCAACGCTGTGCTCTCATCATGTCTCCAAGGGTGGAGCTCCACACAGCAGCAGGGAACCGGGTTGGGGTGGTGTTACTGCTGATGCCCAAAGGTGGCCTCAGGGGCCTTGGCAGATATCAACACCTCTTTCAACATTTTTCCCTCCTCCAAAGGCCTGAGAGCCAAGATGCAAAGGGTGGGCAGGCCTGGGAGGATTAGGGGGTCCTGCTTCCTCTTGCCCTCTGGGCCTTCCTGGGACTTGCTGAGTTTGCAGGAGCTCAGAGCTGTGGGAAGGGTCAGTGTGGGCTTTTCCAGGCTACATGGCCTCACCCAGCCACCCCGGGACAGGGGTCGGCCCTTAAAAGGGATGCAGGACAGTCCCTCTTCTCAGCAGGTCTGTAGCTCTGGGGCTACAGAGGGAGGACACAGAAATGTCATTTGTTGCTGGGCATGGTGGCGCATGTCTGTAGTCCCAGCTACTCAGGAGTCTGAGGCTAGAGGATCACTTGAGCCCGGGAGTTTCAGGCCAGCCTGAGCAACATAGTAACATAGTGAGACCACAGCTCTAAAAAAAATGAAAAATAAAAATAGAAGTCATCTGTTGAACACTCACTCTGTGTCTGGCCTTGTGCCAGCTGTGATTGCATTTGCACATACCACCTCAATGAAGTCATCCTCACTATGTCCTTCCAGAGGGACCCTAGCATCGCCCCATTTTACAGCTGAGGACTCAGGTGGCAGGGGGACTGACCAGGGTTACACTAAGTGCTGAGCACTGAAGCCAGCGTTCAAGGCCAGGCCTGCCTGACTCTGAAATTGGTGCTCACTGCTTGCGCCACCCCATCTTGTAATCCCTCTGGTGCAATGAGAACAGCACTGGCCTGGAAGCCAGAAGCCTGGCTGCAGGTTGGTTGTTTGGGTCGATCTACACTTTGGGTGTGTTTGGCTCAGCCACCGCCTGTACGTGTGTGTGTGCACGCGCGTGTACACACTCTGTGGCCTTGAACCATTGCTTCCGATCTCTGAGCCACAGTTCCCCCATCTGGGAAGCAAGGAGGCCAGACTCTGATTCGCTGGGGGTCCCTCTTGCTCTAATGTCCTAGAATCCTCTGGAGGATGAGGGCACCCATTCGCAGGAGTAGATGCCTCCCCTTCAGCCAGAGCAGCCTGCACTGAGGCTGCAGGGGAAGGCTGGCTTCCAGGGAGGGGTGTCCTGGGGAAGCAGATGGGGTGGGGAGATGGAAGCAGAGAGGGGAGGGGCTTGTGCACCACCTCCCCCATCGTCCCTACCCACACTTTGGCTTTTGGGCAGAACTGGAATCTTAAAAAAAGCAACCAACAGTTCTTCAGCCATTAGCAGGGCTTTGTTTCCAAGGGAGCCTATGGTAACCTGGGCCTGAGTCACAGGGGAGCAGGGATGCAGCGTGTCCTGGGATGCACATCAAGGCTGGAAGAACCAGGCTGGGGCAGTTCTGTTCACAGGTCCTCCTCTGCTTTTCCCTGGGGGCTGGGCAGGAAGGTCAGGCCCCTTCCCACGGCTGCTCTGTTGCCCTAGCTCAGACCCAGCGCCAGCTAGAAGCATTGGGCAACTGGCCATCCCCGCCTCACCCAAAACTCTCCCCAGAGTGGGTCGCAGAGTTCCAAGCACTGAATGAGGTGATGATTATTCCAGATGGTTCTGTTTGGGTCGATCTACACTTTGGGTGTGTTTGGCCCAGCCACTGCTTGTACGTGTGTGTGTGCGTGTGTGTGTGTGGAATGCAAATGTCAATGTGGCATAAGGGGTGGGGACGGGATAGCCACACACACAATGTCTCTAGCAGGTGAGAGACTGAGTCTTTTCTGGGTGGTCCTGCCCCTGTGCCCAGCCCTCACCTCCCACTGGTGCCCACTCCACCCCCAGGGGGGCCTCCACACAAAGTCTGTGACTTCAGCATTTAACCAACTGCTTCAGCCTTACTCAGAATTAGCACTTCGTCTGGTACGATTGGGAGCATAAAAGTGTTTTGATAATTTTGCTGGAGGGTTGCCATGACAATCCCAGGCAAGCTCCAAGAAGGGGTGTAGAGAGAGGAGAGGGAGAGAGAGAGAGAGAGGGAGGAAGAGAGTCCAAGACACACAGAGAGGGAGAGAGGGAGGGAGGGAGAGGGTCCAGGGAGACCCCCCGTGATAACCCCCACATCGGTCCATCAGTTTCCACTGCCCTGCCCCGGTGGCCCCATTCATGCTGGGATGAGCTCACTGTGTCATCTGAGCCTCACTGTAACACTGCAATGGGATACCAGCTGCAGCAGCTGCCATGGCAGGGCTGGTCCCACCGGAGGAGGCACCCTGGCACCCCTGACTCCCAGGATGAGTCCCAGGGAACACTAGGCTGGAGTCAGGGGCTCGGAGATTCTTGGGGACTCTGAGGGAGTCAGAGCCCAGGGAGACCTCCCAAGAATCAAGCCCAGCCTGTGGATCTGGGGTGCTGATGTGAGTAACGAGAGCTCATTTCCCTGCCAAGGGTCTGCTTCCCAGCACAGCTTCACCCACCCAGGGGCTGTGGCTCAGCCCCTCCCACACGCTTTCCTGCAGGCCTGAGTGTTCCTCTTCTGGGACCACCGGTCTGAGAATCTTTACACGGCTGAGAATAAAATCCTTCACAATCTTTGGCCCTTAAGCTTTGCAAAGTAGTTTCACCCCCTGTGACTTCAGCAAAACAGGAATATCTTTGCTGTCTTTTGAGATGAAGACAGAGAAGACCAGAGAGGGGAGGGAACAAGACCAAGGTCATACAGCCAGTGGCAAGGCAGGGCAGAGTCAGGATGGGATACCCCATCCTGGCCTTTACCTTGAGCCTGGCTGCCTCCTGGGAGGGCAGGTTCTCTGGACTAGGTCCATCTGACATTACTCCCTCATATGTGGACAGGGACACAGAGGTCCAGGGACATCTGCCAGCTAGTAAGCATAGAGACTGGGCTTGCAGCTTTGCATTCTGAGAAGTTTCGCTGCTCCTACTGAACCATGAGCCAGTACCACGATTCCATAAAGCAAGCCTAAGCGACTTACCTTATGCTCCAAGGTTAAAGTACAAGTCCCTCCCTTGGAAGCAGAGTCTTCCGGCTACCGGAAAAACAGAGAAGAGGGCAGCTGGAGCCAGAAATGCAGAGGCAAGAGGGTTAGAGGTTTTCCCAGGTAGTACCAAGTCCCAGCTACACAGCACAACCCTCCAAAGGGCCTCCAGCCTCTGCTATTAAAGCTGTGTGACCCAGGGCAAGTTACTTTGGCTCTCAGAGCCCCAGGCTCTGTAGTTATCAGGAGCTGAGGTGACAAAGGGGGTGGCTATTGAGTCAGGAGCCCTGGAAGGAACCGCTTCCAAGTTCTGGGAAGCAGCTTCCCTGGCATGGCAGTCCCTGGTAATGGAGGTGCTTACATCCCGTCTGTTTCCCAGCTTGGTTCAAATCCACCTTTCAATGATTTACCACTGTGGGTGGCACCAAAAAAAAGTGCTGTGGGCGCTGAGGACACCTGCAAAGATGACTTTCACGAAGTCTTGCTAAGAGGTAACAGCGTGAGGGCATGCAAACAGCATCTCAGGACTGCCTGCTCCGATACTTTGGTTCTGGTGTTTGCTAGAAAGTTCTTCTCAGCTGGGTGCCATGACTCACACCTGTAATCCCAGCACTTTGCAAGGCCAAGGCAGGCAGATCGCTTGAGATCAGGAGTTCGAGACCTGCCTGGGCAACATGGCAAAACCCTGTCTCTACTAAAAATACAAAACATTGGCCAGGCATGTTTGTGCGCATCTGTGGTCCCAGCTGCTCAAGGGCCTTAGGTAGAAGGCTCGCTTGAACTCGGAGGCAGAGGTTGCCATGAGCCGAGACTGTGCCACTGCACTCCAGCCTGGGTGACAGAATGAGACCCTGTCTCAAAAAAAAAAAAAAAAAAAAAAAAGGGGGTCTTCTCATGACCCTGGGATTTGGAAGTCTTGTCCTCCTCCCTGGGTGGCAGTCCATGAGGATCTCACCAGACATTTTTGAAAACATACTGAGATAAAACAAGGCCACACAGGAGGACACACCACCATCCTTACGGGCCCACTTTTGGGGGCCCAGAGCCCGTTTTCCCTAAGCCCTGCCTGTGCTCCTCCTCAGACAGCCTCAGGCTGCCCTGTGAACACCAGAGTGCTGCTGCACCCAGCTCTGCAGTTTTAGGACAGGTTTGGGGCTGGGTGGGATTACTCCCGGTGCACCCAGTTTGAGACAGCCCCTCCCTGATGTTGTCCCCCTGTGGAAGGCATCTTCCCCTTCTTTATTCAAGATGGCAACAGCTGCCTTTTCTCCAGCCATTCCCTTAAAGGGACATTCAGGGGACGAGATTTAAAGGCACGAATTTTTCCTGAGCATCTAACTCTTGCCAGGCACCAACAAAAAGCACTTTGTGCCTATCGTCCCACCCTTAAATTTATCTTCCCAGAGCAATATGACTATCTCCAAGCTTTTTTCAAAGAAAGAGACTCAGAGATGTCAGGGAACTTTCCCAAGGCCACACAGCCAGGCAGAAGTGGAGCTGGGATGCAAACCCAGGTCCATCTGCTGCCAAAGCTCATTTCACCCATCAGCACTTCCCACAGTGGTGACTCCTGGACCTGCCCAGGGAGAGGTTCAGTGGGCAGAAGGAGAAGGTGAAGAGGGAGCTAGCTGGGCCTGGGAAGGGTCTAGAATTCTAATCGGCAGCCGGACTCCAAATCCCAACCATTTTTCCAGGGAATAGACTGATGCAGTAGAGTCTTGCGATGGGGCACGGAGGGGAGTGTGGATGACACACGAACCCACTCTGTGATGATGGCAGAAGGCATGAAGGCCCCTCCCCACTCACAACACCCCGGCAGGTGGCTTCGAAGGCCTCATGCTGCTCAGGCAGGGGCGTGGGGGATGCACCTCCAGCAACTGGGCTCATGACCATGCCTTCAGTGCAGAGTCTGAGATTGGAAACCACTGTTACAAGAGTGCAAAGAAGAAAACCACGAAGACTTGGCTGATGGGGTCGTGAGGCTACAGGAAATGGAACAAAACTGCAGCCTGCCAGAGCAGGAAGGAACCTTCTAGATGAGCTGGGTCAGTGTTTTCAGACCACGGAGTGTGGCTCATTAATGGGCTGTACAATCAGTTTAGGGGGCCATGGTCAGCATTTTTTAATGATATACAATGGAACACAAAACATCAGAGTAAACATATGCCATACAGTATTGTTTCATGAAGCTTTAGTTTTAGTGTGTGTGTCTGTGTCTGTGTGTGTAAAAACTTTTTTTCTTTTTTACCATGGGTTGTGGTCAAAGGAGCTAAAAACAATTTTTAAGTTGGTTTGTAATAGTCCATTTTGCATTGCTATAAAGGACTACCTGAGACTGAGTAATGTATACAGAAAAGAGGTTTATTCGGCTCACCATTCTGCAGGCCGTACAAGCACGGCACTAGCATCTGCTTGGCTTCTGGTGAGGCCTCAGGAAGCTTTTATTCATGGCAGAAAGTGAAGCAGGGGCAGGCATGAATCACACAGGGAGAGGGAGCAAGAGCGATACCTGGCTGTTTTAATTAACCAGCTCTAGCGTGAAATAACAGAGCAAGAACTCACTCCTTACTGCGGGGAGGGCACGAAGCCATTCATGAAGGATCCACCCCCATGATCCAAACACCTCCCACCAGGCCCACTCCAACACTGGGAATCACATTTCAACATGAGATCTGGAGGGGACAAATATTCAAACCATATCATGGCTCAACCCCTACCTTTTACAGATGGGAAAACTGAGGCCAAGGGCAGGAAGAGACTTTTCCCAGGAGCCAGAGGCAGGACAAAGATCCAGAGTGCTCTATGCCAGGACACAGGCCTGGTATCTTACTGTCTTTATGGACACTGACCACCTTGCCAGCCCTTACCCCAGGCTAGAGCGGAAGAATCCAGGGCTTCGCAGGGGCTGGAGACCAGCTGGGAATCCAGCCCTGCTTCTGGCTGCTGGGACAGACGCTCTCAGGAGTGCCTTCCTCTCAGGGCAGCTCCTTCTCTGTTGCTTTCTCTGTGTTTCCTCTTCCCATCAACAGTGAGAATGGCCCAGATTGAGGTCCCTTTCTGCCCTCCTCCCTTTCCCCAAGTCCTTGCTCTCAACACATTTACACAGACGTTGCTCCATGACTGTAAGACCTGCCCAAAGCCCACACAAGAGGCCAGGTACGGTGGCTCACACCTGTAATCCCAGCACTTTGGAAGGCCTGAAGCAGGAGGATCACTTGAGGCCAGGAGTTCAAAACCAGCCTGCACAATGTAGCAAGACCTCGTCTCTACAAAAAATTTAAAAATTAGCAGTCAGGTGTGGTGGCTCATGTCTGTAATCCTAGCACTTTGGGAGGCCAAGGTGGATGGATCACCTGAGGTCTGGTCTGGCCAACATGGCAAAACCCTATCTCTACTAAAAATACAAAAATTAGCTGGGCGTGGTGGCAGGTGCCTGTAATCCCAGCTACTTGGGAGGATGAGGCAGGAGAATTGCTTGAACCCAGGGGCAGAGGTTACAGTGAGCCAAGATCATTCCAATTCACTGGAGTCTGGGCAAAAGAGTGAAACTCCGTCTCAAAATAAAGTAAAATAAATAAATAAATTTTAAAAATTAGCTGAGCATTATGGCGTGTGTCTATAGTCCCAATTACTAAGGAGGCTGAGGTAGGAGGATCATTTGAGCTTAGGAGGTTAAGGCTGCAGTGAGCCACAATTGTGCCAGTGACTCCAGCCTGGGCAACAAAGGAAGACCCTGTCTCAAAATAAAAGCAAAAAACAACAAAAATCAAGGCCACGCACGCTCTTTCCTTCACATCCACACACTATTCCGTAAGAATAGCTGCCGGTACTGAGTCAGATACGTTTTGTCTCTCTCAATTCTTACAACAACTCTATTTTATAAAAGATGGAGAAACTCAGGCTAAGAATTTGCCAAAGGTCATGTAGCAGTCCGTGGAGGAGCTGGGACTAGAACCAGGTCTCCTGGACCAAAATTGCCACCACAGCACCACCCTGTCTGGCTGGTTGCTGGCAGTCTTTCCTCTGAAGCATCTTGGATTGGGCTGGCAAGAGCGACAGCCAGCATGAGGGCAAAGGCTGCCTCTCCTACCTTGTGTTGCGATGAAGGGAGGAACGCTGCACTCCCAAGAGGGAAGAATATTGGAAAGGCAGCTTCTACCCTTCTCCCAGCCTCCCTAACTCTCTTTCCCGAGAGCAGAGGAATGACTTAGAAGTAGCTTGGGAGAAGGAGCTGACCTGGGACATGGGGAATCTGGCCCTCTCCTGCCCACTCTGAGCCGCTTGCCTACAGAGAGTGCCTGCTGCCCAGCTCCTACGTCCCCCACGGGGAAGGGATGCCTGGGGAGGGCCAGCATCCACCTTTGGGAGACACACCTGGAGGCCCACCTCCTCTGCTCCCCGCTCACAGGCTCACCGAGGGAGGCAGCGATCCTCCTGGCGGTTGGCAGAGACCGGGCCTGCAGCACAGACTGTTTCCTCGGACAGGGTGCCCCGAGGCCTCAATAGGGTGAGGGCATATCAAGAAGTCTGACTGTGGTCATGGAGGTAAGCCAAGGTTTCCTGGCCTTATCGGTAATAACCTTGATATGCGGACCTTGTAGCTGAGTCCTGTGTCTGTTCTTCTGTTGTTTCAGCACTCATGGGAAGAAGGGGTGTTACTGGCACCAGAAAATCCAACATCTTTTGTTTTCACCATTCCTAGAGGTGCCTCCCAGGCCACATATGCAGCCTCTAACTTGGACTCCTACAGTCTCTCTCCCAGGTCTTCTCACCTCTGCCAAGTCAGCTCCTACGCCTGATGTGGGCCATCTTCCTCCCCAACCATCTCCCCTCCAGCTCAACACAAGCGACCAAGGGGTCCCTCCCTGCTCATCAGCCTTTCAGCTGTCACTTCACAGGATGCTCCTCCCCATTCTCCAAGTGCCTCCCCAACAGGCAGACTTCCCTGGCCACCACCTCACACTCTGCCAGCTCTAAGACTCATCATCAGGACCCCTCATTCCACTTTCACCTTATTATTGATGTTTTTCAAGTGTGTGTCTTGTTTTCTCAACAAATGACACACAATATAACACCACCACCCACACTGGCTGAGATGTCCTGAGTTCTTGCTTACTCTGTGCCAGGCACAGCACAGCTGCTTCTCTGAGGAGGGAAATGGTGTAGAAGACTAAGCATAGGGCCCAGCACACAGTCGGTGCTCAAGCAGGGCAGGAGTTCTCAGATCTGCTCAGACACCACTGGCAGGTGGATATGTCGGTGTACTCTTTGTGGAAAGTCATTTCCATTATGTATTCAAAGCCTTAAAATATGCATAGCCTTCCGGATCTGGGCCAGCGACCCCACTTTTAGGAATTTATTCTAAGAAACAATCAGAGATGTACTCAAAGGTTTAACTACAGGACTGCACCCAGCCACACCAGTGGAAGAGCTGCGCCTCCGATTAACTGTAAAATGGAGATAAAAATAGTGCCTAGTCCATGGGCTGCCGTGAGGATTCATAAATCAGGCACCGAAATACTAGAGTACTGAATGCAGTGCCCGGAACATATTCCAGCTCTTCAAAAGTGTTACCTGCTCTTTTTATTATTTGAATTGAAGTCTGAATGAGGTCAAAGCCTGAAGGGGCTCCCTACCTCCCTCCCTCCATTCTCATGATTTCCAAAACCAACAAAAGGGTTACTAATGGCAAAAACAACATCAACACCAACCACCGTCTAAATATCCAACACAAAGGAACTGGTTAAATAACAATACAACTGTATACAACACTATGCAGCCACTCAAGATGATGTCATAGAATAAGAATTAATGGCAGGCACCATTGTACCTAAGTAGAAAAAGGCCCCAAAACTATTAGTTCAGTAAGATGGTACTTCTTTCTTTTAAAAAACACATAAATGTGTAGAAAAAATATATATACTGCAAGTTGTGAAAGGTTGGCTGGGCTCAGTGGTTCACGCCTATAATCTCAGCACTTTGGGAGGCTGATGGGGTGGATCATTTGAGCCCGGGAGTTCCACACCAGCCTGGGCAACATGGCAAGACCGTCTACAACAAATACAGAAATTAGCCAGGTGTGGTGGAGTGGACCTGTAGTCCCAGCTACTCAGGAGGCTGAGGTTGGAGGATCACCTGAGCCCGGGGAGGTCGAGGCTGCAGTGAGCCGTGATTGCACCATTGCCCTCCAACCTGGGCAACAGAGTGAGACCCTGTATTACACACACACACACACACACACACACACACACACACACACACAAATGTAAAGAGTTGCCATGTCGAGCTTGTGAAGTTACAAACACTTTCTCTTTTTATCTTTTTAATTTCTTGCAAAGAACACAAACCTCTTTTGTAGTAAGGAGAAAAAACTAATTTTGCCAAGGAAAATAGAAGCCACATGGGTTTATTTCTATCTGTAATGGAAGGGACTGTGTCTTCCTTTCATGGATTCCTCACCGCGTCTGACCCACAATCTCTGGATATAAAAGCACTGGTCTTAAACGGAATTCCAGCCTGGTAATCTTGTTTACTCTTGCAGGCCAAGGCGTTCTGTACAGTTTGGAAGTGGCCTGCAAGAACAAGAAAACAATACAGTCCTGTGGCAGTGTGTCTGAGCCTGGTCGGTGACCCTTGCCAGGTTAGGAAACGTCAAGAACTAACCCCAAGGGGACAAGGCGCTGGAATCCTGGAATCTGTCCAGGAATAGTGCATTAGGAAACCAATTACCTGGGGAGCATGTGGTGGGGCAGCCGAGAGTGAGCAGAGCATCACTGTGAGGCCACTTTGGCATCTGGGAGCTCTCTTCAGTTTGGCCTAAAGAACTTCCGAAGGGGGCTTAAAGTGCAGCTGGATCTTAATATGATCAGCTCCACTCACACACAATTTTCGTTTTGGCCATTCCCCAGAAAGCCTCTGCCCAACCCCACCCCCGCTCCCTCGCCGACTGCAACAGATGCGAGGGCACCAGGGGAGCCTGCCAAGGGGAAAGGCAGGGTCACAGGGCCATCCGTCAGCCACAGAAGGACCGCCCATTCAGCATAAGGGTTAAGGTTGGGGTTAGCAGGGCATGTGAAATAGTGCACTTAAAAAATCATATTACTAAGCGGGTGACTGTCAGGCACTATATGCATGGTCTCAAGCCTCACAGGACCCCCAAGAGAGGGCTGCTTCTGAGTCCATTTCACGGCGGTGGAAACTGAGGCTTGGAGGCTGACTGGTCTGAGGTGATTCAGCTAGAAAGGGCGAAGCTGGGATTCAACCCTGGGTTCACCTGACTGAAGCCTAGGCTCTTTCCACCTCTCCCCACAGGGCTCGGGCAGGCATTCCAATAGATGTGGAGGCGAGGGTAGGGGTGGGGTGTTGGAGCTGCTCCCCAGTTCTACCCTTGCAGGCACTACTGTGACTGTAAGAGGGGGCATGTACCCCCTTGCAAAGGCGAACGGGGCCAGTCTTGTCTGAAACTGTCCAGCTAATTCCCCTCATCGGTTGGTGCAGAGCTCAGCTGGCAGTAGATTCAGGAGGACGACGCTACCTCAAGCTGCAGCAGTGATCCTTGCCACATATCCAGCCACCTGGCTGGTGCAGCATGGAGACTATCAATACCGCTCCTTGGAGGGCGGTCCCGATAGGCACTGTGACCTTCTGGGGCTGCTTGTTCCCCGTGTTCCCTCTTGTCACCAGTCCTCTCAGAGTGGCAGAAAGAACACTGGCCTAAGCATTTGATACGGACTAGTCTCAAGTAGTCCCCTATGGACACCCCACAGGGCTTCAGGGAGTCAAAGGGCAGTATGTGCATGGGAGTTCACCAGCTCTCCTCTCGGCGCCCCTCCTCCCAGCACAGGAGCCTGGAGGAGGGCACTGCTGGGCAGGCTAGGAGAGTGAGAAGCCATACATTCATGCCTCCCCTCTTGATTTTTACCTCCGGGCCAGCTGTCCTCCCTTCCCTCTCACTCCAGGTGAACGGAAGCTGAAAGTCAGAGAGAAAGAGAGAGAAAGCTGGGAAGAAACTGGTGGCTAGTCCCTTAACATGTTTTCAGAGGAAACATTCCAGGAAACAACCTGAAGGAGACACTTCCGTGGGGTTCCCCTCCTCTCTCTGACTTTCCTAAGTTCTGCCCATTTGAAAGGCCCCATGGCATCCTTCCTCCAGCTATCCTACATTCTCCAGGCCTACAGAAGCCCTCAGGGCAGATCCCACCTTTGGTGGGTTCACCCCTAGGTGGCCCCGCAGCCATCCTCCAAACGCAGACTGGTGGCAAGGCTGGTGTCCTGACCGAGCCCCCAGGCAGGCGGCTCAGACTCAGGCAGCGAGGACTCAGCTGGCCTGCCAGGGTGCGAGGGGCCTGGGCGCCTTCCTGCAAGGCGGCCCTTCTGGCTCCGCCACTCGGGCCGCGGGAACGGGTTTGGCCACACATAGCCTGGAGGCTGCAGGGCTAGCACTGGGTTCCCGGCCTCCCGCCTCTAGGTCCTTGTCCCAGTTCGCCTGCCCCTGTCCTTCCTGTGTTGAGCAGCCCCTTGCAACACAGTCACAAGGCCCTCAGGCACCCGTGCGGCCCAAAGCCTCCTCCTCCCACTACCCGGCCCGTGGAGAGCTCCCACCCGGGCTCCCAGAAAAAGACGGGCACGGGGGGGCTCTGGCTGCAGCGCTCCCACTGCCCAGGCTGCCGGCCCCGGGGCCAGGGCTGGGGGGACGGGAGGTCCCACAGGCCACAGCAGCAGGCATGGCTTGGCTAGCCACCCAGGGCTATCTCTCCCAGCCCACTGGGGACACCAGATCCCAGATCTGATAAATCCTCTGGTACCTCAGTTTCCTCAGGTGTTTAGAAAATACAAAAACAGCCATAGGAATTCTTTTGGGAATAAATCAGATTATGGATGCTGTGGTCCCAAAGGAGTAGCTACTCTGTGAGCTCCCTCCCCACTTTCCCCTTTCCTTCCCTTTCAGATACCAGAATTTGCATCCAGAGCTAAAAATCAGTGGGCTCAGCCACAGCAGTGAGAGCAGTGAAGGCGCATCCACATTCCTGGAGGCCACATGAAAACAGGGACTGTCCCTGTGCTGAGAGCGTGACATCACTGCTCCTATGAGGGGGAGTGATGGCACAGAAATCATCCTAACAGCGTCGTACACACAGGCCTCTGCCAGCTCCAAGCAAGCTCATTTGAGAAAACAGCCTTCTTGGTAATGCTGGCTACAAAGCTACAGCCTAATTTATCCTGTTTTCCTCCACTGTGCTCTGACACTGTCTCCTCTTCCCCCTCCAGCTTAAACGCTAACCGACAGCTCAGCCCAACATGGGGATCTATTCACAGGCTGGGGAAGGCTTTTATAAATGGAGGCACATCAGCTCTAGACCAGCTGGAAAAGGCACCATTAGTCACTCTAGTAAATAAACACTGAAGTCATTTCCCTATTGACACCCAGGCGCAGGAATCACATCTAAGAATGGATTCTAGCAGCACCAATCTGACAAAGGTCTCACATGCGTGTTCCTTCCAAACAGAAAATGGGGTGGGGGAAGAAGGCAGTTGTAGACCAGGTCCCTCTGAGGACAGCGTGTGGGTGGAATCATGTATAAGTAAAGTTTTAAATAAACAGAATGCATCACTATGGAAACATTCAGCTTTATCAAAGCCACTATTAAAAAAAAATAATCAAGACTTAAGATTCAACACTACAAGTGTTTATGACCAGAAAAGGCAAAGTGGGTCTTAGATATTCTGCAGCCAAGTAATAGCTGCCAGAACTCAAAGAAGAAATATTCCCAGCAGGGCAGGAACCTGTCATTTGTCAAGACTTTCTCTGAAACCCTCCAACTGGAGCATTCAGCCACTGCAGGGCCTACTTAACTCTTCCAGCGTTGCAATGACACAATTCAGGAGACGGCTCTGTAGTTACTGTGTCCAGACAGACCTGCCATGTACTACGGCTGGATCACATCAGTCACAGAGGCAGAGAGTGGGTGCCACAAGGAAAGGGCAGGTTTATTAGCTGTGACTCAAACTTATCAGGAATTGTCAATGCCACCCGAGCTAGTGGGTTAACAATGGATCAATGTGGATCCTGATTTCAACACTGGGGATGCAATCTGGTGCTAAGTGTGAGTGTTCCAACCCATGTTTGGAGGCAAGTTGCCTGTCACAAAGAAGACATTTTTAGTGTGGAGCCTGATGTTTCTTTGGGCTGCTGACTGGAGTAATGGTGTTGGTAAGTATTGTCAAAAAGCCTGATATGAGTTTGGTGTCATTCAGGGTCCCCAAGTATACTCACAGATAAGAATGAGGTGAGAAAGGATCACAAGGGAAAACTCATCTGTCTCTAAAAGTTTTGTATCTCTGAAGGTAGATAGGGTCAGAAAACACTTGCCAGAAAGTCAAAGAAAGTTGGCTGAGAATTTGTCTAACACCAGAAGTTGGATTCTGCCCCCCAAAAGGAGCTTCCCCAATGAAATGGGCAACTGCTAGTCCAGTCACCGGCAGTTTCTGCCTAGAAGATGCTGATGCTGATTAAGGGAAGATGAGATGCAGATGCCTGCCCTGATGCACAGGAAAGCCAGGGAACAAACAGGTGGCTTGTGGTCAGCTGTGACTAGCTCGGCAGGAGCCAGCCCTGATGCTCAGGCTCCCAGGAGTGCTCAGCAGACCATTCTGCCTACATTCAGCATGGCAAAGGAAAACCAAACAGGCCGAGAGACTAGCCTGCAGTCTGAAATCCGGTTCTGCCACTACAAGCCCTGTTAACTTACCTAACGTCTTGGAGACTCAGTTTCCTAGGCTCTACAATGGGAACAGAATCTCTCTCTTGCACCGCTGTCGGAAAGATTAGGGATTATGCATAAAAGCTCCTAGGACGGTGCCTGCTGAAGCTCAGAAAAAGGGCAGCAAAAAACAAAACAAAACCGAAACTTAATTCATGCCACTGCTGTTATATTTGCTTCCTCAGCTTTACATGTAATGTAAGCAAAAACAGCTTCACCTCTAATTCCTAGTTCAGATCTAGCACCAGCAAAACACAGCAACAGGCTGCTGTGGTCACTGAGCACACTGCGCTTTGCCATGGTCTGGAATTCCTGTCTATGCCTACACCCTGTAGTTTTACTCTATGGCAAGTACCTGCTTGACATTTCAGAAGGGACATTATCTTAAGGGTAAAGAAAAGGGCACTTCTGGCATGTGGTATCTGGAGTGACAGCAAGAAAAACAAAACCGAAGGTTTGCTGCTCTCAGACCAAGAAACCCAGGTGGTGGCCAACCCCATCTGCTGTATAGTAGAAATGTTTCCCTGAAAGACATGGGTGTGACAAGTGAAGAGATCAAATGCACAGCTGCCGCAAGGGGAGATCATGACCCTCCATTAAGAAAGAGGGACGCTGGAAGACTTGGAACCATCTGCCAGTTCTTTCATTAGTAAGGAAGGGAAGATAAATGTCCTAGTGTCATGCATCAAACTTATCACCAAGCTGGCTGTATCACCTGGTCAGGTATTGTTTGCATTAATAGGAGAACAGCTAGGAATTAAAAAGAGGCTTTATTTTACTCTTACGGTGATTTGAACTTCCCTCACATGAAAGCTTGGTACGGCGCTCACATTTTTTAAAGCATTCCATATTTCTTAGAGAAACAAGCTAGGCTCATTTTGTTGTTGTTGTTGTTTTTTTGTTTGTTTGTTTTTTAAAAGGGCAGGGGGACTACAATGCCAGGAGCCAGAGAGCTTGTCAGAGAACAGCCTGGCCAGGCATGGTGCTCCATCTGAGTGCCGAGTCAGAGCGTGCCCAGCCTTTGGCATTTTCCTATGATCGTGGGGAGCATCAATCTTACAGCCTGGAATGGAAACAGGATAAAAAGCAAGAAGGCACTGTACCTTGCCCCCACTGGCAGACGGAGAAACTGTTAACTCTCCCGCCCTATTTTCGTCCATTTAAATTCATTTCCTTTCTCTCAGGTTTTCTGTATCTTGGTTTGGAATTAATCTGGTACACAGCTCCTGAGTCAAGAGGTCAAGATGACACGTGGTTTTATGATGCAATAATGGGCAGTCACTCTGTTTTGTTTTGGGAACCTCAGTGACATCACAGACTAACCTTTGTACCTTGGGACCTTGTATGTAAGAAAACATTGAGTCAGAAGACAGTGTTAGTCACAGGGCTACTGAAACACAAGGTGAAGAGAACTATCAGGCAATTGAGTGTATTCCCTGCAGGGCTGCTCCCACTTCTATCTGACTTGGGTCTAGATGACTCAAGTGATTCCCTAGGGGAAAATAATCTATGTGGAACAGCTGTCATGAGTAGGGCTTCTGCTGTTCTTCAGCCTCAATTTCAGCCTGCTATTTCCTGTGACATCATTCAGTGATTCCTCCCTTTAAGGGGATAGTTTTCTCTTGTATTACAGGTGACTGCTTGAAAGTGGCTAGACGAGAGCACACTGCCACCACTCTTTCTTTGGAGGCCTGTAACTGTCTGAGTGTGTCGCAGGAAGACTCGGTTACAGTGTTCCCTGGATATGTAGCTTTCCATTACAACAGTATGCAAGCCAAGATGAAACCACCTCTGTTTGGGTTTCAGCAGCTGTCTGCCTACGGAAGGCTCCAGAGTCCCTGATGCATATTTATATCTCCGCTTCACTGAAGTCACAAGGAACAAACACGCGGAAATTTTCCCCAGAAGCACAAGTCCATTCATATTTCTTCAAATGAAGGTGGGGTGCGGGGGGAGGGGAAGGGTAGGAGGAAAACTGCTTACGAACAAAATCATCCATGAGCACTGCCACATAGATTTTAATTTGCCTAAAGATGATAGCGATTTTGAGCTGTGATTCGGGATAACTGTTCCCACAGTAGACCTATTACCAACATGAGTTGCTGGCTCTCATTTAATAGGACTCCAAGCTGGGAAACAAACCCCACCATCTTCCCAACAGCCACATCACGAGATCTAGCAGCACCAGCCTCTTGAAGTCGCTTCTCAGTGGAAGGTTTGCTCCGTTTCAGTGAAGCTTCTCTCTCAAAGCTCTGATGTCACCAGGGCGCCCTTCGAGGGTCTGGATAGACTGTCCGAAAGGTCAGGTTCACTCTCGGTTCTCTAGAGTGGTATTCTTTGGGCACTCGATGCTAAATGGAAATACACATAACTCTGACATAAATACACACACACACACACACACACTTTTAGTTCAAAGGGACTTAAAACTTATTCATGAGAATACAGAAGTATTTCCATCTAACCCCCTTAAATGAGCAGTAAGCTCTTTGAAGTCTTGTGGAGAAAGCTTCCTTCTTTGAAACAAATTTCCATCTCCAGCCCCACTGTGCTATGCCAGCACCTCTGAAGTGAGATATTTTCATCTTTTCTAATTGTTGCTGTTCCTCTCAGACATCTGCCATTTCCCAAATCTCATAAACATATAAATGGATGAGACCAAAGAGAGGCATGAGATTCCATTCTCAAGGTAAGTGTTTTGACATTAACATGTGCACCTTAGAAATGATCTGGCCTAAAAATGGCATGGCCTAGCTGCGGAACTGTGTACTCCAATAAGATAGTCACTAGCTACCCTGAAGCTATTTAGATTTAAATTAATTAAAATTAAATTAAAAACTCAGTTCTTTATAGCATGCAAGCCACATTTTAAGAAGTCAGTCATATGTGGCTAGTGGCTACTACATTCGGCAGCACAGATACTGAACGCTTTCATCATCACAGAAAGTTCTACTGGACACACTAGTGTCCATCTGGATTGTCAGTAGTATCAAAACTCCTTGGAAAGAATGTCAGCTCATTCCCTCTGGCTCATTATAAAAGCAGCTTGCTTTTCACCATGTCTACTTAGAAATAGTCCTCAGAGTCGGGAAACTGCCTCCACATGAGAGTAGATTCATATTACTTGCACATCCTCACCTGCCAGTCAGCTTGTGTCGCTCCTTCCATGATTAACAAGGTCCCGTGATCCAAGGGTATCTTCACTCTTTCCACATATGTGTAGTCTCCATTCTCTTCCTAGAAAACAGCATTTGTTGCGCTAAATTTTTTGCCTGTGTAATTAAGACGCAACAGAACCTGACAGAGGTCAAAAAAAATGGAAACCTCTGCTCAGTCAGACTGTGGGAATCCATATATAGCTCTGTCACTTGCAGCTGCTTGACTGTGGGCAAGTTACCTAACCTCTCTGTACCCTGACTTACTCATTTGTAAAATGGGGAGGATGACAGTAACTGCCACCTAGGGCTATGGTGAGCCTCCATTGATAGAATATGTGTAAATCACTGGAGACTGGCATGCAGTAAGTGCTAGCTATTAGTGTCATCATCATAACCCAAAATGCAGAAAAGCCCATTCTGGCCTATGAAGGAAATAAAAGTCACGTGTACAAGAATTCTTTACATCTGACTGATGCTGTGCTCTACATTTTGACATACTCAGTGTAGGGAAAATGTCCTTTTAACCAAGACTTGATGCAATGACTTCCTTCACCTTCTTACCATGGATGCTAATTTACTAATTGGCACCTACAGTCTCTATTCTTCTCATGGTTACTTTGGAGTTTTGGAGATATACTCCTGCCTCTTTTCAGAATAGCCAACAGTAGGATTTTCTCAAAGGGAGCTCTGGCTTGACCTAAATAGTGCTGTCAAACTGAGATTGGCTGTTTACATCTTTGGGGATGGATCACGACTCCTGCACATTTAGGATACAAATGCCTTGTATTTACAGAGAGAGCTCAAAAGCAATTTCTGTCCAATATTCTCAGGAGTCTTCACAGCATAGGCTGCAAAGTAATCAACTGGTAGTGTGACTCCTCCACAGCTGAAAAGCAGGCACATTAAACAACTTCTGTGCTCGCAGCAACAAAGAGCATGTCAAGTGCTGAGACTGGGACAGATCCGAGCTTCCAGATTTCTTCACCTCCATTCTGGGCAGAACTGATGGGTCTATTCATTCATCTGCTTCTCTTCCGATACAAGGGGTTACATTTGGGTTACTGCAGGGGTGATTTCAGTGCAAACTGTGTTTATGTTTATTATTGTATGGGTGCTTCTGAGAACTTAACTGTTTACAAAGATTTTCCCTAGGAAAATCAAAATCAAAACAATCATGAACTTGCATAAACAGTCTAAGTTCCAGGCCCCAACTTTTGGCAGTAACTTTGTCAAACATAGTCATAATTTTTATAGACAGAAGATAGAAGCAATGTTTAAAATAACTTTGGTTTCAGTGACTGATTTTAATTGCGTCTGCCACCTTTTCTCTTCCAGTAATAAGTGGGCACCGAGACATTTACCTTTGACCCCTCAGACAACCAGAGGGCAGTGGGAAGGTGACCCTGCCCTCACTGCAGCCCAGCTCCATCTCAGAAAAGCAAAAGGCTGCTCTCTGATTTAAAAAAAAAAAAAAAAAAAAAAAAAAAAAAAAAAAAAAGCCAGACAGAGGAGACACATGTCCTACTGGAGAAAAGATATCTGGAGGGAGTGCACTGACCATGAGATTACAGAGTCCAAGGCTCCTTAATTTAGGCTGTACAGTCAGCTACCAGATCAAGGTTCAACACAGCTAGAAGCAGAAGAATTTCTGCTACCCTCTACATAATCAGGGAGTGCAACATGGGCTTAATTTACAAATCAAGTGCAGACACTAAGAGAGGAGAATACAATAAAGTAGAAAGGAAAGACACTTAACCACAACATGAAGGCAATTCTGAGATGAAGATCTCTTAGAACATGAAAAACACTGTTGTGGGGAAGGGAGTGCTGGATCAGTGGAAGAGAATAGGTAAACACTATAGTTCCACCTGGAAACATGAAGCAGGAATGCACCTCACAAGTGAAAGAGAATTCCGAAATGCAAGAGAGAAATATCACCACTGATGGAAAGTGATGTTCAACTATCACATTTCACATACTGTTCCTAAGATCTGAACTTTTCAAATGAGAGAGAGCCTCAGGTTGGTTTTGAACACATTACATTCAACAAAACCATTAGCCATACCAAAAAGCAGACAAGGGTGAGCCTTCATCTGGGAGGGAGCCACTTATCAGTCCACAAAGGAGACACCAATACACAGTGCACCCTCTGTGAGAAGTGATATCATTTTTTGCTGCTTGTTTTTATTCCTTCTAAGATCTTTGACTTAGAAGATGCATTCCTAATTTGCAGAAGGAGACAGACAGGAAACAGGGCAAGGGATCCTACTAATGCAACGCAGAGCTCACAAATGCATCCTTCTCTTGAGGCTAGAGTGGCAACAAACCATACAGCCACCCTTCGACTGAAGCAAGATGCATGGAGACTTTTTCCACTGAGGAGTCAGATAAAAGGCCAGAGGAGCCCACATGGCCGTGCATAAAGGCTCCAGTTGATAAATGGATAAGCAACAGTGGAAACACAGGTCAGACTGTTTAGAGGAGCGCCTTCCTAGTCATTAAGCGTGGTTAAGTTACCCAAACACATCTCTGTGGCCCTTTTGATTTACTCAGGGTTTTCTTCAAAACAAAACAAAACACACCCCCCAAAACCAGGGCTAAGGATAAAATTTTCCATCCCTCATCCTGGTTAAAAGAAGCTTTTAGGGTCACACTCAAGCTACAGGGTGGGTTTTGTTATTGATGTTCTTGGTTTTCCAAATATTTGAAACCCTACAAGTACAAGGAAAAAGCAAAAAACATATATTTTTATATTAATGCTGATCAACATTCTCATTCCTCCAACTGCAGCCAGTTCATCTGAAGGCTTAATTATGCTTTTCTAAGGCTTCCCACAACTCTTACCTCCACCTCACAAAGATACTATCCTATTCAATTTCCTTGAAGAAAATGCTATTTGGGGTGAAAAAATCAGGGTGTATTTACTGTTATGTCATTATTAACCATCCAACAGACGGGAAACCTAAACATTTTTCTTTTCATTGGAAAGGTAATTCATACTGTATGAGATTTGGATTTTTCTTATAATCATCCCTTTCTTGTCCTAAAAGAATGCCTTAGAAGTTACAAACAATCATCAATGCTTTAAAATCATCATACAGGTTTTCTTTCTAGAATATAAAAAGTAACGTAAGTTTACTAAAGTAAATGATGCACTTGTAATTACTTATTCAACCTCTGCTCTTACAAACTCCATGAGGGAAAGTTTATGTGGTCTTCCTGTTAAACATTCTCAGTGCTTATCACACATATCAATAAATATGTACTGAATGACTGAGGAAGAGTACACAGAAAATGTAGAAAATCGCCTGCAATCCTATCATCCAGAGTTTATACAACATACGCACAGAGGATTCCAGATATACAATCGTGTACACTCCATTTTTAACATTTTATTGAGCATTTTTCTGTATCTTTAAATATACATTTCAAAAATATGGTTATAGAATATTCCTTTGTATGAACATATCCTTCCTTTAAACTCACAAATACCTTTCGACCACCTGTATACATCAGGCATTATGCTAGTGCTAATGATGGAGCAGTAAGGAGCACATGATTGGAGACTGATTTTCATACACTAGTTTTTTTTTTTTTAAAAAAAGAGGGAAAATAAACAAAAAGTTGCTGCAAGTAGATTTTTGGACAAAACATTTCTGCATATATTTCTAGGATATATTCCTAAAAATGGAATTACTGGAGCCAAATGTATGAACTTTAAGGCACTTGATTTATACTACCAAACTGCTCTCTTGAGAAGGCTGCAGCAATCTGTAATCTCACCAGGGAAACATGACAGTATCTATCTTCTGGCTCAACATTATCAATTGACAATAATGAAAAACAATTAGGGGAGAAATGACAACTCATTCAAACTTAGAGATCTTGGATTACAAACCAAGTTTTTTTTGTTTTTTGTTTTTTTTTGAGACAGAGTCTTACTCTGTCGCCCAGGCTGGAGTGCGGTGGTGTTATCTCAGCTCACTGCAACCTCCACCTCCTGGGTTCAAGGGATTCCTGTGCCTCAGCCTCCCGAGTAGCTGGGATTACAGGTGCCTTTCACCATGCCTAGCTATTTTTTTTGTATTTTCAGTAGAGACAGAGTTTCACCATGTTGGCCAGGGTGGCCTTGAACTCCTGGGCTCAAGTGATCCACCCGCCTCAGCCTCCCAAAGTGCTGGGAATACAGGCATGAGCCACTGCGCCCAGCCCAAGTTCAACTTTTTTTTTTTTTTTTACATTCTGCTTGCTGTTTCTGTTTCTTCTGCTGTGAACACTCTCTGTTCTTGTCCTTTGTCCATTGTTCTGTGGGGGTGTTAACATTGTTTTCTTATTGATCTATAACCACAGATAGTAAGACATTTGTTTGTCATACTTTTTGCAAATGCTTTTCTCATTTGCTATTTGCCTGTTAACTGTACTTAAGATATTTAACACAGAATAGCTCAAAATTTTACAGTCAACTTTACTGACCTTTCTTTGGCTCGTCTTCATGATTTTTATGCTTAGAAAGTCTTTTCCCATCCTGAGGAAAGTTAAATATACAACTGCACTTCCTTTCAGTTTTTTTTTTTTGTTTTTTTTTTTGAGAGTTTACATTTTTTAGATTTAACTCTTTAATCTACACGGAGTTTGTTTTTTGGTGGTGGTTGGGTTATTTTTTTTTTTCATGCTTCTTTTTATAACAGTTTCCAGGTACTTAAACCAAAGCATCCTGCTAGACTTTTCCACAAGATCAACCATGGCATGTGCTCAGGTGCCAGGCACATCAGGCACTCTATTATCTGTTATTGCTAATGCTCACTACAACCTTGTAAGGGAGGCAAGGAAGGTGATGTTATCCACTTTATCATAAGCAAAGGGGGCTGGAGGGAAAATACTTCTCTAAGGCAAAAGGCTATCAGGAGGGCAGGCTAGCATTTGAATGTAGATCGGCCTGGCTCTAAAGCCCTATTCTTTCTACTATACCCTGCTCTCCAAAGTAAGCTCTATTCCTTCTGAGATCCTAATATTTCCTGTCTTGATTATATGGCACCCTGACTATACTGTAGGGGTCATAATCACAAACAGCAGCAAGTAGCATAAGTGAGAGGTGTGGGCTGGGTGCAGCACAGGGAGGAGAGGGAGCCATGCAGAACCAGGGGCCTGCAGACAGGCGGTGGCTGCTCTGCCAATGAGCCGTTTCAGATCACTGTGCCCCCCAGTGCTGCCCCCTCTTCTGGGTTTTCCAGGGAAGCTGACAAGCAGGATTTTTACGTGAAACTTTCTGAGTTATAAATTTTGGCAAATAATTCAGTGTCTTTAAAAACACTGGGCAATTTCAACAAGTCTGAGGGCCAGATTCGGCTCCAGGGCTGCCCAGCTATGCTGCTGATGGGTCCATGACATGACTGCCTTCTTTGATTCCTTTGTCAGTCACCTTAGCTGACTTGTAAGCATCTAAGACCAGTTGTCATCTGATGTGCTTCTTGCATCCCCTTTGCCATTCCATGCAGTAGTGCCTGAGAGACACTTAGGACACAGGTACTACTTCATCTTCAGGTATCATCTTCCTTTACTGAATTAAATCTAGAGGTAGAAACTGTGGGGAAATATCAAATACACGTACAATTTGCTTTTAGTTAGCAACTGATTATAGCATAGGTTCCTCCAAGGTTTCAAGCAATGGGCAGAGTTTTAAATTATAGAGGATTTGTTTACTTTATTATTTTATAGTAATTTGAATAAATCTTAGGGGCCATTATCACTTAAATAATAGTATATCTAGGTCTTTCAAATTAAAATTATACCTGAGTAATTGAGGATGGAGGATGGGAGGGGGGTGAGGATGGAAAACCTACCTATCGGGTACTATGCTTATTATCTGGGTGATGAAATAATCTGTATACCAACCCCCAAGACAAACAAGTTACCTGTGTAACAAACTTGCACATATACCCTAACCTAAAATAAAAATTAAAAAAAAAATTACACCTGAATGAAGCTGTCTGTACACATGAAGGATATCTGTGTACAATGACCAAGTTTGTCCCCTGTACTTTTTTTTTTAAACAACTGGAGTTATTTACTGCATTTCATTTGTGTCTGTCTATCATAAAGAATTGACCAATATGTAAATATGTGATTTGAACCATGGTTGACCTATGAGTCTTGCTACAACATTTTAGAAAACATAGCCTGTTCCATGTGTTAACCAAGGCCCAGGAAAGCCGGTGGGCTTGTCCTTTGTGTAGAGCTGGGAGAGGCCATCCATCTTGTCTCTCAGTGGACAATATACTTTCCTGATAAGGAAGGGAAGCGCCATGGAAATACACCCCAGCTGTTTTATTGCAGTAATTTTTTTTGTGTCTGAAACTGTATTGTTTAATATATTGAGTAAGATTTAAAAAATAAATTTCATGATTTAAAAAAATCATCACATTCTTCATCTCACCCCCAACTCAATCAGAAAAAGTCATTTAAAGCAAAATATGCTTCCAAATTACTGATCTCAGATAACAGTGAGGCATTTGGTTTTCCACATGATTCCTTAGATGAGCGAAATAGAAAAACCTCCATCTTTGTACTAAGAAGATACTTATAAAAATAAAACACAAATGAGCAGAAAGGACAAGGTACAAGCCTGCTACCTGTTTCTCGTTTTCCAGGTTCACAGGAAGCACCTCACACAGTAACTATTATTAATTTCTGCACTGGAGGCATCAGGAAAGCCTTCACGCTACAGGGGGCCCTTTTAAGTCAAGAAGTTGGAGAACAAGCCTTGGGGAGAACAAAGAGAGAACTCAGTAGAATACAGCAACCATACAGGAACAGTGAGAGTCCATGGATCTCTCTGGGCATAGATCATGTATGGATTTGACAATCTGGCTAAGGAGTTTCTCTTTTATCCTTTGTTCCAACAGAAGCAAATTAAGATTTTTCAGGTGGAAAACAAAGTGATGAAAGCAGTGAGCTCAACCTTTAAAGCTCTATGCTCCCTTCTTCTTCTTTTGTTTTTCTGAGACGGAGTCTTGCTCTGTCATCCAGGCTGGAGTGCAGTGGTGCGATCCTGGCTCACTGCAACCTCTGCCTCCAAGGTTCAAGCGATTCTCCTGCCTCAGCCTCCTGAGTAGCTGGGATTACAGGCATGCACCACCATGCCCAGCTAATTTTTTGTATTTTTAGTAGAGATGGGGTTTCACCATGTTGGTCAGGCTGGTCTTGAACTACTGACCTCGTGATCCGCCCACCTTGGCCTCCCAAAGTGCTGGGATTACAGGTGTGAGCCACGGCGCCTGGCTACTCCCTTCTTTATTCTCTTTCTCTGAATGATAACATGCAATTCCACAGTTTTACACACGGTCTTATTATTAGTTTTAATTCGATTCAACATTCAACAAATAGTTGTCTAAGCCATCTTGGGCAAGTGATTTAACACTGAGTCTCAGCCACCTCATCTGTACAATGGAAATAATAATGGCATCAACTATATAAAACTATCGGAGAATTCAATGTAAAGAGGTAGAATAGAGCCAGGCACAGTCAGCACTATACACTTGTTATTTATTATTAGCATTTTACTATTGTGGTTATTCCAAAATTCCCAAATGACATCTCCAGCCAGGCCTGTTGTCTGAACTCCAGACTTACACAGTCGATTGCCTACTTTACATTTGGAGGCCTCAGGCATCTCAGATTTTGCATGTAGAAGGAGGAACTCCTCAAGCAAGGACAAAATCAATGCAGAAATCCTGGCTTCTCTTCCACCTGAGTAAACAGCAACTCCACTCACCACTGCTCAAGTCAGATACCTGGGAGTCTGGACCCTTACCCCCACATCTAACACATTATTGGCAAGTTCTGTTGATTCATCCTCAGAAATATACCTCAAACCCATTAACTTCTCTTCATCCCCAATGCCACCTTAGTCCAAGCTAGCAGTCTCCCACTGCGATGACTACAACCACCTACTCTTTTAGTCTCCTACTCTTGCCTCTTCCCAAATTATTCTTCACACAGCAGCCAGAGTGATCTTCTAAAATAAAAATTCAGAGCTCTAACCGTGAGTTGTAACTATTTATCTCTGTTCATTTGATTATAGTCTAGCTCCTGTAACCCCCATGAGGGCAGGGACTATGTTTGTCATGTTCACTGCTATATCCCCAGAGATGGGCATAGTATAATACCTGACACATAGTAGGGGTTTAATTAATATTTGGAGAGGGGAGGAGAGAAGACAGTGAGAGAGAGGCAGGAAAGAACTGTTCCTGGAAATAATACCTGACATCTGGGTAATGGATAGAAGAGAGGGAGCAAAGATTGGAATTAAGGACATCAGGGTGAAAAAAAAAAAGTCATTTTAGTACTGTAAATATGGGGTAAAAAGTGCCTGGGATAAAGATGGTTGCTATAAGAGAGATGGATTCTTTAGATAGTTCGAGAAAGAATTCAGATAACTTGGGACTTGATAATATATGAGAAACAAGGGAACAAGGAAGAGCTGAAAATAACTTACGGTGTTATCCTGACCAAGAGAATGGTTAGGTTAACACGAACATAAATGAGCTTACCAGCAAATGTGCAGTTTTTCTGAGAGAACGATATGAATCTGATTTTATCATCACAGGGTGGAAGCCACATGTGCTGTTATTAAGTGGAAATGTCTCATGTACACGTGGAAAGTGATGACTGGAACTTCAGATGAAAGCTGGAGATCAGAGATTCAGAAATCACCCCACCAAAGAAAGAACCGTTAAAGCTATAAGAACTAAGGAAATCCTATTTACTTGCTTATTCAATCAGCAAATATAGTACTAAATGCTATGAATGTAATGATAAATAAGACAGAAAGGGACCTTGACCACATGGTATTTACAATCTACTGCCAGTTCATAATCTCCTAAAATATAATGTAGAGAACAATAACAGAATCAAAGATAATTTTGAACCTCTATATTTAAGGGGTTGAATGTAAAAGAAACAGCCTTAACGGAGGCAGAAAAATAGCATTGAGAAAAGTTCGGGAATTCTAAAACAAGACAGTATTTCAGAGGAAGAAAACGCAAGTAATATATGGGCAAGTTTCACACACGGTGATGATGCATCCTGGTGACCAATATTACAAGGAAGAGACATGGTGACTGATGACAGGCCGGTGGACTTGATTTGAGGTCAATGGTTTGAGGATAACTTCAGCAGAGTGGTGGGATGGAGCCAAAGAGCAGGTGTGTCAAGAATGAGTTAAGCTTTGAGAAAGGGGAGACTCCACATGCAGACAACTCATTCCTGAATCTGTGCTTCGAAAACAAGAAAAAGCCCAAGATGTCAGGATATCTGCAGGGTCAAGCAAAGTGTGTTTTCACGATGGTAAGAGACAAAAGAGATTTCTCTAGCCCGCTGGTCTAAGGATCAGAGGGTGGAGGTGCTTGATAAGGACAGTCATGGCATGTTTTGTAGACTGAAATGATATTTGAAAATGAAATGCTAGCCTGTGTTACAGCTACTTACCTGCTGAGGACCAAATGTACATTTATTTGCCCTACTGTCCAACTTATAGCTATGCCAGTTATGTCCTCTTTTTTTCCTTATCATTTATTTTCAGCTTGTTTTCCCAAATTGTGGTGTTGCCTTGCCCTTGAGAATCCAGCTGAGGTCTAGACTGTTTCGTGGCTCATCTAAGCTTGCAGCTATAGTTGGGCTGCAAAGTTGTTCCTCTAGTGCTGATACAAGAACATAGCTGGACCTTTTGTTCATAGTGGTAAAATATTTTTAAAATCTGACATAAACACAACATATTAATTACAGAAATGATGGAGAGAGAATAAAGCTGGGACCCCACAAAGTCATCTTTGCAGTTATTCTGCTGACTCAAACCACACTTTAACTGATGACATCCTAGCATCGATCAGAAATACATTACTTTAAAAACAAGCTGTTTCTGAAATAAGATCTGCTAAAGTAAGAAGCCAGCTAGAAAAACACAGATTTTAAGTCACTGAGGTTATTGGTTCAAAACAGTTTTAAACTCACTCGCCACATACAAATCTTTGAGCTTTTCTAAAACTCTTTCCTGATTTTTGGCATTTATTTGGCTTGGAAAGTTCTGGCGAGGCAAATGAGAAAGGTAAGCAGAAAGGACTGGTGCAATGAATCATCCTATACCAGGCACACCCAGTGATATTAAAAGCTCAATGACATGGGACCTCACCAATGTCTCACTAACTTAAGAGCATTTGGGAGGCCTGGGAAATTGTTGGCTGCGGCAGAGGCTCTCTCAGCAGGCATCGAAAGCACAGCACTGTAGCCCAAACTACCAGGCAGACTACTGCCTTTCCTTCCGGACTGCACACATTGAAATGTCAATGAAATTGAATTAAATATCTGCTGACAGGGTTTACTGTTCAGACTTATTGTCGCAATAGTACTAGGGATAGGGTGGGGGTGAGAAGTTACTGAATTTGGGCAAAAACAAACCTGGTTTTACACTCACAGTTGTAGCTGTTCCAGCTACACTGAATGTGCATGTGAAATCAGAAGAGATCATGTGATGAAGATTCCATTCTTGGCAATATAATATTTCCAAAAAAATGTAACTTAAAAGAACTGCTATCTTGAAAGAGCTTCTATCTCAGGCCCTAGCACCAGAAACAAACGCCCTTCATCCTCTGAAAGCATATGAGAACACATTCCGCCATACCTCACCTCCAGCTGAGCCCAGTCACTAGCAGAAGTGCAAGCCTCTCCAGCCATCTGTTAATACCAGAACACTCATTCCCAAACTATTCCTGGACATAATCTGATCAGACACAATCCCCCGGAACTCCTTCCCTCCTGAACCCTTCCACTGTGTCCTCTGGAATTCCCATTCAAAGATGAGCAAACTCACCTATATCTTCAATCTCAATGAGCTCTGAAGGTTCTCTCTGCTTCCTCATCCTAATTGAAACCTGGCTATCTCTGGAAGACTGCAAATTCCCTGAAACCCTCTCACGTGGAAGGTGATCATGCCTCTCAACCCAGTGGCTCACAGAGCCAGGTGACAGAGTATTCTCCTTACTCCTCAATAACACTTTCAGATCATGATTCTGCAGCAGAGAATAAAAATCCCTGTTCTTCTGAGTTCATGCCATTGAATCGTCCCTTTTTCTCCTTCTCTACCTTGGTCCCAAGGTATATACAAAATCTAACAATGTCCTAATTGGCCTCCTTGTTTCTTTCTAGTCCAGGATCCATGCAGCAGCAATAGTGACCTTTTAAAATTGCCAATCAGACCGTGTCACTCTTCTGCTTAATACACCTCACTGGCTCCCTGATGGACATAAAACAAAATCTGCTCCTTCCTGAGGCTCATGAGTCTCTGCATGCCCTGGTGCCTGCCCACTCTCCCAGTCTTACCACCTATGACACGCCTCAAGCTGGCTCGCTCTGCTCAGGGCAGGGCCTCCTTTTTCTTCCTTCAACACACTTTGCTCTTCTCTGCCTCATTGAGGCAGCCATCCTCCATGAAAATGTGACTTGTGAAGGATGAAAAAAATCACCAGATGGCTTAGGAATAGTCCTTAAGAGTATGGCAAGGGGAGAAAAACCTCTACCACTGGGGCAAAGTTTAAAATAGTCAGATTTGTAATGAATCACTTAGTTTTACAAGGAAACACAAGTTTGTCCTACTAAAACTAAAAGTGCTGTCACTAGTTATACAAAACTGGGAGGCTTGTTGCAAAAATCAATTATTCCTAGTGGAAGTCAGGGCATGGATTCTAGCTTAAGACAAGGCTCCAAGGAAGCAAATGAGGACTCTAACTCCTAAAGGATCTCAAGTCTGAAGATAATTCAAGTCTTACCAGGACTACCGATCTTTATCTGCCTACACACACACACACACACACACACATACACACACACTCTCTCTCTCTCTCTCTCTCTCTCTTTTTCTACTCACCCTCACACTCTCCAAACCATTACATGGTCCTAGAGATGGGAGCTCAAAAACTCAATCACCATTTATGATCCACAGGCCACCTTACCCTCCCCTGAGGCTTCCCTATACTCTTTCAATGAATGCCATTTCACAGACCAAGGGTACCTTTGAGCTTAGTTTCACTGCTATTTCCTTTTTCAGTTTCCGTATCTGAAAAGTCACCATAGCATCTACCATTTACAAAGGCTTAAAAATTCACTGATTACTACAGTAACTTTTGTAGGAAAACTTGTTATCTCCATGAAGTAGCTACCAATTATTATTCCCATTTTTTAAAAAAGGAGTAAGTATAAATGAGACAGTTGAGTGCTTTTTGCCAACATCAGGGATAGAAACAGGAAATACAACCCAATTTATTATTATTATTATTATTATTATACTTTATGTTCTAGGGTACATGTGCATAACGTGCAGGTTTGTTATATATGTATACTTGTGCCATGTTGGTGTGCTGCACCCATCAACTCGTCAGCACCCATCAACTCGTCATTTACATCAGGTATAACTCCCAATGCAATCCCTCCCCCGTCCCCCCTCCCCATGATAGGCCCCGGTGTGTGATGTTCCCCTTCCCGAGTCCAAGTGATCTCATTGTTCAGTTCCCACCTATGAGTGAGAACATGTGGTGTTTGGTTTTCTGTTCTTGCAATAGTTTGCTGAGAATGATGGTTTCCAGCTGCATCCATGTCCCTACAAAGGACACAAACTCATCCTTTTTTATGGCTGTATAGTATTCCATGGTGTATATGTGCCACATTTTCTTAATCCACTCTGTCACTGATGGACATTTGGGTTGATTCCAAGTCTTTGCTATTGTGAATAGTGCCGCAATAAACATACGTGTGCATGTGTCTTTATAGCAGCATGATTTATAATCCTTTGGGTATATACCCAGTAATGGGATGGCTGGGTCATATGGTACATCTAGTTCAAGATCCTTGAGGAATCGCCATACTGTTTTCCATAATGACAACCCAATTTTTAAAATTTCATTAGTATGTGTTTTTAAATGATCATGGCTATCAACAATTTATTTCAAGTATTTCTTTTTATGACTTATTTACTTGTATTTATTTTATTTACTATAAAAACAATAGAGATGAGGTCTCACTATGTTACCCAGGCTAGTCTCAAACTCCTGAGCTCAAGTGATCCTCCCATCTCGGCCTTCCAAAGTGCTAGGATTGCAGGTGAGAGCCACCATGCCCAGCCTCAAGTATTTCTGATAATCTCTTAGAGTAGGTGCTACAATCAGCAGATGGATTAACAGGAAGGATAGATGACTGGAATAGCAGCAACGAGGCTGCTGGCTAAGCTGTGGGTTGTTTCCACTCTATGAAATCCTGCATAGTACTAGCTTATCTAATTTCCAAATTTACATTATTTAGTATCACATTATTTTGGATTCGAATATCTTCATTTTTTCTAAAGTCTTACAAAAAATAGCAGTATTTATGACTTGACTGACCTTTTTATACTCCACTCTTCCCTGTAGTGTATAAAAAACCCACAACAATTAGCAAGGGAAGCACTACGACCTCCAATTCATTGGGTGCTCTCATAGTCTCTACCGTTAGACTTGGTTTTACAACCATCTCTCCTGGCAATACAAACAGGATTCACATTCTTCACTAGGGCTAAAGACAGGAGTGGTTAGAGGGCTCAACTTGCCACAGCTCAGTCACCTTGAGGAGAATAGGAGCCCCTTGCCACAGCTCAATCACCTTGAGGAGAATAGGAGCCCCCTGCCACAGCTCAATCACCTTGAGGAGAATAGAAGCCCCTAACATTTGCAGAATTCAGCTGATGAAGGATACAGTTTATCCAGAGGTAATTTGCTACAAAAACAAGGCTTTTGGCATCTAAACCTCCAGTGCATCACAAACTTCCTGCTATTATCTAATAACACCCCCCAGCCATCACTGTTTCCATGGTAACCGACAGAGAAATAGCAGCCTGCCAAATGGCTTTTGTAGTTCCTTTTCCAGCTTGTTTTCTTCAGTATAGAATTAAAACTAGCTGGGAAAAGAACCAGACTAATCCTTGCAAACAGGAACACAATGTAGTTTGAAAAGTACAACTGGGTTTGGGACAAGAAGTATAGAAAACCTTTAATAAAGTCAGCCTGATAGAATAAAAAAGGTCTATTGAAGTATACTTGATAAGCTTTATGACAGTCTTAAGACAATATAGCCTGACATCAGCCAGAATATAGATAAGGTGCCCTTCACTTAGTCTTTGATTTGAACTAAACAAAAAAAGGAATCGGAATGAACGTAAAAGCAAGCTTAAACAAGTCTACTATGCCCCTGAGGAATGACAGTAATATCATTAAAGGAAAGGGTAATTTACTCTAAAATCAAAATGAATGAGCAGTAGTTGGCAGACTTGGACTACAGGACAGTGGAAAAAAAAAAAAAAAACCAGCACCTTGGAGGAGTGAAATGTTTAATCCAAGGGATGATGTCTACATGAAGCTGACTGAGCTGATGCATGAATCAGAGGGCACTGGTGCTTATGAAACAAAGACCTCCTTACTGTCTCAGCACAGGGCGAAATTGTTACGAATACAGTGTGTGGAACTGGAGCAGCTTTCAGCAGATCAGCAGTTAACGGAGATCTGCTCAAGGTGCCAGACTACAAAATAAACAGCTGCTGCAAGGGTGGAGGAGTTTGAATTTTTAAAAAATCAAGACTATTTCTCTTTGAAAGTGGCCCCAAACAAATGCTTTTCTGTCTCAAAACTGCACACTTGAACAAAGTGCAGGAAATCTCATGACTCTTCCATGTCCGCCTGAGATGAGAAACTGTGACTCAAGTCAAACAGGCATTAACTTCTCCTCCGAGGGGTCAAAGCTAATAGGAGGTTGAAAGATTCCCTCCCACAACCTCTAATAAACCCTGAATGTCTCGGTGACAGACATGAAAATTACAATCTGTAGTAGTACACCGAGATAGGTCTCTAAGAGTTACAGGAAGTCAGACTCCTACAAATCCCACACAGAAGACTAACCTAATTTGTACTTTTTAAATTATGCTTTACCTTGGGCTGTATGAATCATGAGTCATGTTCTCATCGCCTGAGTTTATAAAGAAAAGTAGACAAAAATTTGCAATAATCACTTTCTTTCAATCCTTTGGAAAAAAGGATTATTTATAAGATAAAGATGAGGCACTCTAAGATATATTTCCAAGGCCGTCAACTCAAAGAAAGGGTTCTGCACTTCGAGTTTAGCTACATTTGTACAGCTCCAGGTTTTTGGAAATCTGTTAGTGAGACCTGAAGGAATCTTCAAAAGTTTAAACTTGTATCCTGTTTACACAAAAATGGAATTTACAGGTTCTGGGGGAAAAAGGTCACTTTTTACTCACGTGTGATTATAATTTCAAACATATTAATATTCAATTTCCCAATGTTAAACAAAAGCCAGAACTGAGATGATATACAAAATTTGCATGAAATTCAATCATAGTTCAGACTAGGCCAGAAGCCAAAACTTACTACAGTCAACAACCTGAAGTACCAACATGTTTATATTTCTTCCCAAATCCCTTTCCTCAGCCAACTTTGTAAAAATCTCAGGCAAATTTTCTTACTTATTGGATCAGTATTTTAATCAAATCAGCTACCATCGTCATAGTGCAGATTCCCTTGCCACTGGCAGACCATTACACGGACGTTACCACTTCTGAGTATTTCATGGCCTGTATTCTCATTCATGTTCATCAAAATAAACTCCAAGAAGGCTGAGCAGAACAGAAAGCTACAGCATGGGGCACGGCAGGATAAGGTTCCGTTCCAAATGGTTGCCCACAGAAACAATGTATGCGGTAGTTATGCTCTCCATCTACTTGTTACCCTATAACATAACTGATGTGTACTACCAGGAAATAGCTCTTGATCACCATGTGTCATATCTTTATGTGAGAAAATGAAGAAATTCAGCTCACTGGAGGGGAGAAGAAATGGGATATTTCTGGGCACCAGAATATTGTGAATGTGTAATATTTGGAAATTGCTTGTATATAAAATGATTTATCCAAAAAGCATACTTAGGGAATTCTTAAGCTCCAAATCTATAAATAGGCCCAAATTTTTAAAAAGGGTGGTGGTGGTGGTGAATGTATATGTGTAAAGAAACAGTAACAGAATACTTAAATACAGAGCAACAAAGAAAGTAAGTGTGAAAAACTAAAAACCACTATTATACCAAAGGCTATATATACTATAGCTTATTTGCCAATCCGGCGGCTAGAAGAATGACTCTAGGAGGAAGGTGCAGTACTAGCATATGCTAGATGAGCTCCAGGAGGAGACAGATGATTTCATCTTACTCATTCACTGCTACAACCCCAGGTCCCAGTACCACTCCTGGCAACAAGCTGAGGTTCCATACATCCAGCTTCAGAAGAGGGTCTGAACTTAAATAATGAGACATACAGTGTTTCTCTACTATTTATGTAACAGGAGTCTTACTAAGGGCAGGATGAATTTTTCACACATGTGAACTTGGTATTTAACTGAGTGGAAGCTGTGTACAGAAGTATAATCATATCTAAAACGAATATAGCAAAAGTTGGTTTGTCTGATTCTCAAGTGGTACTCCTTAGTACATGAGAAGGCTGCTTGCCAATGAAACCGAAGGCTTAGGGAGCAAGTTCAGTTGAAAAAACACTGGCAACTACCAATCCCCTAACAAAGATCAAACTTTTTATGTAAACATAACGAAAGAAAACCTAATCAATGGAAATTATACCTACAAAAGGTGCTTAATGGCATATATGCAAAATTACCCAATATGCTTTAAAAATACCATGCATGGAAACCCAATACACACCAGGAAAACACTCAGTCTGTTAACTGTATTCTTATGGAAGTATATCTGACGAAGAACTGACACGAGTGCTAATAATGATGTGCTCTGGCTTAGGTCTATTCAAAACTCAGCCTGGGCCAGGTGCAGTGGCTCATGCCTGTAATCCCAGCACTCTGGGAGGCAGAGGTGGGCGAATCACCTGAGGTCAAGAGTTTGAGAACAGCCTGGCCAACATGGTGAAACCTCATTTCTACTAAACATACAAAAATTAGTTGGGGGTCCTGGCACGCACCTGTAACCCCAGCTACTCGGGAGGCTAAGGCAAGAGAATCGCTTGAACCGGGGAGGCAGAGATTGCAGTGAGCTGAGATCGTGCCACTTGCACTGCAGCCTGGGCGACAGAGTGAAACTCCGTCTCTAAAAAACAAACAAAAAAACAGCCTGTGGGTTGGCCTTCCACACTGACTGGGTCTGGCTTAATATTATAAGCTGAATGATCAGGAATGCTGGTTAGGAAGAGACACAAATCCTGAAAATAAAATAATTTGTTCTTTTCTTGGCGTTACTATCTTTCTTAGATCTAAGGTGCAACACTTTTGATTTTTTTAAAAAAATTAATAACCCTAGTATTCCTCAAATGTCACACAATCAAGGTAAGAGCTGGGGTGGAAGCTGAAGTTATTATATAGTTATTAATTTTTTGGTCACTGTTTTTCTACCTGAATGTGGACAGATCACCATCTCTGATAATCTGGCTTCAGTTTCCTCTCTCTGAAAGAGTTACAGATTCACATGTATTTCAGGAGAAGGCTAAGAAGGAACAAAGATACATGTAATGCTCCCTTACAGAAAAGTGGCCGTATTACCATGAAAAACACTTAAAACAAAGGCTTCTTCAGGGACGTCTTCCTTAGCTTCCTTCCTCTTCCTTAGCCTCCCACTAGCTTGAGTCATCCTTCTAAGGCTTTCCTTCACAGCATTGATCACAACTGCAATAATCTGAGTAATTAGGAATATTTACCTACCCCAACCAGACTGTATCTCCAGGAGGACAGGGAGTTTATCATCAATGAAATGAGCCCCCAGCACCTAGCATAAGGCTGTCAATTCTTGTTGCATATGTAAATAAATGAAGGAGCACTTTGGAAGTCAAAAGTTAACCATGGGGACGTAATCACTTGAAAATGTTTCATCAACAAAATGTGTATTCCCATGCTCGAAACCTGAAAGTAGAAGCTTTTAGGGGTTCTCCTTTTTTCACAGACTAGTAAGAGGCAGGAAGAGCGTAAGAAGAAGAGAATACTCACTGGTGGTGGCTTCTTTCTCATCTCAAATATGCGTGTGGCACCAAAACTGAGTGAAGCAATAGTAGGGCACCTCCCTAGTGAGGGTTCATCATCACTGTGCCAGTCCACACTGTCCTTCTCATTGCGGTAAAGATTGCAGAGTAAGGAGTTGAAGGTGTGGCCGGTGTTCTCTTCAATGCGGTTCTTTAGTGTGCGCAGCACAGGATGCCACTGCGGTCCACAGACCAAGAAAAGGGCAGAGACAGTCGCATAGCACACAAAATGGCAGCCGCGTGGAAAAACAGAAAGAAAGGGCAAAATCAGCCAAGTTATAACCAGGGCATGAAATAAGCAAATCAGTTGGAATGCAATAAACAGAAGGCAAGAAAAGTAGTTTAATTCCCTCCCATCGTTTCTATTTTGAAGCAAGTTGATCTCTGCAATGTTACAAAAGTACTAAATTTAGTACAGCAATATCATGAGGACCAGAATCTATCTATCCATCTCATCCTTTCCATGTGAAACACATGGCCTTTGCAAAAAAGCAAGTATCAGTATCTTCAGGGCAGCGACCTTGGTAAGTCATTAAGGTGGTAAGTGGAGCAGCAAAGCTGATATGTCACTAGGTAGTCAGCAGACCCAGACTAAAGCCTGAAGACTGGAAAAACTTTCCTGCTGGGTGGCCCTCTGTTCATTCTATTCCTGTTTTATCTTGATTGGGAGAATCGCTTTTTAAAAATGATCTTTAATATTTCCAGAGTGGCTAATTTCCTAAAAACATAACCGAAGAGTAAAAACATTCTTTTCTAGAAAATGAGAATCGTGATAGGCTCTTGACAAGTGTACGAGACATCAACTACAGAAGACAAACAGGTTCCATAGACCTGCCTCCAGGGCACTGGCTTCACTGATGTAATTCATATTTGGAACTGTCTTGCCACGTATACTACAGGAAGCAATGACCCCTGACCTTAGATTGTACTTGGGAGCTACAAACAACATAGCTTATATTGGTTCTTGCTAGAATGCTGTCTTTTCTCCCAGAAATCTCGAGGACTTTACAAAGCTTCCTTTAGAACAGTGGTTCTCAAACTTTACATGAGAAATTATTGAGGAACCCAAATAACTTTTGTTTATATGGGTTATGGCCATCAGTTTTTATGATATTTAAAATTAAAACTGAAAAAATTTTCAACTACTGGTTAATTCATTTAAAATGCAATGACAGGCCAGGCACCATGGCTCACGCCTGTAATCCCAGCACTTTGGGAGGCCAAGGCGGGTGGATCACGAGGTCAGGAGTTAAAGACCAGCCTGGCCAACATGGTGAAACCCTGTTTCTACTAAAAATACAAAAATCAGCTGGGCGTGGTGGCATGCGCCCGTAGTCCCAGCTACTCAGGAGGCTGAGGCAGAAGAATCACTTGAACCCAGGAGGCAGAGGTTGCAGTGAGCCAACATTGTGCCACTGCACTCCAGCCTGGGTGACAAGGAGACTCTGTCTCAAAAAAAAAAAAAAAAAATTAAATTAAAATAAAAAAAAATGCAATGACAAATCCATTACATGTTAACATCAACATTTTAATGAAAACTAACTATAATTTCCAATACAAATAACTGAATAATTGATGAGAAGGGTGACATCATTTTGCAAATCTTTTTAATATCTAACTTAATAGAAGAGAACTGATTCTCATATTTGTTTCTGCATTCAATCTGTTAAAATAGGTCATTTTTATTGAAGTATATGAAGGAAATTGGCTTCACATAGGTATGTAGTTCACAGCGTTTTCAAACAACTGTAGACATTCTTCTTTGATATTATACCAAAACTCAACAAGTGCTGGTTTCTTTTTTCTTTTTTCTGAGACCACGTCAATCTTTTAATTGGTATAGAAACTACTTTTATTTCAAGAGAGCCCTTGTGCTCTGCCTTTGATTTTGTGTACAACATATACAAAATCTATGGCTATCAAGTTAAAGTAGGATCAGAGTTAAAACTACCTGTCAAGACAGTTTTGGGATGAAATGACTACATTTACCATCTGGAGAGCTATTTGCTGTCTAGAGGTGAGAAGGGTCTGTACAATGTCGCCACTGGGCGGGAGGGTGGAGCTGGCTGTCCAAGGAGGGGCAGCCATCCCCTCTGCACACTAAGTGAAGGCGGTGCGGTACTATCTGGAAATCATGGAGCTGGACTGGGACTGGCTGGAGGAGGTGGTGGCGCCCTCGACTGGGAGAAGCCACTGTGGCTGGACTCCAGGCTCGTCATGGAACCTCTGAAACCCTCGGAGCCTATCACCTTGGTGTAGTACATCACTCTACAGTTGTGCGAAGGGATGTGCAGGGACGCGAGCACATCATCCACCCGAGGCAGGCTGGCGGCGTCCGCAGGCATGCTGTGGAATTTCCACTGCAGGATGTAGAGGCCCGGCCACCTGGTCACATGGGAGCCTTGGCATACCTTCTCCTTCTTTACAGATCAGAGACGACTCCACCATGCCGCAGTTGCGGCCTCGCTGCCAGACTGTGTCTATGAGCTGCACGTTGTCCCCACCTGGAGAGGTGGGGCCCCCAGGGAGTCCTTTTAGGGTGGCTGTGGCAACCTCTTGGAGTGATAGATGTTAAAGACAATGTCCCCTTTGTACAAGTCGAAATTCCAAGTGATGACTGAAGAGGCATCCACAATCTGAATGAGAATCTTGTGTGGGGCTCCTCTGAAGATGCTTGCAGACTGGTAGACGGTCTCAGTTCAGAGCTTGAGGTCTTCGTTCTCCAGCTCCTCCACAGTCCAGTACAGAGATTTGGGGACCAGTCCACCCTCTGGCACTTTGCACATACACTCTCCACTCAGGAAATCTGGAATAATCTGTCAATGTAATCCAGCAGGCCTCCAGGACCCTGGTAGTCATTTCCTGCATAAATGAGGAATTTCCTTCCGGCGTTGTCATCAATAAATGGACTAACTAGTGTCCAGAGTACAGGAAATACCGTGGGTGCCCGCAGGATGAGAAGTTGGCCCAGTCTCTCAGGGTAATTGGCCTTCACCACCTCGATGATCCGCCACAGCGCTTTGACATCAGGTCTCCACAAGTGGCGCATGTTCAGCCCTTCCAAGTCCACCAGGCAGGTCCATGAGCTGATATGCCAAATAAAGACTTCTGTATTCTCTTCACATCGCCTTAGCCCTTCTTCATTTATGGAGAGGATGTATCTCAGCAGGGCTTCCTCCCCAAACACTCTCACCAACCCGTTGGTGTCCATCTGCCCCAGCCTGAGTACACAGAGGGGCCGCCCACCTTTGTCGTAATGATGCCAGCCTCCCGTGTAGCAATCCTGAAGGAACCAGTGGAGGGGTCCAGGTAGCAAGAACGTAGTCTACCTGGTGCTGCTTCCTCCACGTCAAAGATTGACAAACGATCTCTTTGGTTTTCTCAATATTAAAATCCCGTGCACGTAGGAACTGAAGAATATGCTCATCTTTTGGAATTTTGCCCTTGTGGGTCTTGTGGAGCCACTGGTGAAGTCTAATGAGAAAGCTCTCCGGCAGCGGAGTCAAATTGCCCAGGTATCTCTTGATGTAGTCGGCATCTACATCGTTTGTCATCAGGGGTGCCCACCACGGGCTCAGGTGTGCTGGGGCTGCTGAGGGCATCGCCACTCAGCCCCTTCTTGAGGGCAGCATCTGGGATGATGACGGCCATGGACGCTGTTTGTTTCTTGCAGGATGACGACGATGTCTCTGAAGAGGGCGTGATGGAAGGCGGAGTCCAACAGGGCACAAAGGTTATGCCTTCTTTTTCTAAATGGCAAAGGTAGTATTCAATGATTTCCTTTCCTTTTTAAATGTTGCTGGTATATTGTTTCATTCCAATTTTTTTCCATGGTACTTTCAAAATCAAAGAAAGATTTAATATCCAAACTTGCAGACTGTTCAAAACAGGTCCAATCTTTATTTTCAGGGTGAACAGTGTAGCGACTGGAAAATGTTTCATTATGAGCCTCAATATGCAAAGTACGTTCCCAAGAATTCAGTGAGTTCTTCTGGACAAAATAAACGTAACCAAATCCCGCAATGTTCTGCAGCAGTCTTGGTGCATCTACATCCAGCTTGCAGCACCTTTCAATGACATAAATAGCCCCATCTTCACTCTTGAATTCATTCACAGTGTCACTGTCCACAAACATCAGAATCAAAGGACACGTAGGGAACCTCCTTTCACAGGCAACCTCCTTTCACAGGCAGCCATAATAATTCAAAGGGGTATTCGTACAGCCTCACTGCTGACTGGTATTTTTGCACCATGATTGTAATACAACAGCAATCCTTTCACACCTGTCTTGCCGAAGATAATCATTAAGAATGGTATTTTATGCTAAACATGGTGACAGGATATTCAAACATACAAAAACTGAATATCCTCAAGGAACCCAAAGTCTAGCTCTTGTCAGAAAGGCTGGGCCTGGGATGCGGGGTGGCAAGGGGCACTCCTACCAACAGCTCTGCGGGGCAGTCATGGTTCCGCTAACAGGCGCTGACTTCTTAAAAGTTCATTGCAATATGGAATCGGAAACCATATCAAACTTTTCACATTCTTTTATATATAAAGCCACTGTCAGCCGAGGCAATAAAGTGAGAACCCTCTCTACAAAAAATAAGCCAGGCACAGTGGCACATGTTTGTGGTCCCAGGTACTTGGGAGGCTGAGGCAGGAAGATCACTTGAGCCCAGGAGTTCAAGGCTGCAGTGATCTAGGATTGAGCCACTGTGCTCGCTCCAGCCTGGGCAATACCTGAGCAAGACCCTGTGTCTCTAAAATAAATGCTTTAAATTAAAAAAATAATAATAAAGCCATTGCTCCAGCCTACACTTTGAATGAATCTTTAACCTTGCATGGTTTTGTAACATCAACCACTGGTCATCTGGAAAATATTAGTTCACTAAGTTATATAGATCTTCTAAAAGGTGACACATTTCATTATACAACAACAACAAAAAATTCTCATCCGAGAGTATTACCACTGATCTCAGCAGAAAAGCCTAAATAATGGGAAGAAGTCAGGCTCAAAGTGGCTATGATGGTTAATATTGAGAGTCAACTTGATTGAAGGATATAGTGTCCTTGGGTGTGTCTGTGAGGGTACTGCAAAAAGAGATTAACATTTGAGTCAGGGGGCTGGGGAAGGCAGACCCCCCCTTAATCTGGTGGGCACAATCTTATCAGCTGCCAGCAAATATAAAGCAGGCAGAAAAATGTGAAGAGACTGGTCTAGCCTCCCAGCCTACATCATTCTCCCGTGCTGGGTGCTTCCTGCCCTCAAACATCGGACTCCAAGTTCTTCAGTTTTGGGACTGGGACTGGCTCTCCTTGCTCCTCAGCTTGCAGACAGTCTATTGTGGGACCTTGTGATTGTGTAAGCAAGTATGTAATAAACTCCCATATATATATGTATGTATGTATATGTATCTATCCTATTAGATCTGTCCCTCTTGAGAACCCTAATAGTAGCAGATACCAGTTTTCCAAAATTCTAATTTTTGCTTGAAAACTCAACTTTTATCATTAGTAAAAAATCTCGTCCATTGTTTTCCTTGAAGTGACATTCACGTCACTCATTTATGAGGAAATGTCTGCCAAATGTCTGCCAAATACTCAAGTATGAATAACCACAGTCGGTCTGCCGGTTGTATTTTAAGTAAAAACAATCCACAACAAAAGTAGCTAGTTCAGCTTACAGCTCAAACAATCACACTTCAGTTTGTAGCAGGAGTGCTTTAGGTATACTTTTAATTTCATCAAGAAGACTATTTGGAAGACACATACTCAAAGACCAAGATTTAATAAAACGAATAATGTTTCACCAACAGACATTCTTAAATGAAACTGGCATTCTTAAAAGTTTACATTGGAAGGGCATGATGATGATTAACACAATGACTACTAGTATAGTTTGGTGACAATGGCTTGATTCATGCTAAGGCGCTGGCAGCTTTATCCACCATTACCATCAGTGCAAACCCAACAGAGTGAAAATACCATATGGACTTAGTATTATTATGAAAATAGTTTTACTTGTAGATTCCCAAAAAAGGTTTCATGAACCCTCACCAGGGATCTACGGATTATACTCTAAGAACTGCTACTTTAGGGAACTCCTTGAATGTGAATTGTATTAGTCTGTTCTCATGCTGCTAATAAAGACATACCCAAGACTGGGTAATTTACAAAGAAAAAGAGGTTCAATGGACTGACAGTTCCACATAGCTGGGGAGGCCTCACAATCAAGGCAGAAGGCAAAGGAGGAGCAAAGTCACATCTTACATGGCAGCAGGCAAGAGAGCGTGTGCAGGGAACTGCCATTTATAAAACCATCCGATCTCATGAGACTTATTCACTGCCATGAAAACAGTAAGTGAGAAACTGCCCCCATGATTCAATTATCTCCACCTGGCCCCACCCTTGACACACGGGGATTTTACAATTCAAGGTGAGATTTGCATGGGGACACAGCCAAACCATATCATGTTATGTGTTTCATAGTGAGGAAACAGATGTTCAGCAAAGGAAAGACTATTACTGTTACTATTATTAAGTATATCCCATGGTTGTCAGGTAAAACTGCCAGGGAAGCTTACATAATCACTCAGCTTTACTCTGATGTGAAAACCATGGTTAAAGATGGAATTCCTTGTTACGGATATTACATTATAATATTATATTCTAAGCAGAGGATTTTAAAAAATAAACAGCAAAAACAACAAACAGTTGGCTAATGGGACACCTGCGGAGACTCAGGAAGCCTCTGGAAGTTGGAAGTTTCTGTATCTCTTGTTCTCCTTTTTTATTGTGGTAGAAAAACACATAACATGAGATCCACCCTCATAAAACAAAAATATTAAATTAACCTTTATTCAGAGAATAAATTCAAAAGTGAAATTTCAATAATAATGTCAGCAGGCTGTATTTCCTATTTACAGTTTTAAATTTATCTTCATAGAGATAAAGATCAGATGCTAGAATTACACACTTAACAAGAAAAACAAGAATGTAAAGGAAGAAGATAGGTTTTTTCCCACAATGTCACCGAGAATCTAATTAGCACTTCCCTGACTTGCTTAAGGACTGAGTACTGAGATAACATAAAGTTTGCGTTATGTTTCTAAGTAGGTATTTTTTTTTTCTGGGTTATTTTTGGTACTGAAATAGAGAGAAAGGAAGAAAAAGGGGGATAATGAACTAGAGGATTAATTTAGACTCTCCAACCAATACTCTATATACAGATGCCTCAGAACTGAATGTCTAAATTAAAATTCAGCATTATCTCACTGTTCAGTGAAGACAGTTTATCCTTAAAAGACAGTTTAGGAAAAGAATACAAAAAACATCAATCACAGAAGTGAAAGGACCTATTCAGTGGATTTCAAACAGCGTTGTATAGAGTTCTAGGTACCTCAGCAGTACCTCTGGGTCTACAGAAGAAAGGAGAGGTCAAGTTGGTGGGACTCCCAGCCAGTCAAGGCTCTAATCTGTTTTATACACTGGGCTCATATGAGATTTAGTTTGAACAAAAACTAAAACAAGTTTAAAAACCCATGACTGAAATTGCTCCTTTTGCATGGGATATTAAGCCTCAGGTAATGACAATTTTTAAACTAAATAAGTACCCCCAACATATATATACACACATTAGTGAATCCACCTTTAAAAAAATCTGAGAGGTCGGGGTGTAGCCGATAATCACAACTATTCAAGGAAGCTGAGGCAGGAGGATCACTTGAGCCCAGGTGTTCAACACCAGCCTGGGCAACATAACAAGACCTTATATCTAAATTTAAAATGAAAGTAAATAAAAATCTGAAAAAGGGCAGCTCTTTTTTGTTCAAGATAGTATACAAATGAACTAAATATATTACCAATAAAGACAAAGTTATGAGCCAGTCAAATCCGAATTAAAGAATTCTAATTTGACCACATTAATATCCAACAAGAGGGTTGTTTGAATAAGCTATGGCACACATAGATTACAGAATACTGTACAGTGATTAAATATGATGTTGTACAAGAATATTTAGTGATAACATGTTAATGATACACAGTTAAATGAAACGCGCTATACATACATATACACGTATACTGTATACGTGTATATATGTGTGTGTATATGTATACAGTATACGTATATATGTACATATACACACATGTATGTGTATATACACACATACATACGTATATATACACATACATATATATGTATATATACACACATATATATGTGTATATATATACACACACACATATATATTTGAATGACAGAGTCTTGCTCTGTCTCCCAGGCTGGAGCACAGTGGTGTGATCATAGCTCACTGTAACCTCAAACTCCTAGGCTCAAGCGATCTCCTGCCTCCACCCAGATAATTTTTAAATTTTTGTAGAGAAGGCATCTCGTGACATTGTCCAGGATGGTTATGAACTCCTGGCCTCAAGCGATCCTTCCACCTTGGCCTCCCAAAGTGTTGGGATTATAGCCATGAGCCACCACACCTGGCCTATTTTATTATTACAGAAAAAAAGATTCTCTAGGCATATTTGTCTAAAATATCAAGATTGGAACCAAAACATCGGGCAGAATTATCAAGAATTTTAATATTCTTCATGTTTATCTGCAGTTTCTAAGTTTTCAACAAGCACATACTAACATTAAAAAAAAAAAGGATTGTCATAAATTCTTTTGAAGAGTTGTCAAAATGTTGCCAAAGTGTCGGACAACAAGAGGCTACTTTACTCAGCAGATTCTATGTGCGTTGTTTATTCCCACCGGTTCTTAACCACGGGCAATTTTACCCCCCAGCAGATGTTTACCAATGTCTTGAGTTGGTTTTGGTTGTCACAACTGGTGAGGGGTGCCACTGGCATCTAACAGGTGGAGGTCATGGATACTGCTAAACATCCTACAACGCAAAGGATAGACCCACAAGAAAGAATTATCCAGCCCAAAATGGTAATACTACTGAGGTTGAGAAATCCTGTTCTAAAAGATTAACTAGAATGAATGAGAAAGAGCTTCCCCACAGCCCATTTAATCTTCAAATTCTCTGCTATGACTACTAACAAGAAGATAAATTAATTCTGACAGAAACAAGGAAAGCAGGCTCTGTTGGACTGGCCTAATTCCATTATCTCCATGTTTCAAAATCAACCTCAGATAAGGTCTTGGCACTTCCCCGGCTCACATTCTAAATGAAGCCCTCGAAACCAAAGCATGCAGTTATCTCCTTACGTGAACAGGCCATGTTCCCTCGGTCAATGTTTTCTCCCTGAACATTTTAGTAAATTGGTAGCTTGCAATTACACATTTCTAGAAGCTCTGAAATGTGTCACATTTCTGTGTATCCCAATGCCATAAGCAAAACTCCATTTTCTTCAAAGCCTCTTTCAATAAAACATAACATTATTTGCCAAAGGCAAGATTCCAGGAACTAAACAGGGAGCTATTTCTTGGACCTTAACTCTGTCCCCTGGATGAGCTTAATTTATATACTAGAATATCTTGGTCTACTTTCATGGAAATTTTTTAAAAGCAAAAGCAGCAGCAGAAACAAGCCAAAGCAGTAATCAGATGGAAGTCTGAGAACTGCAGCCATAGAATAAATACAAAGTTAACAAGAAAAACACCAGATTTTTTTTTTTCACAAATAGCAAAAGAGTCTGAGAAACAGAAAAAGACATATTGACCTCACTCGCCAGTCATAAGGACTCAGCCCCACAGCAAATGCATACCAGCGTGTACACAGAAGGATTACAGCCAGAAGAGCTTGGGAAAGAGGGATATTAGGAGAAGAAATAGTTCATTTTCCTGAAATCCTAGACTCTGGTTCAGTTTACTCTAGTTCTAGTTTTTTCTCATCCTCTAGCTCATCTATGGATCAAAAGCACATGAAGGATGACAACAACGACGACTCAATGTTTCAACCCAGAGAGGTTTTTTGAACTCGGAACCAGCATGCATCTCTGCAAGGTAATCTGTTGTTATTTTATAGCACTCAACACATAGTATATAGTCTATAAAACCATACCAATGACAATATTTTGACATACGTGAGGATTTGGTTTCATAGTGATTCTTGAGTAAGTGTAAGGAAGTTCTCCATACCATGCTGTAAGTCTTGGTTGCTGATAAGTTATATCTAAGAAAGAAAATACAGGCCTTTGAAATGGTTTAATACTATTTAAGGTGTTACTACTGAGTGCCAACTCTGTGCCCTGCAATGCGCTATGAGAAATACAAAGGAAAAGTAAGAATAGGCTCTGACCCAAAGTTCCACCTTCACAGAAGATATGGGACTTGGCAAGTAGAATGAACAAGAGAAACCACTACGTTGGCAGACACTGCATGGGCAAAGGCTCTGAGATGAGATTGTGAGTGACTTGCTTGTATTAGTGATGACAGAAACAAGAGAGGGCAAAGAGTCACACTGGGGAACAGTGGGGCTCAGACTAGGGACGGTCTCAAAAAGCAGAATATGGAGCCTGAACTCCTGCCTGCAGAAGTTTGCGGTACCAACATCCATATGAGAAACAAGACAAACTGCTCATTCATGTGTCCAACGTTGTGTAAACCTTTTTGATTCAAAGGAGGAAAAAGTGTCCTGACCAACTGTAGCATGCAGTTGATTTTCGTCAGAAGGCTTTGATGTTTCAATTTATAGAAGCAGTTATCCATAGATCTACTCTTTTTCCCACTACTGGTATAACCACAACAATAAGAACAATAATAATAATAGTAATAGCAGCAGCTAATACTCACTGAAGGCTTACTACGTACCAGGCAATCTTGTGTTATCTCATTTTATTAACACAGCAACCTTATAAGGTAGACAATATTATTTGTTTAATTTTACAGATAAGAAAACCAGGGATCAGAGAGTTACTTAACTGTAATTTGCTTAAAATTAACAACTACTTTGAATGAAAGAGCCAACAATCAAAGCCATGTCTGTCACCAAAAGCCCTGCTGCAGAAACTGCGGGAGTTGAGAGAAGGCTGTCCTGAAGGCTGAGAGGAAGCTGACTCCCATTCTGAAGCATGAGTAACAAAAATGAAGCCAGTACAGTCGGCCTTTCGTATCTGTGGGTTCCACATTCACCATGATCAAAAATACTCAAACCATGGATCAAACACACACACAAAATACATAAAAATTAAAAATAACAATACTATGGATGAAAAATACTCAAAAAATATATAAAAATTAAAAATAACAATACCACAATAAAAACAGTGTAACAACTATTTACATATCACTTACATTGTATTAGGTATTATAATGATTTAAAGGATACTAGAGGATGTGCATAGGTTATATGCACATACTATGATAGTTTTGTTTTTTTTTTTTTCCCGAGATGGAGTCTCGCTCTATTGCCAGGCCAGAGTGCAGTGGCGCGATCTTGGCTCACTGCAACCTCCGCCTCCTGGATTCAAGCAATTCTCTTGCCTCAGCCTCCCGGAGCAGCTGGGACTACAGGTGCACACCACCATGCCCGGCTAATTTTTGTATTTTTAGTAGAGATGGGGTTTCACCATGTTGGCCAGGGTGGTCTCGATCTCCTGACCTCGTGATCCACCTGCCTCGGCCTCCCAAAGTGCTGGGATTACAGGTGTGAGCCACCACGCCCAGCCACTATGATAGTTTTTATAAAAGGATTTGAGCATACATGAATCCTGGAACCAATCCCCTGTGGATACTGAGGGACAACTATATATACTTTGCCTCTTTACAGAAAATTTACATTCACTCAATGTGCCAGAAAGAAAATTCTATGCTAGAGCACAGACGCCCCCCAGTGACCACCTGTGGTATAACAGGCACTGTTGGCTTGTGGATGCCCACAGAGATTCAGGTTCCAACTCAGGTAACAAACTGCTGTGTCACTTTTACAAGCTCAGGAGAGTACAGATGCTGAAGCTAGAGGAGATTGGACTCTTCTGGTGAAAGTTAAAGAAGAATGCAAAGTCAGCAAGGAGTGTGAAAGAATGTATGCAAAATGGGATCAGAAAAAAAGAAAGCTCTGTAAGTTTCTATGAAGTAAAACGTTGGCACCATTTGAAGCAACAGTCAGTGAACAAACACAAAAGGAGGTAAGTATATCAGCCATAGTTCAGCCAACCAAATTTCCTTTGGTTCCTGAACTCTCACCTCTATCCTCTTGCCATGTTCTCTCTGATCTCTGGGCCTTCCACCTGCTGTTTCTCCTCCCTGGAATACTTTTCCCTGTCCTTTCTGGCTAATTCTACTTTCTTAGGATCTCAGGTTTTGAATTTCTGTTTAAGACTAGCTAAGTAGAGGCGATGGTATTAGGAAACATTCCAGAGAGGGAGAACACGCAGCACCAACTGTGACCTCTGGGATCTACTTACCCTCTCTGATGCCGGTCCTCTGTTTCCAGGGAACATCTTGACAAAGCTGTTCCAATATCCAGTCAGCTTCTTTTACGTCAACAAAGCCAGGATACAAACAGACCCTGGGTGTAGAATGAACCATTGTTAACCAAAGAACATGGAAAAGATAAGTTAGACTCTAAACGTTAGTGGAAACAGTTAATCTGGATGCAGCCTCCAATGGGTAGATGAAATCATCTTACCACAGCTCCCACAGCAAGCAGAGCCTAACATCACCCAGGTCATGAGGCGCCATATGTAAAATAAGCTCCTTTCATGTTGGGACAAATAAAAGAGGCAATGAAGGATAAATGGATGATAGGTAAGGGCTTTTATAGATCATAATTCAAACACTACTCCAGTACTGCTTAGCTGTGAAGCCCTGGGCAAGTTACTAAACCTCTCTGAACTTTGGTTTTCTCATCTGTAACCTGAGATGACATCAACCTCATAGGTTCACTGTAAAGAGTAAATAGAATAAGGCTGGGTGCAGTGGCTCATGCCTGTAATCTCAGCACTTTGGGAGGCTGAGGCGGGTGGATCACCTGAGGTCAGGAGTTCAAGACCAGTCTGACCAACATGGTGAAACCCCGTGTCGACCAAAAATATAAAATTAGCTGGGTGTGGTGGTGCACACCTGTAGTTCCAGCTACTTGGAAGGCTGAGGCAGGAGAATCACTTGAATCCGGGGGCGGAGGTTGCAGTAAGCCAAGATCACACCATTGCACTCCAACCTGGGCTATAAGAGCAAAACTCCGTTTCAAAAAAAAAAGAATAACTAATAAAATGCCTGGCCCTGTTTTATTTAAACAATTGGTAGTCTTCTGAGACTACACTAATTCTAGGGAAAGCTAGAGCTCATTATGACTGTATCAAAATAAACACAGCTAATGAGGGTTCTTTCTCCCACTGAATATGTGTTTACTTCAACAATGCCAACTCAGCTCAAAATAATTTTGGATATCTTTCTTAAGACATCTTCTGAAAGCCCACGGAAGATTCTCTTAAACTGCCTTGGTAGCAAATCTTCACTCTTTGAAGGTGCATCTGATTTTCTGAAAGAGCCAAAGCTTACCTGAAGCCATACCTAGTTAACAGTAAGATATGACCAAAATGATAAAACTGGTTTGAGTGACTTGCTTTAAAAGAAAAGTTCCAAAAAGGGTTATAACCATGGCAGAGCCATTGTTCCAGCGGAAGCTCTTAAGAAATTCATTTAGGGCCGGGCGCGGTGGCTCACGCCTGTTAATCCCAGCACTTTGGGAGGCCGAGGCGGGTGGATCACGAGGTCAGGAGATCAAGACCATCCTGGCTAACACAGTGAAACCCTGTCTTTACTAAAAATACAAAAAATTAGCCGGGCGTGATGGCGGGCGCCTGTAGTCCCAGCTACTTGAGAGGCTGAGGCAGGAGAATGGTGTGAACCCCGGAGGTGGAGCTTGCAGTGAGCCGAGATCGCACCACTGCATTCCAGCCTGGGGGACAGAGAGAGACTCCGTCTCAAAAAAAAACAAAAAAAACAAAAAAACAAAAAAACAACAAAAAAAAGAAATTCATTTAGATGTGTAAGTTCTAATATATTTGTTTTAAATGTCTCATTATTTTATTACAATTAGTATACTCAAGCATTAAGGTGATTTTAATGTTTCAATGTTTTTAAATGTTTTTAAAACAATGACTAATGCCTAATATACCCTAAATAGTATATGTTTAACTACTGAAATCTACCCTAGGCCAGGTATGGTGGCTCACGCCTGTAATCCCAACACTTTGGGAGGCCAAGGTGGGCAGATCACTTGAGCCCAGGAGTCCAAGGCCAGCCTGGGCAATATGATGAAACCCCATCACTACCAAAAAAAAAAATACAAAAATTAGCCAGGTGTGGTGGCACACACCTGTAGTCCCAGCTACTCAGACACTGAAGTGGGAGGGTGGCTTGAGCCCAGGAGGCAGAGGTTGCAGTGAGCCGAGATCGTGCCACTGCACCCCAGACTGGGCGACAGAGCCAGACTCTGTTTCAAAAACAAAAAGACAACAAAAAAAGAAATTTACCCTAGTGTAGGAATATGTAATATTATATTCAATAATATATAATATGTAATACACATGAAATACAATAATAATATAACGTAGCACTCAGAGCACCTAAGTCCAGGCTAGACCCAACTCTAATATCAAGTTACTATGTGGCATTAAGAAAAAATATTCAGGCCAGGCACGGTGGCTCACACCTGTAATCCCAGCACATTGGGAGGCTGAGGCAGGTGGATTAGCTGAGGTCAGGAGTTGAGACCAGCCTGACCAACATGGTGAAATCCCGTCTCTACTAAAAATACAAAAAAATTAGCTGGGCTTGGTGACACATGCCTGTAATCCCAGCTACTTGGGAGGCTGAGGCAGGAGAATCTCTTGAACCTAGGAGGCGGAGGTTGCAGTGAGCCGGGACAGCACCATTGCACTCCAGCCTGGGCTAACAAGAGCAAAACTCTGTCTTGAAAAGAAAAAAGAAAAAATATTCAATCTTCCTAGGTCTCATTTCCTCATCTAAAAAACTGGGGAAGTAATAGCTATGATATCTGACAGAAAGGTTTGGAACTATATCTGAAAATGTTTTGATGCTAGAAATATTATATAAAAAGGAGATACTATCAAATTTTTGCCCCCCAAGAATTTAAGGGGCAGAAGTTACCTATTTGCAACAAGGGAGTAGACTTTTTTAAACTTTAAGTTTGGGGTACATGTGCAGGTTTGTTATATAGGTATGCTTGTGTCATAGGGGTTTGTTGTACAGATTATTTCATCATGCAGGTGTTAAGCGTAGTGCCCATTAGTTATTTTTCCTGTTCCTCTCCCTCCTCCCACCCTCCACCCTCCGACAAGCCCCAGTGTCTATTGTTCCCCTCTATGTGTCCCTGTGTTCTCAACATTTGGCTCCCACTTACAAGTGAGAACATGCAGTATTTGGTTTTCTGTTCCCACGTTAGTTTACTGAGGATAAAGGTCTCTAGCTCCATCCATGTTCCTGCAAAGGACATGCTTTCATTCCTTTTAATGGCTGCATAGTATTCCATAATGTATATGTACCACATTTCCTTTATCTAGGGGAGTAAACTATTTTAAGAGACTATAACTCAGTGATAATGACAGTCACTTCTTGTGAGGATTCGCTTACCTAGATACACCTGTGGGTGACAGGCTGATTTCATACACACCCTCTCTGCTAAAGAAACAAAGGAAACAGACTTGTTAGTTTGAAGCAAAACAATATGCTCTACCCAGTGAAGAGTTATCCTTCCTAACTGCCAAAGTCCTGGCTCACCAAAGTCATTTAATTATGAGAGAGGCATAATCTCCACCTTCTTCTACCACTGAGATAAAGGGCAAGATCATGGTATATCATTAATGACACTGGGAATGGAACTGTGACAGGATCAGGCCATGGACACAAAAACTGGGATAAAATCAATTCTGATTCTATACCTCTTTTATTCTACCCATAATTGAGGCAGATATGGTCCAGGAATCTATTGCCCAAAGAGGGGTCAAATAGAGCACTGCTCTGGAGAATGTGGAATAGGGGATACATTTAACAGGCAGCAAGCACATCTCAGGGCTCTGGGCTTCTGTTGCTTTCAAAAATATACATCTGATGAGGTTCCTCTTCTGATTAAAATCCTCCAATGGCACCCCAAAACTGCATTCAAGGTCCTCATAATGCAGCTCTATCTTCTGACAGCTCCCATAAACTCATCATCCTCTAGCAGCAATCAACTGCTTGGAATCTCCTGAATACACTACTATGTTTCTAACTCCATGTTTTTCAATATGCTGGAATGCCAACCCATCAACCAGCACCCCCAAACCAATCCGCCTTCAGTTATGGTCTAGTGGAAAACTCTAATTCACCTTTCAAAAATCCTGGCTTCAGCATCACCTCCTTTAAACTTTTCCTGACCTTTAATCCAGGCAAATAATATTAACCTCTCATCCTCTGTGTTACCACTAGACCTTAGATACAGTCTATTTTTTCATGATGTACAAGATTACAATTTATCTGATTAAATGTCTATTTCATTTACTAGACAGTGGAGTCCTGAGGTGCAAAGAATAGGTAGGTTATTGTTTCCCAGTGTCTGCACATAGCAGATGGGCAATAAAGGTTTACTGAATTTAATCAAATGTGAAAATGTATAAAGCTGTTGCAGAACTGCCAGGTGGTGAGGCCCATAAGGAGAAAAGTGACACAGACTGGATAGGTATATCAAGACAATTGTGTCAGATCCTTCTGAGAGAGAGATACGTTATAGAGAATAATGCGAAAGGGCACTTTTCACATCACCTTCTGTCATGGGAGTTAGTGGTTCATGATCTGAGCTAGGCTTTTAAGTAGATGTATGAGTGCCTTTCAGTCAAAATGTAGGCATAGCTGTCACACATATTTACTACATTTTCTACATGCATTGTCTATAAAGTTTCCGAGTATACAGAGAACACAGTGTTTCAATATGATATATTTTTGGCCCACATTCAGAAATGGCTCACGAAGACATTTCCAGCTTTTTTTTTTTTTTTAACCTAGCAAACTTTAGATAACCAGAATTAACAGATTCCAGGACCAAGTAGGAATGAGTTCTGTCCTTTTTCTCTGACAATTGCCAGTTTTGGGTGGGCCGAATGTCGCATCTGTAGCTTACAACATGTTTCATGGTTTTGTTTATTCTCCTTATCACCAATGAAGCCACTAACACACTTGTTTTTTTAAAAACAACCAAGGCCTGGCATGGTAGCTCATCCCTGCAATATCAGCACTTTGGGAGGCTGAGGTGGGAGGATCATTTGAGCCTAGGAATTCGAGACCAGCCCAGGCAACATAGGGAGATCTCATCTCTACAAAAAATTTTTTTAAAAAATGAGCAAAGCATGGCGGTGTGCGCCTGTGGGCCCAGCTACTCGGGAGGCTGAGGTGGGAGGATCACTTGAGCCTAGAAGATGGAGGCTACAGTGAGTTTTGATTATGCCACTACACTCCAGCCTAACAGAGTGACAGCCTGTTCCAAAAAACTAAAAAATAATAAACAATCAAAGACTATTAGAACTAGCCTGTGACTTTTTCTAATATATACAAGCCAATCTGCAAGCAGTCAAACAGCATAACAAACAGATTGATCATGGGCAAGAACATTTATCTAATGCTAATTTGCTAAGATAAAAGAATAGTTTCTACTGACAATTTATCTACATCAGATGAAAGCTGACAAGCATAAAAAGAGGAGTCAAAGCATCTCTCACTAACTTTGGACAAGAACATTTAGACACAGATCAATATAACAAGAATGTTTACTATCATTTAAACTGTTCTGGAATAATTACATGGTTTTAATAAATGGACTATAAGCTCATGTACAGCACTAGCAGCTTTCACAGCATTGCTAGTAAAATGGCAATTAATGGCTTCTCAAAGAACCATGCTTCAATGACTCAGGAAAAATCCCTCTCTGTCTCTGCCTGAGAGGTTTAGCTTACTGTCTACCGATATCAGTGAAATAGGGACAGGAAATCTACACGAGTCAAAGTTTAACATATGGCTATCTTTGTTGCATTTTCCATACCATCAGCAAATTCAGAAAGTCTTCTCAAAAGATCAAGTTTAAAGACATTTGAGATGGGAATATCCCAGACTAAAATTAAGACACTTATTGGGCCATTCTCTTCCAGATAGAAAAAACAGTAAGGAAAGATTCCAGTCTCTTCATTTCACTGTGGGCAACAATTACAGGAAGACAGCAAATTACTTACTCAATCACTCGTGGCTCGGGAGCTCTACGTACTACCTGCAAGGAAATAGGCGGATCTTACTTCTGGAATGTTCTTAATCCTCACAGATACTGACTTACCATATCTTCCCATTTCTGGTCAAAATAAAGTTAAAAACTATCTCTTTTCTATTCCAACTTCTCACTAACCCACCAGGATCCTTGTCTCTGCTCTTCTTAAAACTACTCGGGAGGCTGAGGCAGGAGAATGGCGTGAACCCGGGAGGCGGAGCTTGCAGTGAGCCGAGATCGCGCCACTGCACTCCAGCCTGGGCGACAGAGCGAGACTCCGTCTCAAAAAAAAAAAAACAAAACAAAACAAAAAAACAAAAAACTACTTCACATTTGCTAGTAGATGGTAAAAGAAGATACAATTATTAATAGAATAAATTTTCCTAGCAGCCAGCAGCTCTGGAAAAATCTTGACAATAATCTTTTTTAAAATAGGAAATATGCTATAAAATAAGGAGTTTCAATAATTATTTATAGAGTTGTTACTGTGGCAAGATACCCAACTTTTTAACTTTTCCACATTATTAAAAAGTAAATCTTCACTGTTTCTTACATTTTTCCTCATGGGAAAAAAGGGCTAAAAAATCAGGCATTTTGCTGTAATAACTGAAATTTTAATCTAATTCCAAAGACGTTGAAGTGCAACAGCACTGAAGACAGCACAGTCTTAGAACTGCTGGAGCTCAAATAACAAATGCAAGCAGGCTCTCATTATGGTGTAACCTCCTTGCCAAAAATACGGGAATAACATGTGACCATAAACTAGAAGCAGACTACGAAGAATCCCCAGACATAGAAAGGAACTGAAATACTCTGCATTTCATTATTATTATAGTTCTTCTGCTCTGCTATTAGTGAATTTATTCAGTCATTATTTATTTGAGTGTCCACTGTGTGAATATCACTTTTTAAAGCAAATTTTTGTCACTATTGAAGAAAAAAACCAAGAATTTACCTGCTGAGATTCTTTGAACACAAACTCTCTGTCAGAGAGATGATGCTCTTTGTTCTTCCAGGTCTGGCCAGGCTTCTGGTAGAGATGGCTCTTAGCAGTGGTAGCTGAAGCAAGAGAGGGGACAGCCTCAAACCAGGGGAAAGTCTGTTCTCAGCACCTTCTACAGAGCAAGGGCCAACAAAGCCCACTTGGAGATGATCTCTATGACATGTAGAAACTAACTGGTAAAGTCAACAGAAGACACTGAAAGGTTTGAGGGTGTGGACTAAATATGAGGAACACTAAAGACCCACCCTTAGCTCACCATCAACAAAACAGACAACATTTCAGCCACATTTAAACAATTCCTTGACATCAATTGAAATGGAAGTCCATTATAAACCAAAAGGATATAAATAAAAGAGAATGAGAGTTGTCCATATCCACACACACACAAAATCCCTACAGATTCTTGCCTGGCTGAGCAATGGCCTGGCTCTTAGCAGGGGCAGCCCAGCCTCCCTGAACTCGAGCTCGCCGTCTTTTTTCCTCCATGTTGACCAAAAAGGCTTCTGCTCCGAGCTTTTGGAAGATTTTGTTTCTGCTTCAAACTACTCCATGGTATCTGTTTATTAAAACAAAACAGTGGTTTTAGTTACGATTGTGAACAATTACTCCTAAGGCATAATTAATTTCAGGTAGAAGACTCTCAACAGCAATACAGCCTCTATGTAAAATAAGTTTCTGTCATCGCAGCATTTCAATCAAGAAGCCTAAGTCATTTGGGGCTGCTGGCTTTAGCATTTACCTTTTGTAATCTTATTATAGTACTTTTGTTTCTTTCACAAGAAAGTGCATTTTAAGAAATTCTAAAATCAGGACCTATCACAAACCACATACCTCTTAATATTCCCCAAGAGTAGAATATAAGAAAATTGCACTATTCCCATTTTCACCTACATGGACATTGAGAAATAGGCTAAGACTGTTTCCAGGCATATATTGCATTATCACCAGCTGCATCAAACTTCCCTGGAAGTTTGTTCAAAACACCTACGGTCCACCTCCAGAAAATCTGATTTAGGATGGATACAGGTATTTGTCTTTAAAACAAGCAATGTAAGATTTGACACTATACAGGTATGTATGTGGACCGCAAAGTTTAGTGATGTACCCAAAGTCACTCAGGAAATCAACGATAGGTAGATTAACATTCAACTTTTATTAAATTCCTGTCTCCAGCTAACTGATAAATCCACCTCATAATGGCTAATAATACTAATTTGACAGTTGTACCAGTAAGTTTAGCCTACAGCAAATACAGAAGCACGTACTGCTACCAAAACAACAAGGAAATTCAAGCCACATGTTCCAAATCTGTAATCTATTTCTTTATGCTTCTACCTAAGAAAGCTTCACACCTCAAGTTCTCAAAGGTAAAAGCTCATTTTATATTAATAGCTTGCTTAGCCTATAGATTTCCAGGTCCCATCTCCCACCTCGTCTCACTCAGTAGAGCTGAGCCAGGTCCAGGAATCTGTGTATTTCACGAGTTCCCCCAGGTGATAAGCATGTAATTCATTTCATTTAATAGGTGGGGAGACCACAGAGGCTGCCATCTGCCCAGAAGAGTTAATGACAATCAAATACCAATTCTTCAATCCCAGAAGCTCCCGTTTGACATGTTCTCTCACTTGAGGCCCTAAAAGCGTAACACAATTACCTACAATCCCCGCAGAGGATACAACTTGCTCACCTTCTTGCTCCGTTCACTCGGGAGCCATATGTTATTGGTCAGGGAACAACTGTCGAAAATACAGATTCCAGAGCCCCATCCCAGACCTACTCAACTTGAAGAGTCCCAGAATTTGTTACCTAACGCCACCCTCAACCCAGGAGTTCTTAATGCACACAGAGCTTGAGAACCAGTGCTGTAAAGGACAAGGACTCTGGCGCCAGCCAGAACTCGCTTTGAATCCAGATCTGTCACTTCCCAGCTGCTAGGCCCACAACAAATGACTGCACCTTTCTGAACCCCAGTTTTTCCTCAGTAAACAGGGAGTCACTTTCTGCACGGTTGAGGTGCAGACTAAGCGAGCTCCGCAGGTGGAAGAGCTTGGTCCTGGCTAAGGGTACTTCCTTTTCCTAATTTAGATCCTTCTCTTCCAGGAGACCTAGAATGAGGCCCCGGAGGTCGCCCGGGAAGAGACTTCAGGGGTGGTCCTCACACCCCCAGCCCCGCGCACCCAGCAGTAAGTCGGAAACGCGCACTTACGGGCAGAGCCGGGCGCGCCAGTCCAAACCCGCTAGGACTTGGGGCACCCCTCGTAGCCAGGTACCCACTCCGCAGTCTGTGGTCGGAACCTTAAGAGTGAAGCACCGACTCCAGCAACTCCCAATTACAGGCCGCGGCGTCAGGCACTTCCTCTCGACGTTACGCAGCGCCGCCGCTACTTCCGGTGCACCGTCCTCAGTCCGGGTAGTCCCACATCCCCCGCGCCTGAAGGGCCTAATCACCGAAGACGCTGATGAGGGATAGGGGTTGCAGCGGACAGGGATTGACAGTGCGGTGGAGCGGTGTGAAGGGGTCGGGGTTTGGCAAAGATGGAAGTGAAGGCGTGTCTCCTACGTGAGTTCCTCGAAACTGGAGATGTTTAAGCATCGGCATCTTTGTGGCAAAAAGAGCGACCGGGTCCCTGCGGGGCTAGATAAAGGGAGAGGAGTTTAGGGGACCTGGTTATAATGTGCTAGGCAAAAGGATTTGCATTTTATCCTAAAAGTCACGGAGAGGCTGAGATGAGCCTCCTTTGTGTTCCTATTGCAGCCTGTGCACGCCTCCGAACACAGAATTTACAGCAGGGCATAGGACCACGCCTTAATTCGCCTTGGCTCTCTCCAGTGCTAAGCAAATTTTGCTTGAGTGAACAGACCTACTTTTTGGTCCAGACACCACCATTTACTAGGTGTATAATCTAGGGCAAGTACTCTGCCTCTGTTAAATGGGTATCGCTCTAGTTGGGAGGATTAAGTGAGATAATGCATTTAAAGAATATAGCACAATGCCTGGAACACAACAAAAACTCAAAAAAATGAGAAAGAGCTCACCCCATTTGAGCTCATGAGAAACATCTTTAAAGTGGTCATGTTAAACCATGTACTTTACAGTATGAAAATAGCAAAAGTAGCACTGAATTGACTGTTTTATGCAAGTCATTATCTAAGATCTGCCAAAGTATAGTCACTGTGGAAATCTTTAAAATAAGACTGGTATGAGTGTTTACCTGCAGGAAGCTCATTACAGGTACACCTCATTAATGTACCTATATTGTTGCTACTATCAAATCCAATTTCACAGCACTCATTATTATTTGTTATACTTTGTGACACTGAAGGAAAAAATGATTTATCCTAGAGCTGAAAGAAGAGAAAATGCTAAGGCTAGATTACAGTTTTTTTCCCCCATCAACTAATTTGTCAGTGTCTGCTTCTGGCTCAGGAACTTTGGCTGTATCTTCTAAAAGATGTCATTTCTTTCTTTTCAATGATTGTTGAAAGAAGACAAAGAAGTCTGGATTGAGGAGTTCCTAAAAGTAGTGATTAACACCTCTTCAGCCTCTAAGTAGTGTATTTCTCAAAAATCAATCCATGATTTACTTGCATCTGAAATCATCGCTTTTTTTTTTTTCCAGAATCACCTGCGTTTTTAACAAATACCCAAGTGATTCTGGTGCACAAAATTTTTGAAAACCTCTAGGACTCATGTAGAAAGACAAATTGTTCTGGTTTGAATGGGCCTGAGGAGTTTCCCAGGGCACAGGACTTTAAGTGCTAAAGCCAGGACAGTCCTGGGCAAACTGAGATGGTTGGTTACCCTAGACAATGCGAGTATATAGTATTAGATGTTCTTAATGGTCTTGGCATTCTCATTAGGGTCTTGATTTTCTTATTTCTATTTGTAGTATTTGGGTTTTTATCAGGAGTTGGTGATAGAGACCATGGGAGAAGAATGACGGCGAAGTGTGTTGCCAGTTTTCAACCTATTGAGTCTCTATTCCAAATCCACCCTTCACTACCCTGCTTGCAATATTGGAAGGTTTCTCCCTTGCCTTTTGGTTCAATGGGCAGTAAGCTTCATCAGTGGAGGGTGCTGGAGGAACTTTAGAGGAGGAAGGAGGTCTTTTTGTCTGGTTCCAGTGTGCTCCTCTCAGCTGGCTCTTTTGTGCACAGTGGCCCACAGTGTTTGACTACTCCATGTGGGCTGAATTACAAGGTTAGTTTCTCTTGTGAAAGTTAAGGCATCAATTGGGAAGGAATGGAATCCCAAAATTTGAAATAAGCACTCTGCTTAGACCCAGATAACAAACAGTCTTGAACACCCACATCACTCTGAGTCTTCCTTGGCAGTGGAAGTAGCTTGCCCTCCCAAGTCTGAGGAGACTAGTCATTCTTTGCTTGAAGACACTGCTATGCCCTCAGTTGGGGCAGATGACTTCAAAAGGGAAGCTCGTTCTCTACAAGACCTGCCAGAATTTACTTCCCATTCTTCTGCCCCATTGCCACTAGACCCTAACTAGGTTCAAACCTCATTAATGTTCCAGGTAGGCTGGTACACACTATGATCTAGGATAAAACAGTTTGCACGCTGAAAGAATTATACTAATTACACATACTTTGCTAATGTGTGAAATGTGTGGAAGTGGATTCTAAGTGTTTTAAACTAAGGAGGGAAGTATATATTACTGTATCAGGCCAAATTATATGGAGGCACTTATTAGAGTGCCTTTACAGACATTGTGTTGACTCATGCAACTGGAAGTGACTTTAACAGCTTCTTTGGTGGATTTCTTGAAGATTTAACTCAACAGTAGTCTATAGTTAATACTATTGAGATGCCAAGGCATGATGTAGAGGAGGGAACCCAAAGACTGAGAGGCGTAGAGATGTTGGACTGAATTTATCAAATGTGACCTTGACCCACATGCAATAGACACAAACACAAAAACTATATCCTACAACAAGATCCAGAAGATGCTCCTGTTTCTAAGGCATTGAGAAATACTTCAGACAAGGGAGTGCTTGCATCCTTGGAAAGCTCCGTGGTTGCTCTCCTTTGCAGGCCAGGTATGATCATGGAAGATGCCAGCATTGAGTTGTGTTCCCTGGTTTTAGTGGAGATGATGAGGCCAAGTGGCAGTACTTAATTGTTAAAGGTAGGGACATCGATCCTATACAGAAGCCAGGACATACCAGTAATCAGAATGTGTTAGTCTATAAGGATCTTTGGTAGTGGCTGTGGTGTCCCTAGGAATGAAACAGATGGGCAGCCTACTAGAGAATTGTTTGATCTATCTAACAGAAAAGAAGTCTATGTCTAGTAGCCAAAAACCTTACCTGAGTGCCACACTGGATAGACATAGTCTCTCACCTAGTTTCCAGTCAAGTCATATCACAAACCCAAACCTCTTGATTGACAGGGAAGCCACGTCTCTTGGAGGAAGGACCCTGCACCATTGACACAAGTATATACTGTAAATTTTCCTCCAAACCTTCATCCAAGTGAATGCAGCCATTTACTCAAATGGTTACACATTGGGGAAAAGTAAGTACCCAGGTATTTTAGGGTTTATTGAGCAATGGCTCTGAACTAATTCCTAGAAACCTAGAACACCTCTATAGCCCACGAATGAAAGTGAGGGCTCATGATGTTCTGGTGATAGATGGAATCTTAGTTCAAGTTTGACTCACAATGGACCCAGTTGTCCACAGATCCATCCAGTGGTTACTTCCCCAGTTCCTGAATGTGTACAGATGCTCCCTTGACTTATGATGAGGTTATATTCTGATAAACCCATTGTAAGTTGAAAATATCATAGGTCAAAATGCATTTGCTACACCCAACCTATGGAACATCACAACTTAGCTTAGCTTGCCCTAAACATACTCAGAACACTTACATTAGCCTAAGCTGGGCAAAATAATCTGGCACAAAGCCTGTTTTATAATAAAGTGTTGATCCATGTAATTTATTGAATACTGTACTGAAGTACAGTTTGTACTAAATGTGTACCACTCTTCCACTATCGTCAAGTCAAAAAATCAATGGAACCATCATAAGTCAGGGACCGTCTATAGTTGGATTAGTTATATTTGGCACTGGCAGAATCCCCAGATTGAACTCTCTGACCCACAGAGTGAGGGCCAGTTGGTAGAAAAGGCTACATGGAGACTCCTGGAACTTCCCCTCCTTACTAAGATAGTAAAGACTAGCAATACCGCATTCCTGGAGGAATTGCAAAGATTAATGCCACAATCAGAGACTTGAAAGAATCAGATGATAATTCCATCACATTCTCATTCTCATTTAATTTACTGTTGGCCTGTGCAGAAATCAAATGGATCTTGGAGAATGATTGTCGGCTGTTGTAAATTTAATCAGGTAGTTACTCCATGACTCCAATACAGCTGCTGTCCCACATGTGCTATCTTGACTGAGGCAATTAACATAACCTTTTGCCTTTGGTATGCAGCTCTTGACCTAGCTAATGCCTTTTTCTCCATATTAATTTACAAGAAACATTCTGCCTTGGCTGGGCGCGGTGGCTCAGGCCTGTAATCCCAGCACTTTGGGAGGCCAAGGCAGGCACATCGCCTGAGGTCAGGAGTTCAAGACCAGCCTGACCAACATGGTGAAGCTCCATCTCTATTAAAAATACAAAAAATTAGCCAGGCATTGTGGTGCACACCTGTAGTCCCAGCTACTCGGGAGGCTGAGGCAGGAGAATTGCTTGAACCAGGGAGGTGGAGGTTGCAGTGAGCTGAGATTGTGCCACTGCACTCCAGCCTGGGTGACAGAGTGAGATCCTGTCTAAAAAAAAAAAAAAAAAAAAAAAAAGGAACATTCTGCCTTTACTTGGCAGGGAAAACAGTATACTCTCATAGTCTTGCCTCAGAGATACCTCAATTCTTCTGCTGTCATAGAATAGGGCCACCTCTTATCCTGACATCCTACAAAACATTACACTAGTCAACAATAATGATGACATTGTGCTGATAGGATATGGTGAACAGAAGGTAGAAAGTGTTTTAGATGCTTTAGTAAGACATGTGTGAGCTAGGTGTGGTGGCTTATACCTGTAATGTTATGCATGGGCCAATAGGCCCATGAACAGAGTAGTCATGGTGGCAGGGATGGAGGATAGGCATGGGCTCAACAATTTGAACTTCCTTTTCTCAAAGTTGGCCTGGCTAACGCTACTGCTGCATACTTACCCTACAAATAGCCAAGACCAATACTGAGCTCTCCATATGTCACCATTCATCAGGCAACCATCCAGCCACTTGTAACAGTTTGATTACATTGGACCTTTTCCATCATAGGGTGGAGATTCATCTTCACTGGAATATACTCATATTCTGGATATGGGTTTATTTATCTTCCTTGTATATACTGCTTTGGCCAGCACACCATCTGTGGACCCACCAAATGTCTTATTCCCCTTCATGGTATTCCCTGATCAAGGAACTCATTTCACAGTAAAGGAAGTACATCAATGGGCTTAACTTCTCACCCATTGGAAACAGTTTGGCTAATTGAAAGATGGAATGGCTTACTGAAGACTTAGTTATGGCCCCAATCAGGAGACAACCTCTGAAAGGTTAGAGTTCTGTATTATTGGATGCAGTTTATGCTTTGAATCAGAGATCAAACTATGGTGCTCTTTCTCCCTTAACCAGAATACATGATGCTGGGAATGAGGGGAAAATGAGAGTGACCCCTTTCAGTCATATAATTATTAACCCACTTGCTTCCTGTCCCAGCAACACTGAGCAGTGCTGGTTTGAAGGTCTGCTTCCTCAGGGTGGGAGTGCTTATACAAGGACTATGTCTGGAACCAAAAGTATTTTCGCAGGTGCCTCCTGCTACTTTGTGTCCAGTAAAAAAAAACATAAAGAAAACTACAAAAGCAGCAACAAGAAAACAACAGAATGATGAATAACTTGGATTAAGAATGAAGATTTGTGTTGTACCATCAGGTAAAGAAATCAGTCAACTGAGGTTCTGGCTAAGGGCAAGGGAAATATGGAAGAAGTAGTGGAAGAAGCCACCTGTGATGTTATAACCAATAACAGAAACAAAGACTGTTTGAGCTTTGTATGTTTTCTCTTTGCTAGTTATATGTATGTGCCTTTGTATATGCAAATCATGTTCTTCTCTCTCCATTTTATATGCATGTAGTTGGAGATTACATTTACAATTTAGTTTCTAGGTAGCAGAACATTCAGTAGGATTATGGTTGAATTTGAAGATCATTTAATGCGGTCAATAGTAGATATGGTGACTGTTGGAAGTTCATTTGGGGGGAAACAATGAGAACACATTCACTTCTATGAAGGATAGCTGTATCTTGTTAGGTGGAAACAGAGATGCTGTGTTGATCCTACAGAAGTTGAAATGTGTGTAGAAGGCTGGTGCATATGGAAACTGAGTAGCTGAAGGAGTGGACTCTGTGAATCATCAATCCTTATGCACTCTCAGCTCCAAACCCACCCTTTATTGCCTGCTTGTTATACTGGAACATTTCTCCCTTGCTAGCTGATTCAGTAGTAAGCTTCATTAGTCAATAGTCCTGAAGAGACCCTGAAGGAGGAAGGGGCTCTTAAAAAACTTTTTTAAATTAGCCCTTATAAAAGAGGAAAAGGCTCCTTTTTCCTTTTCCCTTTCCCTTTCCCTTTCTTTCTTTTCTTTCTTTCTCTCACAGAGTCTCGCTCTGTCTTCCAAAGTGTTAGGATTACAGGCATGAGCTCTGTTGCCCAGGCTGCAGTGCAGTGGTGCGATCTCTGCTCACTGCATCCTCCGCCTCCCAGGTTCAAGTGATTCTACCTCAGCCTCCCGCGTAGCTGGGACTACAGGCGTGCACCACCACACCTGGCTAATTTTCATATTTTAATAGAGATGGGGTTTCACCATATGGCCAGTCTGGTCTCAAACTCCTGACCAGAAGAAGCTCTTTTTCATAGTTCCTGTGAGTTCCTCTGTACTAAATTGAATAATATCCACCCCCAAATTTATGTCCACTCAAAACCTGTGAACATGACCTTATTCAGAAGTAGGGTCTTTCCAGATGCAATCAAATTAAGATGAGGGCAGAGTGCATTAGGGTAGGTCTGAATCCAGTGACTGCTGTCCTCATAAAGAGAGGGAGATTTGGAGACAGAGGGACAGAGAAAGACAGGAGAGGACGCCATGTGAAGGTGGAAGCAGAGCTTGGAGGGATGTTGCCACAAGCCAAGGAATGTCTGGAGCCCCAGAAGCTGGAAAAGGTGGAGAAGGATCATCCCCCAGAGCCTATAGAATGCACATCCCTGCCAATACCTTGATTTGGGACTTCCAGCCTCCAGAACTGTGAGAGGATGAATTTTTGTTGTTTTAAGCCACCCCATTTGTGATAATTTGTTATGGCAGCCCTAAGACACGAACACATCTTTGCAGCCAGCTCTGCCATGCACCATGGCCAGCAGAGCTCAGTACCTTCTCTGGGCATCTTCCCAGCACCACAGTGAGTTCTCTTGGTGCAGCACGCCAGCAAATTTCGCCATCCAGCAAAACACCACCATGTCTCCTCCAGTGAGGTTTGGATCCTTAACCCTGGCAGATGGGAGCTGTTTCAGAGTTGTTTCTTCCTCGCTGTTCTGCCTCAAACTAGAGGTAGAGGCTGTTCCCTGCATCTGTTACACCGTCTGAAAGGAAAATAAAATCTCGGGACCCTAATTCACTCTGCCAAAAGGAAAAATAAAGCTCAAAGCTGAGTCATGCAAGAAGCTGCCTTTCCTTTTGTTCCCCAACAGAGAGCTACAGATTTAGGTTAAATATCTCCATGGGTAGCCCCTCTATGTTCACCCTATCTAATGTAAAATGCCAATTTACCGGGTGCAAGATGAATACATAATTGACTATTCCCCTACCTGCTCCTTTTCTCTAGTGTCGTGGATCACCAGACCCTCTCTCTTTCCCCTCCAGCCCACTTTTCCCCTTTAACTATTAAAGCCCTCAAAAATCATCTTTGGAGAAAGGCACAGACCACAGACTTTCTGTGATTCCATGTTCTTTTCTTCCAGATGTGTTCGTAACCTTGGCAAAAATAAACGTCTAAATTGATGGAGACCTATCTCGGATACTTTTTGGTTTACACTTGTGTTCTTAGAGTTCTCTTTTTCCCTTTGTCAGTAACCCCCTGTTACAGTTAATAATTCTTTCTTTTTTTCTTTTCGACAGAGTCTCGCTCTTTTACCCAGGCTGGCAGGCTGCAGTACGGTGGTGCAATCTCAGTTCACTCCAACCTCCACCTCTTGGATTCAAGCAATTCTCCTGCCTCAGCCTCCTAAGTAGCTGGGAGATGTGCACCACCATGCCCAGCTAAATTTTTTATTTTTAGTAGAGACAGGATTTTCCATGTTGGCCAGACTGGTCTTGAATTCCTGACCTCAAGTGATCCACCCGCCTCGGCCTCCCATGGTGCTAGGATTGTAGGTGTGAGCCACCACACCCAGCCTAATTCTTTCCTGTCCAAATGATTATGTAGCTTCTGTCTCCTGATTGAGTCCTGATGGTTTCAGTAGGAATGCGGCATCAGGAGTTGAACGCAAAGGCTAACTCTCTGGGCCCCAGGTTGGCCTCTGTACATCACTGATTTGCCTCTGAGTTGGGTCCTTGCTATCCTAGCCCATCATTCTTGTGTTTCTCGCTCTCTCTAGTTTGTCCTCACCCAAGACTGCCCTCCTAAAGTAGATGTTGCTGGTTGCCTTGCTACTTTGAAGCCAGCATTTCTTAGCATGTGGTTGGAAGGGTAACTGCATGAGAATCACTAGGGGATGCTGCAAAAATGCACATTCTGGGTTAAAAATGCACATTAGGATTCTGGGTTAGTAGGTCTGGGGCAGGGCCCAGCAATGTGCTTTTTTTTTTTTTTTTGAGATGGAGTCTAGCTTTGTCACCCAGGCTGGAGTGCAGTGGCACGATCTTGGCTCACTGCAACTGCCACCTCCCGGGTTCAAGCATTTCTCCTGCCTCAGCCTCCTGGCCGCCACACCTGGCTAATTTTTTGTATTTTAGTAGAAACGGGGTTTCATTGTGTCTCGAACTGCTGACCTCAGGTGATCTGCCTGCCTCAGCCTCCCAAAGTGTTAGGATTACAGGCGTGAGCCACCCACGTCTGGTAGTAATGTGTATTTTTAACAATGCTTTGTTCCATTTTGCAGGTACCTGCACCATTCTCTGTACCCTTTCCCTCTGTTTTCCAGAGGTGATCACTTCCCACTCAACAGTTATCTCATACCCTGGATGGCAAAGCTGATAGATGCTTTAAGTGCTGGTAACTCTTAACAGTGATTCTGAGTGAGCTACACCCTCTAGCCTATTTTCAGTTGCTGATTTTCACACCAGGCTCTTGCCAAACGTTCCCTGTTTCAATCATGTGCAGCTTGTGGAGCACCTGCTGCTGTATTCCTGAGAAAATCTAACCCAAGGAAAATAATGGCACATCATGCTAATAGCTCTCAGTGAAGGTGCTGCATAGAGAAATTCCCATCCCATGTCTCACTGCCAAAGGTTTAGCAGCTCCCAGCTTGAGCAAGGAGGGTGGGAAGGGAACCTGCCAACCTGAGGCATGTTTGCTATGAGGCTTTCAGCTCTCTGCCAACTTTCAACAACGTTGAAGGGTAGAGGACACTTTCCCAGACTCCAGACAGGAATACCTTCTGTTCAATGCCCAGCACGATTGTAGATGCTGCAGGAGGTCAAATCTCCTTCCAGTGAACCACAGGGTAAACTGTTGTGAGATACAATTAAAAAACAGTGTAATTGGATGTGAAATTATGGAGGGCAGACAAAAACCTGGGGAACAAGAGATCACTAGTGGTTATAGTCATTAGTAAAGTCATTATGGAGTGTAGGGAATTATGTCAAGGTTTTAAATTATGTAGCATTCAGACAGCTTGAAGATATTCTGATAGTTACGTAACCCCTAAAAAGAGTAGGCAACATTTACACATTCTTATTTCTAAAAAATAGCAAATAATAACATTAGTTAACATTTCACGAACGCTTCTTACATGCCAAGTGCTGTTCCAGTCACTTATGTGCCTACACTGATCTAATTCTAAGAACCAAGTTACACAGGCATTATTATTATTAGACCCATTTTACAAAGAAGATTGAACCGCAATGCCATATGATTCCACTGTGCCACTTCTCTGCAAATACATGCCAGAATGAAAGCCAAATTAGGAAAGATAGGACTATTCCTAAAATGACATATGAACCATTTCTTGGGACCTCATTGCTGGTGTCTTTCAGTGACTTCAAAAAAGAAGAGTTGGTAGCAGTGTAATCCAGCAGCCCCTGAGTTATCAAGCATTCTTGATGGTTTTATCTGGAGAGCTTAGCAGATTGCTCTGTAGAGCTGCTGAGTCCTCAGAACCATGGGAATGGCATAGTTTTGAGTCTCTGAACTATGATGTCAGATAAGACTTGGTTCAGATCTCAGCTTCACTACTCCATTGGTAGATAACTTCAAACAAGTTACTCAGTTTTCCTCGTCTGTTAGACTGTGTGAAGATTCACCCATACATTCATTCATTCATTTAATCTGCACATACTGAGTACTGACTGCAGCTAGCAGTGTGCCAGATGCTAGGGACAAAGTAGTGTTCAAGACAGACTTGGCTCCTGCCCTCATGGAGGTAATAGTCTAGCAGGGGAGGGGAGGTAGACATTTTTAAAATAAGCAAATATTACAGTTGCCATATTTGCTATGAGGCTGTACCATGGGGGACCTAACCTAGCGGAGTCATATCCCCACTGTGTGCTGAGTCCTAGGCTGGCTGGGAGTTTTGCCGATCTGGGTCAGGCTCAGCTGGGAGGTCAGCAGCTGAGAGCTGGCTGGTCTAGACTAGCCTTGACTCCATGGGGTCCCTCAGCTTTGAACAAGCTCACCAGGCATGTTCTAATAGCGGTGGCAGAGAGAGAGAAGTGGGTAGAGGAGGGGGTCATGCATACAAACACACAAGAACTTTTGAAACCCAGGTATGGAAGTGGTATGAAATCACCTCCGCTTCATTTATTGGCCAAAGCGAGCCAGCTCATGTTCAAGGAGTGGGGAAATTGACTTCATCTCTTGATTGCAGTTGTTGCAACATCACATCACAGAGGGCACAAATACTAGGAAGAGCAGAGTAGAGTAGAAAGAGCCATTTTTGAAATCAGTCTGCCACAGTCAGTGAGAAACTGAAAGGGGTTTCTGTGGGAGTAGAGAGTGAGGAAATGAGTCATGAAATGGGGTAAAAAGAAGCCACACCATGCAGGCGTTAAGAGGCACTAAACTGTAAAAGTTAATTTAATTGCTTCTTGGCCTTTTGGCTGAGACCAAGTGTAGTAAATGTTAATTTACTACAGGAGCCGTGTGATGAACATTGAACACTCACTCTCCCCACTCCCCCTTATTTTCCGTCTCATAGAATGATGTCACTTGGACATTGTTGTCAAGTTCATTTGTTTTAGGTGTGTACCTTAGGCAGGGATTGTTCTTTCCAGTGCTTAGGATGCTTGTCAGCAAATATTCAATAAAAGCTTCTTACTGAATAAATAACAGAGTACCTGAAACTATTAAGTTAATGATTAGACGACCATTGCTTCCTGTGTCTTGAGAGTAAATTATCCACTTTCTGGAAGCAAAGTCATTATGTTGAGAAGCATGAAAACTAAATCAATGTGCCTAGGTTGTCTTGCACTGAAAGAACCAAAGAAAGCATGGCTGTGAAATACGATATTCATCTGAGTTTCCGTTTACAGCTTTTCCATAGGTTGTGTGGTGCTTGGCATTAATGACCATTGATTTGTCCAATTTTTTTTTTTCTTTGAGATGGGGTTTTGCTCTTGTTGCCCAGGCTGGAGTGCAATGCCGCGATCTCAGCTCACCACACCCTCCATCTCCCGGGGTTCAAGCAATTCTCCTGCCTCAGCCTCCTGAGTAGCTGGGATTACAGGCATGCGCCACCATGCCTGGCTAATTTTTTTGTATTTTTAGTAGAGACGGGATTTCACCTTGTTGGCCAGGATAGTCTCGAACTCCTGACCTCATGATCTGCCCACCTTGACCTCCCAAAGTGCTGGGATTACAGGCGTGAGTCACCACGCCCAGCCTGGTTTGTCCGATTGTTAAATGCAGCCAACATCTGCACTAAGCAGGGATGCATGAATAAGAAACACAATAAGCTCAAATTATTCCCATACATTCTGGATAAATTGAGCATTTAAGAAAGTGGCCTTACAGGAGAATGGCGTGAACCCGGGAGGCGGAGCTTGCTGTGAGCTGAGATCCGGCCACTGAACTCCAGCCTGGGCAACAGAGCGAGACTCCATCTCAAAAAAAAAAAAAAAAAAAAAAAAAAAAAAAGAAAGTGGCCTTATAGCTTTCAGAAGATTTCTAGTACCATTAGCTGGGCAGAAACAACATTTATAAGGTGTGAGTCTGAAAAAATTCTTCCAGGTCTTGCACCATTGTCTTCCCAGGGACAGAACCATGGCTTTGCAATGATGAACTGGTTGGTAATACATTAGATTAGGTAGGAGAATCTGAGCTGATGTATTGAAGCACACAGAGCTTCTACTTCTAGAAATGAGATAAGTTGGAGATCTTGAAGGCTGTCTTCTACAAAACACCTCCAGATGAAAGATAAAATACCCCTTTAAATGAATTAGCCTGTGCAAAAGACATTTCTTCTGATATCAGGACAATGTAGAAACATGAGCCCAGAGAGATGAATAAGCTGGGACATGTACTGCTCCTGGGTGGCCTAATTGCTTGGATATTCCTGGGTATAGATGGAAGTAGATGGATTGGGACAGAACAGGAGACAAAACCCATGAAGGGGAATCATAGCAGAGACCTTCTGCATAAAGCCGGGACCCAGGAAGGGGCTACACGTGCAAAGGATGAACCAAGGAAAAATTAAACAAACAAACAAACAAAAAAACAAAGGAAAAGAAAAAGAGAGAAAAAGCCCAAAGAGGAAAACAGCAAAACAAAACAAAACAAAAAAACCCTTTCTCTCTTGAGTTTAATTCAGGGTGAGGGGGGAAAGTCTCCCCCAGGAATTCATGGTGACCCACGTCTTTACATAGGTGTGGGGACTGAACTAACTCCATTTGCCCAATGCTCTTCCCCATCCACCAAAATATAAATAGATAAATAAATACCCAACACACAACAAAAACCCAGCAACTGTGTAAGCTGAGAATTTTAATTTAAAGATCAAAATTGGTAGTGTCGCCATGTCTGATGCAAACAAACATGAATTCTCCCATGAAGAATTTACATTTAGGGCCTTGAATAATTTGCATATAGTTATAATGAGCATAAAGTTACACACATACATACACATCATGAAAAATACAGGGGAATAAAGCACCATTAGCAAGAGTCAGCAGAAACAATAGAAATATTTGTAAAGATTATTGGATTACTGGAACTATCAGATACAGAATATAAAGCTGCTTGATGTGTTTACATAAATAAAGGAAAACATTTAAAACATACTTATAGTTCATAACTACCAAATAATGTATTTTTGAAAAACATCAAAATATAATAATTAAAATTGAAAACTTAATGGAGCTTTTGCTTTTTGGACATAGCAACAGCAAGCCATTACTCCACCATAACTTATAAGTACATTATATCTATTTTTTTCTTTGAAGACACTGGAGACCTATGTAAACAATGACTTAGCTTACCTAAAATTCTTAAGAAGGAAAAACATTTCCTGAGTGAGCTGGCCATATTGTTCTCTGAGGACATTTTTCAAACGTGATAGCTGAGGACTGGGCCTGCTAATAGTACTGGAATCTTTACTAGAGGAAAGAGAATCCAACAGACATTTTGACAGCCATTGGGATGGCATGATGGATTGGAATCTAGAAAATCCCACAAATGCATGGCCAGTTTGCCCTATGGGGCATTTGCTGAGTACTAGGGCAGCATGGAAGGGTGGAGGGTGGGGCTGGGAAGACAAGAAAGACAAGGTAAAACCTTTCATAGTCTTTTTTTTTTTTTTTTTTTTTTTTTTTTTTTGAGACAGGGCCTCACTCTGTCACCCAGGCTGGAGTACTGTAGTGCAATCACAACTCACTGCAGTCTTGATCCCCCAGGATTAAGTGATCCTCCAGGCTCAGCCTCCTGAGTAGCTGGGATCACAGGCATGCACCACTACGCCCAGTTAATTTTTGCATTTTTACAAGAGACAGGGTTTCACCGTATTGCCCAGGCTGGCCTCGAATTTCTGGTCTCAAGCGGTCGGCCCACCTCAGCCTCCCAAAGTGCTGGGGTTATGGGTGTGAGCCACAGAGTCTGGCCCCTTTCATAGTCTTGATATGCTTGGAAACAAAATTCTGAGAAAGACAAGTCCACAATAAACACATGGCAGGCCTCATTCTGTAGACATTTGAAACTATAGAGCACTGAATCTAATCAAGGTGGCTTCCTAGCCCTAGCTCAGTTCAATTCCTAATGAAGTGACGAGTTCTCACCCTACTCAGCAGGGAAAGGGCAAACCCTCTATGGAGGAAAATACGATCAACTTCAGTCTTTATGGTTCTTTAAAAATAGAATGTCTGCCGTACACTAAAAAAAACTATGGAACATGCAAGGAAGCAGAAAAATGTAACTGATCAAGAGAAAAAAAAAACCACAGAAGCAGACCCACAGATTATCCAAATGTAAAAGTAATCAGACAAGGACTTTAAAACAACTATCGTGGAAAATTTATGAAAATAGAGGAAAAGAACAAAATGTGTGAAAAGGGAGAATTTTAATAGAGAATTTGAATTTACTCATTCATTTTTGAGATGGAGTCTCACTCTGTCACCCAGGCTGGAGTACAGTGGTGCCATCTCAGCTCACTGCAACTTCCCCCTCCTGGGTTCGAGTGATCCTCCTGCCTTAGCCTCCCGAGTAGCTGGGGCTACAGGTGTGCACCACCACACCCAGCTAATTTTTGTATTTTTAGTAGAGACGGTGTTTTGCCATGTTGCTCAGGCTGGTCTTGAACTCCTGACCTCAGATTATCCACCTGCCTTGGCCTCCAAGAATTGGAATTTATATAAAAGAATTAAATGAACATTCCAGACATGAAAAATAAAATACCTGAAATTAAGAGCTCATTAGATGGATTTAACAGCAGAGTATACCCTAAATTTAGTAGGATTCGTGAATTTGAAAGATACATAGTAGAAAATAAGGAAAACTAAGCTAAGCTAAACTGTTCTTACCATACGATCCAATAATCATACTCCTTAGTCTTTATGCAAATGAGTTTAAAAAAACTTTTGTCCACAAAAATACTCACAAATATTTACAGCAGCTTTGTTTATAATTGCCAACACTGGAAGCAACTAAGATGTCCTTCCAAAACTGGAAGCAACCAAGATGTGAATGAACAAAGTGTGATACATCTGTACAATGCAGTATTATTCAGTGATAAAAGGAAATGAGCTATCAAACCTTAAAAAGCCATGAATCTTAAATGCATACTGCTAAGTGAACGGAGTTTGTCTGAAAAGGCTACGTACTGTGTGATTCCAAATATCTAAGATTCTGGAAAAAGCAAAGCAGTAGAGACAGTCAAAAGATCAGTGGCTGCCAGAGGATTGGGGATGGAGGAAAAGAGAGGGATGAATAGGTGGAGTATGGGGGAGTAAAACTATTCTGACATTAAAATGGCAGATACATGAATGCATTTGCTAAAACCCACAGAAAAGCATGGCACCTAATGTAAACCGTGTACTTAGTTGTTAACAATGTAACCATGTGAGTTCATCAGTGGTAACAAATGTACCACACTAATACAAGATAATTAATAGAGAAAACTCTAGGGGTAGGGAATTCTATACTTGCTGCTCATTTTTTTCTGTAAACCTAAAACTGCTCTAAAATACAGTACAATTTATTAATTTGTTTTAAAAAAAGTTAATAGAAACTATCTAAACCAAAGCACAGAGAGGAAAAAAGAAAACCGTGGAGACTTCCGGCAGTATAGCTAAGAACTCCTAGATTCCAGCTAAATTAGAATAAACATGAAGAGTGGCCACAAATACCCTAGGTATGCTAGTGAGAAATTATCTGTATTTCTCCTCTGTTCTCTGTAGAAATTTCAATTTTCCCCATGCTGTCTTATCATCTAGCTGATATTATACTGAATCACTACCTAGGAAAATGCAAAACAAATAATTAGCTCAGGAGCCAAACTCCTGCATAATTAATCTGTTACCACTCTATACATTTTTAATGCAAGGTTGAATTCACAAGATATAAATGAAATTCTCCAAGGACAAGAAAACAAAACAAAAGGGAAAAAACCCTGAAATCAGAACTTGAGGCAGTGAGCAGTAAAAGAATAGGAAATCAGTGGTCGCCCCTTGGGGATACTGGCAAAACCCACTGAAATCACTAGAAGGTAAGAGAACCAAGCCTGAGACTCCCGCACTGGGGTTAGAGCAGTGCCAGCCTGGTAGCAGCTCCAGGCTGGTGAAAGCAACAAAAGAAAGTCAGTATCTGAAGAAGAGCATCCCAGTGTAGCCCTCAGAATTAGCTTCCCCAGATTAAAATAAAACAAACAGGACTTCAAAATAAAAACACCAGCCCGGTGCAGTGGCTCACACCTGTAATTCCAGCACTTTGGGAGGCCGAGGCAGGTGGATTGCTTGAGCCCAGGAGTTCGAGAACAGCCATGGGCAACATAACAAGACCCCATCTCAAAGGAAATACAAAAATTAGCCAGGCACGGTGGTACCCACCTGGAGTCCCAGCTACTTGGGAGGCTGAGAGGTGGGAGGACTGCTTGAGCCCAAGAGGTCAAGGCTGCAGTGAGCCATGATTGTGCCACTGCACTCAGGCCTGGGCAACACAACATGACCCTGTCTCAAAAAATAAAATACCAAACAAAGAAGAAAAGTAAAGCGCTTTGAGTGATAACCACCAGAAATACAATGGGTTTAGACTCCTAAGAATTTAAGATATTGGTATCATCAGATGTGGACCATAAAATACCAATGTATTACATAGTTATGTAAACTTTTAGCACTATATTTTAAAAATGAGCAAGTATTAAAAACTATTAGGACTGACCAAGCAGGTTTAAGTGAGAACCAAACAGACTTCCCCCTCCGGCCTCCCAAAAGACAGGGTCTTGCTCTGTCGCCCAGGTTGGAGTGCAGTGGTGCAATTGTAGCTCACTGCAGCCTCAACCTCCTGGACTCAAGTGATCCTCCTGCCTTAGCCTCCCAAGTAGCTGTGACTATAGGTGAGCACCATCACGTCTGGCCAATTTTTAATTTTTTTTGAAGAGATGGGAGTCTTACTTTGTTGCCCAGGCTGGTCTTGAAAACCCGGCCTCGAGGAATCTTCCCACCTTGGCCTCTCAAAGAGCGGGGATGACAGGCATGAGCCATTGTGCCTGACCCCAAATAGAACTCTTTAAAATGAAAAACATTTTAAATTAAAATTATAGTGAATGGTTTTAACAGCAGAAAAGACAGGAAAATTAGAGAAATGGAATATATATGTGAAGAAATGATGTGGCATGCAGCTCAGGGAGACAAGGATGGAAAGTATAAATGTAAGATTAAAAGACAGAATGGGCCAGGCATGGTGGCTCACACCTGTAATCCCAGCATGATTTGGGAGGCCGAGGTGGGTGGATCATTTAAGGTCAGGAGTTTGAGACCAGCCTGGCCAACATGGTGAAACCCCATCTCTACTAAAAACAAATACAAAAATTAGCCAGGATGGTGGTGGGTGCCTGTTGTCCCAGCTACTCGGGAGGTTGAGGCAGGAGAATCGCTTGAACCCAGGAGGCAGAAGTTGCAGTGAGCTGAGATTGTGCCACTGCATTCCAGCCTGGGTGACAGAGCAAGACACTGTCTCAAAACAAACAAAAAAACAAAAAACAGAATGAAGACTTGACACTTGTAACTTGAGTCTCAGATAGAGACAATGGGATAATGCCTGATAAATTTTCAGAAATGACAAAAGGCATGAATTCATAGATATAGGAAGCATACTGTAAACCAGGTAGGATAAATAAAGAGTTCCACACTTGGACACCTTGGCATGAAACTGAGGAACACCAAGTCAAAAGGTATCATAAAAGAGGCCAGAGATACATCACCTACCAAAAAAAGTGGCATACTGATTTCTGAAAACCAATAATGGAAGCCAGAAGTCAGTAATATGATCCAGTATTTCATTAACTTTAAGTTGCCATCAATGCTAAATCACACCACTATTTTACACAGCATCAGTAAAGAAAAAAAGTAATGTCAAACTATGATATGCACCAGAATATCTCAAATGTAAGAAGTAAAAGTATACAAGGAACTTGATAAACAGGTGGTAATTTATTTGATACAAAAATGTGTATAAGATAACAAAATTGTCTAACTTATGGGGTTTTAAAAATCAGAGGTTAGGCCAGGCACGGTGGCTCACACCTGTAATCCCAGCACTTTGGGAGGCAGGATTACAGGCAGGTGAGGTGGATGGATCACCTGAGGTCAGGAGTTTGAGACCAGCCTGGCCAAAATGGTGAAACCCCATCTCTACTAAAAGTATAATTAGACAGGCATGGTGGCACACACCTGTAATCCCAGCTACTCGGGAGGCTGAGGCAGGAGAATCGCTTGAATCCAGGAGGCGGAGGTTGCAGTGAGCCAAGATTGTGCCACAGCACTCTTGCTTTTGAGCGAGACTCCATGTCAAAATAATAATAATAAAAATCAGAGGTTAGAATATTGGCCTACAATAGCATGTAAGTAGGGAAGGGTTGATCAGGCTTATGATGTTCCAAAGTCCATTATTATTAAAGAAGGGGTTATGATACCAGATAACTTTAGATTGTATTGAGTATGCATTGAAAAAGTTCAGGAGTAAACACAAGAAAAATATAAATAGAATGTAAAACTTTAAACCTAGTACAGAGGGAGAAATGGAATAATAACAATAATAAAACCAAACAGTCAATCAAGAAGTAATGGAAAAAACACATGAAAGAGAAACAAATAGTACAAAATAACATGATAGAAGTCTTCATGTTTTAAGAATTATAATAAATGTAAATATAAATGTATAAACTTGTCTACTAAAGGGTAGAGATGGCCAAATGAAAAACCAAAATCCAGGTTTATTTGACTTACAAGAGACAAAACTAAACATCAACACGTGGGAAGATAGGAGGTAAAAGGATTGAAAGATATATGCTAAATACCAACCCAAGTTATATTGAGATCACAGAAAACAGAATTTTTTTTTTTTTTTTTGCTAAGGCAAAAAGCATCAGCAATAAGGAAGTCACTACATAACAAGAAGAGTTCAACTCACCAGGACAACACAAGAATTCTAAACTTCATTCACTCAATAGAATGTACAAAGTTAAAACTGATAAAGCAGGGGAAATTGGCAAATCTACCATTATAGTAAGATAATTCAAAATACCTTTACCAATTATTAATAGGTCAGACAAAAGTTAGTAAAGATATGAAAGATTTGAACAACACAATTAACAAGCATTGCCACATATGTAGAAAACAACAATTAGAGGCCAGGTGCCTTGGCTTACGCCTGTAATCCCAACACTTTGGGAGGCCAAGGCCAGAGGATCATTTAAGACTAGGAGTTCCAGACCAGCTTGGGCAACACACCCAGCTACTCAGGAGGCTGAGGTGGGAGGATTGCTTGAGCCCAGGAGGTTGAGGCTGCAGTGAGCCAAGACCGTGCCATTGTACATGCCTAGGGGACAGAGTGAGACCAGTCTCAAAAAATAAAGAAAAAATAAAAATAAAGAAAAATAAAGAAAACTAAGAACAATTAGGAAGCATATGTGAAACACTTAGAAAACTGGCATACCATGGGCGGGTGCAGTGGCTCATGCCTGTACTCCCACCAGTTTGGGAGGCCGAGGTGGGCGAATCATGAAGTCAGGAGTTCGAGACCAGCCTGGCCAATATGGTGAAACCCTGTCTCTACTAAAAATACAAAAAATTAGCTGAGAGTAATGGCGGGTGCCTGTAATTCCAGCTACTCAGGAGGCTGAGGCAGGAGAATCACTTGAACCCGGGAGGCGGAGGTTGCAGTGAGCTGAGATCGTGCCACTGCACTCCAGCCCGACGACAGAGTGAGACTCTGTCAAAAAAGAAGAAAGAAAGAAAGAGAGAGAGAGAGAGGGAGGGAGGGAGAGGGAGAGGGAGGGGGGGGGAGAGAGAGAGAGAGAGAGAGAGAGAGAGAGAGAGAGAGAGACAAAGAAAGAAAGAAAGAAAGAGAAAGAAAGAAAGAAAGAAAGAGAAAGAAAGAAAGAAAGAAAGAAAGAAAGAAAGAAAGAAAGAAAGAAAGAAAGAAAGAAAGAAAGAAAGAAAGAAAGAGACAAACAATAAAAAAAGTGGCCATACCTGGACATAAAAAAAACTTCCAGCTAGGTGTGGTGACTCATGCCTGGAATCTTAGCTACTTGGGAGGGTGAGGCAGGATTCCAGGAGGTAGGTGTTCAAGATCAGACTGGGCAGCATACTGAGACCACCATCTTTAAAAATAAAAATTAAAAAGCCAGTGCCTATAGTCCTAGCTACTCAAGAGGTTGAAGAGGGAGGATCACTTGCAAGAGCCCAGCAGTTCAAGGCTGCAGTGAGCCATGGTCACGCCACCACACTCCAGCCTAGGCAACAGAGGGAGACCCTGACACTAAACAAACAAAACCTCTAGTAGGTCATACAATTTACATTTGTGTTTCCTAGGGCTGCTGGAACAAATTATCACAAACTCAGTGGTTTAAAACAACGGAAATTTATTCTCACAGTTCCCTGGAGGCCAGAAGTCCAAAATGAGTATTACTGCACCAAAATCAAATTGTTGGTGGGATGCTTCATCCTCCAGAATTTCTAGGAGAAAATCTGTTCTTTGATCATTCCCTTTTTTTTTTTTTTTTTTTTGGCTACTGATATTCCTTGGTTTGTGGCTGCATCACTCCAATCTCTGCCTTCATGATCACATTGCCTTCTCCTCTTCTGTCTGCAATCTCCCTGCCTCTGATTAAAGACACTTGTGATTGCATTTAGGACCTACCTAGATAATTCAAGAAAATATCCCCCTCTCAAGATCTCCAATTTAATTACATCTGCAAAGACCTCATTTCCATGTAAGGTAATATAGGGTTCATGGATTAGGACCTGATGTCTTGGGGGCCATTATTCAGCCTACTGCAACATATATTTATATACTTGTGCCTGGATGAGTTCTCAGTACACTAAATGTCTTAACTTCCTCTCAAACAATATACGACATTATTTCCATTTTTCAGATGGCAAAGCTGAGGCAGAGAAAGGTTATAATAATTTGCCCAAACTTTATCTTTTTTTTTTTTTTTTTGAAATGGAGTCTGGCTCTGTCGCCCAGGCTGGAGTGCAGTGGCCGGATCTCAGCTCACTGCAAGCTCCGCCCCCCGGGTTCACGCCATTCTCCTGCCTCAGCCTCCGGAGTAGCTGGGACTACAGGCGCCCGCCACCTCGCCCGGCTAGTTTTTTTTTTTGTATTTTTTAGTAGAGACGGGGTTTCACCGTGTTCGCCAGGATGGTCTCGATCTCCTGACCTCGTGATCCGCCCGTCTCGGCCTCCCAAAGTGCTGGGATTACAGGCTTGAGCCACCGCGCCCGGCATGCCCAAACTTTATCATACTCACATGTTCTTTGACCACATGCAATTAGTTAGAACCAACAACAAAAGCTTTTTTAAAATTTTCTATTCTGAAATGATTCCAGATTTACAGTAAATCTGCAAAACAGTACAAAGTATTCATATACCTCCACTTAGATTTTGCAAAGGTTAACATCTTACCCCATTTACTCTACCATTTTCTCTCTATAATTTTTCCAAAACGTTTTGTGATTCAGTTGCATATACAATATTGTTAACCCTAAACGCTCCAGTGTCTATTTCCTAAAAATCAAGGACTTTTTCAAGTAACCATGACGTTATTATCAAAATCAGGAAGTCACACTGATATAATGCTATTAATAATTTACAGACCTTACTCAAATTTTACCTGTTGTCTCAAAAATGTCCGAAAGAACAAAAGTTTAAAAAATGCTTTCTTGACCAGGATCCAGTCCAGAAACACGTGCTGCAGGTACTTGTCACGTCCCTTTAGTCTCCTGAAATTTTCGACAAGTATAGGCTGGTAATTTTGTAGGATATTCCTCATTTTAGCTTTTTCTGATATTTCTCTCTACTATGTTCATGGTATGCATTTTTGGCAGGAATATCACATAATTAATGTTGTGTCTTCAGCACATTTTATCAGGATTCACAAAATATAAAATTGTCTTATTGACAGTAATATTAACAATACAAAAATTTTTTGAAAAAGAAATACATTTATAAAACTCTTAAGTCTGTGCATTTAAAATACTTTAAAATAATTAACAGGTCAAATAAATAATGTAAAGATATAAATGGAAAATCAATAAAAATTTGGATATACATGTTTGTATATATGCATACACTCAATCATGGGGTGAAGCAAAGGATATAATTCAAATAAACTCAGATACTTACTAAAAATCGAAAAAACCTTGAACATGAATGAGTTAAATGTCCAATTTATGGAACGAGAAAAACAACAGAACAAACCATTAGAAAGCAGAACATAAAAGAAAGAATGAGGTTGGTTCTTTAAAAAAATAAAATAGACAAACTTCTGGTAAAATGGCCAAGGAAAAGAAAGAAGATACAAACAGTATCAGAAAAGGAAGTATGCGTATCCAGGAGAGGTTTAGAAATTAGAAAATTCCTTAAGCTACTTTATGCTAATAAATTGTAAAATGGGTAAATGCTTAGTTTTTCTTTTCAAAATTTACTCAAGTAAAAAATAGAATTCCTGAAGAGTCTAATTACAGTGGTTAAAGTTTTCCCACCAATAAATACTAGGCCAGACAGCTTTATAAACTTTTAACAAACAGATCATTCCAATCTTTTACAAATTCTTATGGAGAACAGGAAAATAGGCAACACTTTCCAATTCATTTAATGGAGTTACAATCTTGACACCATAAACTGACCAAAAAAGTGTAAAAAAGGCAGGCTGCAGCCCAATTTCATATAGATGCAAGAATCCCAAGTAAAATACTTGAAACAAACTGATTTCAGTAGTGTATAAAGATAATGAAATATAACCAAGAATGGAGAAGTGATTCTTGTCTACTCTAGTCTTTCTGTGTTCAAATCGTTTTTTTTTTTTTTTTTTTTTGAGATGGTGTCTCACTCTGTTGCCTAGGCTGAAGTGCAGTGGCACAATCTTGGCTCACTGCAACCTCTGCTTCCCGGGTTCAAGGGATTCTCTTGCCTCAGCCTCCTGAGTAGCTGGGACTGCACCACTGCGCCCAGCTAAGTTTTGTATTTTTTTTAAAGGCAGGGTTTCACCATGTTGGCCAGGCTGGTCTTAAACTCCTGACCTCGTGATCGGCCGGCCTCAGCCTCCCAAAGTGCTGGGATTACAGGTGTGAGCCACTGCGCCTGGCCCATCTGTGTTCGAATCTTACCTAGTATGCATTAGAACATAAAATCAAGTCAACATAAAATTAAGTCTAAAATTTTTACTTCGCTATTTTGAAGGTTTGGAGTATACTGTTTTCTCTTTTAACATAATTTTTCTTTTCATGTGCCTAGAAAAATACATTTTTATGTCATCATCTTCACCCTTGAATGTCAAATACAAGTGGGTGCTTGCCAAGTTGAAGCAATCAAAGCCACAGCTTAGAAGTTTTGAAATTGTTAAGGGATTTTCCAGCCAGAATTATAACTCTTTTCTTTTTTTTAAGAGGGTCTTACTGTGTCAATCGGACTGGAGTGCAGTAGTCCAATCATAGCTCACTGTAGCTTCTAATCCCTGGGCTCAGGCAATCCTCCTGCCTCAGCCTTCCAAGTAGCTGGGACTACAGGTGCGTGCCACCACACCTGGCTAATTTTTTATGTTTTAATTTTTTTTGTAGAGACAAGAGCTTGCTATATTGCCCGGGCTGGGCTTGAACTCCTGGGCTCAAGCAATCCTCCTGCCTTCCTCCCAAAGCATTGAGTTTACAGGTGTAAGCCACTGTGCTTAGCCTACAAGTATTTTCTAACTGGGATAAAAGAAAAAGTATTTTATATACTTGCAAACGAATCCCTCCTCTATCTACCACCACTACCGACTACTACACCAAAACCAACTCACCAACCAACCAACCAACCAACCAACCAACATGTGAAAGCAGATACAATACCGCCCACGTCATTGTGGTGTCACCATTTCTACAATAAAATGAGAGGAAAAAAGGGCAAACAATGTATTTTTCATAAAGCTATGTTTATTCAATTTAAATGACAATCTTTATTCTGAGATTACATTCTTCCTAATTTTAGGAGCTAAAATATATTTTCTTTTACATAATGATGCTGATAGCAGATGGTTATTTGTTTTTGTTTGTTTGTTTTTGTTTTATGTCCTTAGCTGGCAAAATTAAAAGCCAGAAACTAAGGCCCCATTTTTTCTTTTTTTTAATACAAATCTACAGGTGCTTAAAACTCAGAGCTTAGGAACCACAGCCTAGGTAAAGGCCAATCTTCTTGTTGCATATTTCACAGTATTGAATTCTTTCTTGGTGAGTTCCCCGTACAAGTTATGAAGCAGGATAAAAGTCAGCCTTATATTAAGTCATTGTAAATATGGCCTTAATTTCAATCACCAAATAAATGTATTTTTGTTGTATACCATGGTTACAGCATGTTTTATTAAAACTAATTATATCAGCACCTACCTACAGAGTATCAATTTAAAAATTATAATGCCATTTTTATGAAGTCATTACTTTCATAGGACTAGCCTGTGTCACATGTGTGATCAATATTGGTTAAATGCAGAAACAAAGAAGACTGGGTGTCCAAGCAAGCCACTTTTCTGGGTCAGGGTTTCAGTGGTACCATAGATGGGTGCCAGTCTCAATGTGCACTTTGGCCCATTTATCTTTATAAATCATACCATATAGCTTTGATATTTACATACACTTAAACTGAGAAGAAATATGCGTTATAAGAAAGCGTAGTTTGGTGGGTTTCATGTGTCAGAAATAACTCCATATTCACAATTATTTTCACGTCATTAGCTACCCTTGATAAAGAACAATTCCATATAAATGTACAAACTGGAAGATAATTTTATAAAACCTTAAAGAGATCTTTGTAAATTGCAGTGTGTCTGCTTATAAACAAATCAAATCAATCTCCATTTCTTCAAAGTGTCAAACACAAAAGAGTAGCTGGACATTGGTTTTTATAATCAGCTTCAGAGAAAATACAGGAATAATGGTCAATGGCACTTTGAAGCAGATAAAACTGCCGAGTTTTATGTTTGAGTCTATCATTCTGTGATTTGCTATAATAGTATTTCTTCCTATTAGCTGTTCTCAACAATATTAGTTCTATATTCATTTGATACGAGCATTTATATTAAACTTCAAAATTACCTCTGGTAGTATCCAGAATATATGTCAGAAACCCCTAAAAGCAACTTCTGTTTTTCTCTTAGTTAAGATAACATTTAGTCACGTTAATAACTATTGAAATGACAACTTCAGATTTTCAAAATCAGTAGGGTGCCTTGCAGTGAACGTGCATATGCTGGAGCATCTGGCCAAGTTACAATGCAGTTATCAATGCTTAGTTCTTCTTGATTTTCTTCAGATAGTGAGCCCGTGTAGCCTTGTTCATATTCATGACTATTTTCAAATAAATCCAAGAAGGCAGGTTTGAGATTATCCATCCCTAGGGAAACAATGCAAGAGATACGTAATTATAGCCTACAATTTGGGCTAAATTGAAGCATATGATTTAACATTTTATTATAGTGTTGTTTTTATTTAGAGGTAGATTGTAAAGTTCTTGGGTATACAACCATTATGATTATAACAGGACATAGATGTCTTGTTACTATGGCTGGACAATGTATATATGCTAATCTATTACATACTATCCTGTAACTCAATGGGAAAGAAACCCCAAGCCAGAAAGTACTGATTTGCGACTCAAACAATCTACCTACCATAAGAACATGGATCAGGTATCCATTGGTTCGGGATTGCAGGCCGACTGTTTTAATTGCAGACTTCACAAATGTCTCCGGAGTGGGCTTATCCAAAGTTGGCTTTCGGATTTTAGCCAGTTTTGTAGCTACGAAGTATGGCAGGACACTCTAGAAAGGTAACACCCGCCCCAGAAAACATGCCATTGATTAGTCAGGCCACAAACTCAGAATGTACAGGGGTGCTTGACTGCTTTTAGTGGCAGAAACATCTGTATCTTTACAGAGAGAGAAGAAAAGAGAAGTGGCTATCTAAAGCCAACTTGATAGAACATATGATACCATAAAACAAATTGTAACAAACCAATCTCTCCATAAAACAGAGTTTGAGACCAGAGAAAGTATTAAAAATAAGCAGAAATCTACCTTTTTGAATCTTTAGAAAGGAAAGCATTAAATAATCTAGATAGCACAGATTCAGGATAAGATATTTTTTCCACTTAGTAAACTGAACATTGAGACAGAACCACCAAGTAGGAGATGTTTGATACTTTACTCTCCTAACGGGATAATACCAACTTTCTCTATAATTCATGGCTAATTAAGTTTGTTCTATCAGCTTTGATCCTTCTTAAACAGACATCTTATTTTCTCAGCCTTGCATTACTACTTTTCTTCCCTAGTTTCTCACCATTCTACTTCTGAGTTTTATGAAGAATTTTATTGATATAAAAGACAGAACCACCTCCCCTTTTCTTCTTTTTTAGAGGGAACACAGTCTAACAATATGGAAACCATTTGAGTAACTAAAAGACACCTGACTGGATGGGTGTGGGGTGACAAATCTGGACACGACCTTTAGAGGAACTTCAATAATGTTAGGTTCTTTATTGCTTATGCTTTCTGCATTTTGGATGTGATTCAACACAGAGTATAAGGAAACCTTGTTATAACAAGTCCTGAGTCATGATACAAGAGATCCTTCCATAGTTTGAAATAACCTGGGCATGGTAGTTCAACAAAGGGTGGATGTATTGTTTATCTCACATGTGTGAAGTATCATTGCAATGATTCTTCTTTTCTTTTTTCTTTTCTTTCTTTCTTTCTTTCTTTCTTTCTTTCTTTCTTTCTTTTTTTTTTTTTTTTTGGCAGGGTTTTGCTTGTTGCTTAGGCTGGAGTGTGGTGACACGATCATAGCTCACTGCAGCCTTGACCTCTTGGGCTCAAGTGATCCTCCGGTCTCAGCCTTCTGAGTAGCTGGGACCACGGGCGTGCACCTCCATGCCCAGCTAATTTTAAATTTGTTTGTAGAAGGTGGCGGGCGCCTGTAGTCCCAGCTACTCGGGAGGCTAAGGCAGGAGAATGGCGTGAACCCGGGAGGCGGAGCTTGCAGTGAGCTGAGATCCGGCCACTGCACTCCAGCCCGGGTGACAGAGCGAGACTCCGTCTCAAAAAAAAAAATAAATAAATAAAATAAAAAATAAATAAATAAATAAATTTGTTTGTAGAGACAAAGTTTCAACATGTTGCCCAGGCTGGTCTCAAACTTCTGGGCTCATGTGGTCCTCCCACCTCAGCCTCCCCAAGTGTTGGGATGACAGGCGTGAGCTACCACACCTGGCCCAATGACACTTCTATTAAAGAAAAGGAACGGTTCTAACACATGGTGGTCAAAATCTTAAAAGCTCAATCAAATTGAGATCTGTTCCATTCTATGGATTTGCTTCATGCTGAGACCTAGAAAGAGTGGTCTCATATCTCTGGATTTTTGTGTATGTGTGTGCTTTGCATTTTTCCCACTCCAAAGTGTAAGTCAAGGAATGCAACCCACTCTCCTTGACAGGTTAGATGAAACCTCAGCCTCCCCATTAGAACCAAGAACCCCAGATGGAGTGCTGTCACTCTCCATCTTTCTGTTTCCCTGTCCCTGCAGGCATGAACTCATACTAAGTAAACTAATTTCACTGAAGTACTTCAATATTTGAGCCAACTTTGATTAGGTAACTTGTGATTTCTGAGAATTTGTTTATTGGGATTATCACTATACATTTATCCCTCACTTAGCAAAAAAAATTTTTTTTGTCAAATCTTTTAAGAACCATTTTGCCACAAGGATATAGTCTATGAGAGCACATGCTATGGTGAGATCTGAGACTCAGACCGAGTAGGAAATGCAGAGTTCAATGAGGCTCTCACAATGGGTCAGTAAAGAAAAGGTTATTCCCCAGAGCAAAGCTGAGTAGTAAGGAAAAAACGAGTATATGCAAATACTCTGGTCTCACATAATGAAGGAACATAAGCAAACCATTTCTCATTTCTATGTGTTAGGTTTAAAGGTCACAAAATAGTGAAGATTTAAAAAAAAATCCCAAATATAGATCGCAAGCCTGCTAAAGGTATTGTAAGATTTTAAGCTTCTAGAGGTAGGGATGGTCCAATCATTACACTTCTCAATTGCATTATAATTCTTTGTTCCTTTCTTCCATCCTTTCTGCCATCTTCTTCCCTCCCTTCGTAGGTACATGGTATAAATTGGACTTCTTTGATCTTGTAGGAGAACTAAGTTGCACTGCCTGACGGAACCACTTGGTGGTGCCACAAGTTAACTCTTCATGCAGCTAAACCACAGAGATAGTCTAGAGAACCCCCAGATCAAGGGGTGGGGACAAGAGAAGCATACTCAGGAATTCCAAGTTGGGTTATGTTTTTCCAGCTAAGAAATGTAAATTCTTTTCTAGAAAGGATATTTATTTCCACAATGGTTTAAAATCAAGGCAGTTAACAGTTATGGCCTAGTGGAGGGTTCAAAGATGAAACAGCATTTGAGCTAAGTCTTAAATGAAGTGCAAGAATTTGCCTGATTGTAAACAAATAAGGGAACAGCAGGAGCCAAGAAACGGAGCCACAGAAGAGCATGATGTTTTTCAGGGAACTGCATAGCTCAGGATGGTTCAAATGCTGGAAATGTGTGAAGAGTGGCAGGAGGGAGGCAAAACGGTACAGAAAACTGAATCCATTCACCAGGCTGTGTATCCATTTCTAGAACACAAACTCCATGAAGACTTGGTCATATTCACCACATATTTTTAATGCTTTAGAACAGTACTTGGTACATAGCAGGGACACAATTAATATCTATTGAATGAGTTGGCAAAAGACACTTCATTATGGACAGCACTGAAGAAGAGTACTGGGGTCTCTTTCCACTGCTATGATCCAGAAAATTAATTACACCAAGAAGTTGATAATATGAACATTCGAGCCAAAATTTTAGAATTTCTGAAGCATATATAAGACCACCTATCTAAACAGGTGTACTTATTGCTACTTGCCAATGATTTAAAAATAAATATTCCAAGTTATGTGAAGGTAAAGAAATATCTTAGATATCAAAAAGCCATCTAGGTACACCCTTAAACTGTTAAATAAAGCCCAAAAAGTGGCTGGGCGCGGCGTCTCACGCCTGTAATCCCAGCACTTTGGGAGCCCGAGGCGGGCGGATCATGAGGTCAGGAGACCATCCTGGCTAACACGGTGAAACCCCATCTCTACTAAAAATACAAAAAATTAGCTGAGCGTGGTGGTGGGCGCCTGTAGTCTCAGCTACTCAGGAGGCTGAGGCAGGAGAATGGCATGAACTCAGGAGGCGGAGCTGGCAGTGAGCAGAGATCACGCCACTGCACTCTAGCTTGGGCGACAGAGCGAGACTCCGTCTCAAAAAAAAGAAAAAAAAAAAAAAAGAAAGAAAGAAAAAACCCCAACAAGTGATAATTAATTGATTTATTCTGCTTACTCAGGAAAACATTATGGGAAACAGGTCAAGAAGATACTCATACTTTTATAGGAAACTGTGGGCAGAACACATTTTTCAAGTTGCTCAAGCTCAACAAGTTCCCATTACAAATATTGCCAGCTCAGAAACAACCTGACCTTGAGAGCTGCAGGTGTGGGCAAGTATCCTGGTCTTCAGATTTAGAATTCCCAAATGGCAAATAATTAATTAGGCCATAAAGCATAGCTGTTGGTGCTTCCTTGCTTAGCCTATTTAAAAAAATAAAAATAAAAAAAAATAAAATCACTGGAGACAACTTGGTATCTTTTTTTTTTTTTTGAGATGGAGTCTCGCTCTGTCGCCCAGGCTGGAATGCAATGGCACCATCTCGGTTCACTGCAACCTCTACCTCCCTGGTTCAAGCAATTCCCCTGCCTCAGTCTCCCAAGTAGCTGGGATTACAGGGGCCTGCCACCACACCCAGCTAATTTTGTATCTTTAGTAGAAACGGGGTTTCTCCATGTTGGTCAGGCTGGTCTTGAACTCCTGACTTCAGGTGATCTGCCTGCCTCGGCCTCCCAAAGTGCTGGGATTACAGGCGTGAACCACCACACCCAGGCCCGACAACTTGGTATCTTTTTTCTCACCCACTGGAGAAGCTTGCTTAGATAACTGGACTTCATAGTACAATTCAGGGGTGCTTGATTCAGAAGAGGAATGCTTATGGCCATGGAGTAGTGGAAAGAAAGATGCCTGAAACTGCATGGCAGTATTCAAGAATCAGGGATTGAACCTTGGAACTTAACATGGTAGGGCATCTTTCAGGTGTCATCATCTGTGTACTAAACATGCTTTTCAACGGAAAAATGACCAGAATATCACAAGACAATGACTTGGGAAAATGTAAACCCAGAAGACACCAGGGTCTAATATATTTGCACAGTATGAGATTTCAGACATGGTGTCACATCTGCCTTTACTGAGCATTAAATTCAACCGTGTAGCCAGCACACACTCTTAAGGCAGAAGCTGGGGCTCCTATGAAGAATATTAGGAAAACTTCTTTGCCTGAAATCTGTGTATTCATCTACTATTTCAGGTTCTGGTATACAAAAACCTAAATAATTATACACCTATATTCTAGTTTTGGAGTGTGTATTACTTTACTTGCAGAGCATGAAATTAGCTTTTCCACATAAAGGCCCTTGATTATCTACTTGGCAGAAACCCTTAGACTTTCTAGAAATTTCAGGAAAAAGGAATCGTTCTGATGGTACAGAGATCCCTGGTTACACAGCAATGAAAAAAAGGCCCTGTAATAACAATACATATAAATCTTAGCATCAAAATCCAAAATGAAGGAGTTCAAAATATGGTGCTCTACACAAAGATCCTTGATAAATGTTGGCTGATAATCTTGTAAATAACCTACCTCCAAAGATGTGGAATTTGTATGTTAACGTTCAAGGAACAAAAAGAAAAACAGTGTAATCTCACAAAAGGCATTCACTTAACACTAAACTATTTCCTGAGCACCTACTAGAACAATGTTTTAGGCAATGGGAACTTAATGAATAAAATTCATTGTGAATAAAAACAGAGTCCCTCATCTTACAGAGCTTACATTTCAGTAGGGGGATATAGACCACAAACAAATAATAATAACAAAAAGGTGTACAGTATTGGCAGGCGATGATAAAAAAGGAAGATGAAAAAAATACCTGGGTAAAAGCTGATAGAGGCTGAGCCTGCAGATGGGTTCTCAAGAAAGGCCCCTTTGATGTGGTGACTTATAACCAAAGATCTGAACAGAGACGGAGTTGGCCAAAAGGATATCTGGGTGAAGAGCCTTTGAGACTGAAGGCACAAGTGCAAGGCCCTGAAGTGAAGGCGTCCTCAAGGTATTTCCAGAACCGCAAGGAGGCCACGGAAGTAGGAAGGCGGGGAGGGAATATGATAACGTGGAAGTTTGAAATCAGAACATTGAGGGGCATAAGAACTCATGGTTTCATTGTGAAAGAGATGAGAAGCCATGGGAGAATTTTTAGCATAGCAGTGAAGTAACTGGATTTTTTTTTTTTCTTTTTTTCTTTTTTTTTTTCTGAGACAGTCTCGCTCTGTCACCCAGGCTGGAGTGCAGTGGTGCACTCTTGGCTCACTGCAACCTCCACCTCCTGGGCTCAAGCCATCGTCCCACCTCAGCCTCCCAAGTAGCAAGGACCCACAGGCACACACCACCATGCCTGGCTAATTTTTGTATTTTTTGTAGAGACAGGGTTTCACCATGTTGCCCAGACTGGTCTTGAACTCAGTGAGCCCAAGCAATCTATACGTCTCAGCCTCCCAAAGTGTTGAGATGACAGGTGTGAGCCACTGTGCCCAGCTGGATTTTATTTTAAAGAGATCACTCTGGCTGCTATAAGTAGACTGTAGGGGCTGTTAAACCACAATGGGTGTAGGAAGGCCAGATAGTAAGATACTGCAAAATGTCCAGGACAAGCTATGATGGTGGCTCAGATAGAGTGGTAGCAGTGGAGGTCATGAGAAGTAGTCAAATCGTGGGTATGCTGCAAGGATTTCCTAAAGGATTAAGTCTGGGATGTGAAAACAGAGGTGGTAGGGTAATAGGAAAAAAAAAAATCAGCACTGGTTAAAATCAGACCAACTTGGATTCGAATTCCAGCTTGACCACTTACTGGTTGTGTGATCTTGAGCAAAACACTCAATGACTGAGCAACACCTCTTTGCAGACGGAGTTACTCACACCAAGACTGGTACATTCTCTACACTTCCCCATGTTCTTGAACATATCACTCTTTTTTAGTTTCTTCTCGAGAACATATCACTCTATACAATTGTCTTATTCGTGGATTTGTTTAATGTCTGTCTCCCTCCCGATAAATGTAAATTCAACCACAGCAGAGGCTCTGTCTGTCTTTTGCCAGATTATTCGGTGCTTTCTAAATATTTCTTGACTGAAGACATGTGGAACATGATATATACCTCTAGTTTTGGACTTACTGTGGGTATAATGTGTTTAAATATCTGTTTTTTCTCTGTGTGCCTTCAGGACAGGGACTGGGTCTTATTTACCTTTGTTTCCTAGATGTCTACCCAACGACCTGGTAAAAGCAGGCACGAGCTGTTTGATAAACTAAACTGACCTTAAGCAAGTTTCAAGACTCCTCTTTATTTTCATTTTTTTGAGACAAAGTCTCGTTCTGTTGCCCAGGCTAGAGTGCAGGGGTGCGATCTCAGCTCACAGAAACCTCTGCCTCCCAGGTTAAAGCAATTTTTGTACCTCAGCCCCCTAGAGTAGCTGGGTTTATAGGCACGCACCACCACACCTGGCTAATTTTTTTTTTTTTGGGGAGAGATGGGTTTCGTCATGTTGGCCAGGCTGGCCTTGAACTCCTGACTTCAAGTGATCCACCTGCCTCGGCCTCCCAAAGTGCTGGGATTACACGTGTGAGCCCTCGCGCCCAGCACAGGACTCCTGTTGATCCTGTTTCCTATTTGTAAAATGGAACTAGGTTAATATCTGTGTAAAATGAGAAAACAAAGGTGAAAACATGGGCATATTGCAGATATCCAATAAATATAAGTCTCTTTCCTCTCTTCTTCACTCTTATATATCATTTCCCAGCTTGGAGTGTTTTTATCTCATATCATTTATCCCACTTGCTAGAAGGGGAGATTAAGGTGTAAAGTAATGAAGCAACTTTCTGTAGGTCAGATGATCACCAGGTGTTGAAGGCAGAACTCAAACCTTGGTCCACCGACTCCAAGCTCAGTGTCTTTTCTTCTCTGCCTCTAGGCACACTAATGACCAATGCAATTTTCATAAAACCACAGCCTGGACTGAGGACACTGTGACCATGCTTTAGCTGTGACTTTTCATCTTGAAATGATGAAATATCCAGGCAGGGCTTCAGGGATTCTTTAGCATCAAAAATCTCTTTATGAGGCAGGTTTGTGAAGAAACATCACTGATGCTATATCTAGGGGAAATTTTGATAAGGGCCAAAATATTTGCACGGTTTTAGGTCTCCCCACAGATTGCTTCTTAGTGCAAGGGAAATAATGGTAATTATATGGCAGAGGAGTTGGGTAACACCTGGAGTGGGGGGTCAGAAACATGGCCACCAATGAGCGGATGGATCTCGTGTGTCTCCCCGCATGAGGCCCTGAGGACACAACATCACATACATATGTGATATTTTGGCCGGGAAAGCATAACCCGGATCTTGCTTTTGGGTTTCTCTAAGGAAGCATCAAAGAAACCCCAAATGAGGAATGTATAATTAAAAAGGAGGAATACTGTACTCTTAAAAAAGTCACTGTCATAAAACATAAAGGTTTTAGATATATCCCAGGTTAAAGGAAACAAAAGAGACGGGACAACTAAATATAACACCTGATCATAGATTGCATTCTTTAGTGGAGGAAGAGGACAGGATGAAGAATATTATAAGACCAAAAATTGGGCACAAATAATACATTAGATAAAATTATTGTATCACTGTTAAATCTGAGTTGATAGGGGTATTGTGGTTATATATGAGAATATCCTTATCTGGTTGGGTGTGGTGGCTCACACCTGTAATCGCAGCACTTTGGGAAGCCAAGGCAGGAGAATCACTTGAGCTCAGGAGTTTGAGACCAGCCTGGGTGACAAAGTGAGACCCTGTCTCAACGAAAAATGCTAGGCTTGGTGGCATATGCCTGGGGTCCTAGCCACTCGGGAGGCTGAGGTGGGAGGATCAGTTGAACCTGGGAGGTCAAGGCTCTAGTGAGCCGTGATAGCTCCACTACACTCCAGCCTGGGTGACAGAGTGAGAACCTGTCAAACAACAAACAAACAACTCCTTATTTTTCAGAAGTACACACTCAAGAATTTAGAATTGGAGGACCATAATGTTTGCACTTACTCTCCAACGATAAAACAAATGTGGTAAAATGTTAACAGTAAGTAAATCTAAGCAAAGGGCATCAGAGTTTTGTCTGCACTATTTTTATTCTTGTAACTTTTCTGTAGACTTGAAATTATTTCCAAATAATTTTTTTAAACCAGAAGGCTTATGAAAATTTTGCAGAATAAGAGTTCAAGAGGTATGGTTTTACGATTTAGTCTTAGTCTTAGCTACTTCCTGCTTGCTCAGTATTAACTGGTAGTCAGTACAGCGTAGACAGAAGCAGCCCAGGGCTAGGGCCCACTACCTAGCCAGTCAAATTGCTTATAATAATTTTGTCTTTGAAAGACACAAGTGTCTTTTTTTTTGACTGGACTTTAATTATAAGGTAATGAGAACAAACAGTCCTCATCAACAGACTACACTTATGATAAGGTTTCCTTGAGAATGTGCTTCTCATCCTCTGTTCAAAATCAAATAGTCTCTCAGGCCCATCATTCACCTCCAGGGCATTTACATCACTTCTTGTTGTTATTGTGTTTTTGCATTTCCAGGAAATGATTATATAATGGCAAATCTGAATTCTTGAAGGCAATTTTAAATGATCTTATAAAATTATGGGAAAGAAGTTAAGAAGTTGAAGGAAAGATGGGGAGAGAAATGCAAAAGAAAACTATTAAGAAGTAATAGGAAACAATCTAGAATTTGAACAATATACCCTCTTCCTTCCCCAAAAGAGCAATCCGATGTACATTCACATGGAGGTAGACCTAAAAAGATAGCGTTCTTTGCAAGGATTAGAAAAAAAACGGAAACATAGCCACATAGCATTGGACTAGAAGTCATTCTGATAAACAGGCTGAAATTTCATGCACAACCAGAGTTTTCTGTGATGCCATGGAAAAGGCAGGTCTCCCGTTTACCACAAACAACAAGTGCCACCAGCAAGACTGTCTCCTCTCACATTCTCACAACTTGTTTCCCTCAAAGATCTTTTCTCCAGATTTCCCACCTAGTAATCTGGTGGGACTAGAAGCTACTGTAAAAACACATTAGCATTTGTCTTCTGAAATATTTTATTTTGATGAACTTTTGTTTTTCTCTAATAATGAATTATAAACAGTCATTTCAGCCGTCATTGTGTTTTGTCACATGAATTCATTCAAGGTTTAAACTCTGAATGAATTTGATGAAAAAATAAAGACTCAAATGGTTGTGAGGGAAGGCACAGTCGTCATTCTGTGTGAATACATCAGAATGTTGAAGAATAGAAAGAGAACCTCTTATTAATTCTGATCAAAGGGGCAAAAAAAAAATGTAGTCTAAATGAAGCTCAGAGTTAAAAATGATTGGCTTTTCTTTGGTGGTGTTTTATGCCCACAAATTTTTTGGACTAGGAGTATTTATCAGCTGATTCTGCCTTGTACTCCAGCCCACACATGTTTCCTGGGTGATCTTATTAAAATACAAATCAGATAATGTTGCTTTCCTTCCTAGTCCTCCAGTGGCTGCCCATAGGGTTTAGGATTAAATTTGAACTCCACAAGGCCATCTCCTTTCTTGCCACTCCATCGTCCTCCCCCACGTTCAGGCCAGAGTGGACATCCCAGTGTCTAGTACATGCTCTGCCCTCTGAAATGCTCATAACTGTTTCCTCTGTTGGCAACCCTTCCCCAACTCCTCTCCAGTTCTACTCACCATATCTTCTCCCAGCCCCATTTGCACCTGAGCCCTATGGCCCCTGTCCCTCTCTTAAGGCTTGGGCCACAGTTTGCCTGCCCTGGAAATCTTTCTCTCAGCCCTTTGGTGCATTTGGTTAGGCCTGCTTCTTACAGCGTCTGGTCACTCTGCTTATAGGTCAATCACCAACGGACCTTTTTAGGATTCCTGCCTAGTCACAATAGGTGTTTACAAACTATTCAGTTAATAGCGTGATTACAATTAGATTCATCAGAAAGAAAATGGTATACCATTGCATGGCATGTGATACCTTCCCACGAATACCTTCTCATGGAATGTAATAGCTTCTCACGAATGTTTTACTGGTTTCCTTATCACTAAAATACAACATATTCTACATAGAACATTGGCGTTACTAACATTAAAACGACTGGTGTCAAGGAAAGAAGAAAAAGAGAGTACAGTAATTTTGTATAAAATCCAGGATTCTCAAAAACATGTCCTTCTGAATGAAACCTATACATATGGGAAGCTGCAAGCCGGAAATAACGCCAAGTGGCTATGACCTCTAAGGTTCCCTAGGATAAAAGCTCAGGTCAGGGTTTAGAGGAAGCAGGCTCTTAGTTGATCTTGGAAGATGAGGAAACAGTCATCCCTGCTTCCTCTCATTACCATTCTATCTCACAGTAGGTGATTCAGCTCCCACCAGTATCTACTCAATAAAAAGGTTTAGAAGCTACATCTACATGACATTTAGGCCCATCTTGATGGTCTACAGGCATAAAGGAGGAAATGGAACTAACCAACCAACCACCTTCTGGTTCTATCACTCCCTGAGCACAGATGGATCCAGAAAGTATTCAGTGCTGACCTACAGGCCTGCAGCAAGTAGTCCAGTGTTTAAGGACAAAGGCTTTAGTGCCAAATAGACCCAGATTTGAGTACCAGTTCAACACGGGCAAGTGGCTTACCCTCTCTAAGCCCCAATTTCTGTAATCAAAAATAATAATAGTCATCATCACACCATCATATGGGATTGTTGTGAGATACAGTGAAATGATACATATAAAAGTGTTTAGCACTGTACCTGAAAAGTATCCACTCAAATATTCACTATTATTATTTTGATCGATCATTTGGGGCTTCAGGGTACAAAAAGTGAAATACTTGCCTCACAGGAACGGAAGCCACAGTAAACACCAGACATGCATAGAGGTGGGGTAGCTGATGGGCAGGAGCAGGAAAGAGGTACAAATTGCAGCTTCTCCCAAGACATTTTTAAAAACTGCCTGAGCACAGAAATATTATTTCTTTCAATTGAAGAATGGCTAATTTGAAATTGCCACCCATTAAAACTCCTATATTTGCTTTCTCTCATATTTTGTATTTTCACAGCATTGTATCTGCTGGCTACATAATAAACTCAAAAGTATATAAAAATTAACTCAAAATGGATCGAAGAACTAGAACTAGAAAACTCCTACAGGAAAACAGGGGGAAAGCTTCCTGACACTGGATTTGGCAAGCATTTCTTGGATTTGACACCAAAAGCCCCAGCAACAAAAGAAAAAAACAGATAAACTGGACTACATCAAAATTAAAAACTTTTGTGAATAAAAAGGCATTATGCAGACTAAAGACAAAATAAAATGGCAACTCATGAAATGGGAGAAAATCTTTGCAAATCGTGTATCTAATAAGGGGACAACATCCAGAATATATAGATCATTTCTACAACACAATGACAAGAAACCAAACAACATGATTTTATTAAACTTAGGCAAAGGACTGGAATAGACATTTCTTCAAAGGTGATATGCAAATGACCAAATAAGCTCATGAAAAAATGCTCAATATCACTAATCATCAGGGAAAAACAAATCAAAACCACAATGAGATACCACTTCATACCCGTTATGATGTCTATTACAAAAACCAAACAAAATAGAAAATAACAAGTGTTAGTGAAGATGTGGAGAAACTGGAACCCTGCACACTGCCAGTGGAAGTGTAAACTGGTGCAGCTGACATGGAAAATGGCAAAGTTCTTCAAAAAATTTAAAACAGAATTACCATATGACCCAGCAATTCCACTTCTGTATACATATACAAAAGAACTGAAAACAGAGTTTGCAAGAGATATTTGTAAACCCATGCTCATATTAGCATTATTTACAATACCCAATAGGTGGAAACAACCCAGATGCCCGCTGACAGGTAAATGGATAAGCAAAATGTGGTCTATATACAATAGCATTTTATTCGGCCTTGAAAAGGAAGAAAATTCTGACACATACTTCAACGTGTTGAACTTAAACCTTGAAGACATGCTAAGTGAAATAATCCAGTCACAAAAGATCAAATACTGTATGATTCCACCCATATGAGGTACTAAGCGTAGTCAAATTTATAGAGATGGAAAATCAACCAGTGGTTGCCAGGGGCCGGAGGGAAGGGGAAATGGGGAGTTCATGTTTGATGGGTACAGAGTTTCAGTTTTGGAAGACGAAAAAAGTTCTGGAGATGGATGGTGGCAGTGGTTGCACAATATGTGAATGGACTTAATGCCACTGAACTGCATGTTAAAAATGATGAAAATAGTAAATGTTATGTTTATTTTACCACAATTAAAAAAGAGAGAGATGCTGATAGTCTTGGTCTCTCAAAATAAAACCCTAAGAACTAAAAAATATGCTTCAGCTATTTATACTATGTTTAGTTCTACTTTAAGTATCCCTACTTGGAAATTCTAGGGGATAATTTTTTAAAAATCGAGACAAGTGCATAAAGGAAAAAGAAACCATGTTTTTAATGGTGTGCTAATGTCACATTCAGTTACTTAGGAATATGATTTTTTTGTTGTTGTTGCCAAGACAGCAACAGTTGCTGTTGGAAACCACACAAAAACAGGGATACTTAAGTGAAACAAACTCCACTCACCTGCACAAAGATGCCCTTGCTCCTATACTCCTCATGGAGGCACTGAGAGAAGAAATCTACAAAAGTCTGGGAGGGGAGTGGGAGTGAGAAGAAAACACACACATTACATCAATCTGCCTGATTTGTAGCCATGGAAACAAAAATAATAAACTAATCATTTAATGCTATAATTTCTCATCTTTTTTTCATTTCAAATGCAGAAGAGAACTTAGAAAAACACCTCAAAACCTCAAGTGGTTTTTATCTGCCACTAAATGAAGTATTTATTATATTACCAAATATAATATCCAGATCAAATTTTGATTTAACTGGAAAAGATTCTTTTTATGCTTTTCTCCCCCCAGAAAGTTACTTTCCAAGAAAAAATATTTTTCTCTTATATAACAAAGGATGCGTTTCATCTCTCCACTTGCCACTCAAACAGAAACATGACATGAAGTCCATTCAACTCTGTTCCATGGGGATTTTGTTGTTGCTAAAAAGAACAGAACAAGCATCCTCTTGGTGCTTTGGGATGACAAGATCCAAGAAATACACAGGTGAATGTGACAGCCCATCTTCTTCTGATAATACAACCTTAAATCTATTTGTAAAATGTGGACTCAACCTCAGACTAGAAATGCAAAGAATCAAGTGACTTTTCAAGGGTTCTAATTAGTCATAGTTTTGTACCCATGGAGTAGAACAGGTAAGCTGAAGATCACGAATCCCTTCAGGAAACATGGCATTCATTTTAAACCTGCCTACGGTATATTCCCAGACACAGAAAGTAGATTGTAGGGGTTGGGAGGTGGTACCAAGCTTTTCAAAAGACAGTAGTGACTTTTTTTCACATGAAAAAGAAGTCGGAGGTTTTGCTTTTTTCCTTCCCTGAAATGTTTCAAGTTCTTACTGTACATATTTTTGTTTATTTTTCCCTAAAAGTCTGCTTAATTTCAACATCTGAGTGATCATTTTCCCTTCAAAGATGTATTCGATGCCTCAACAATGTATCTAAAGATGACGCCATTGACCTGCAGGCAGTAGGAGACACATTCTAAATTACTTTCCTAGCAGTAATGTGAAGAGGTTAATGGTGATATTGTATGAAATTATGACATTGTCCAGAGAGTTCTGGAAAATTCTTGTCTCACCCCAAAGGTGACAAAGAATATCTATGAATTCTGGACAACATGGCAAAATACACTCTCACCCAGCCTATCTCGTGCCTACTATGTACATTTACACATTGACTGGATGCATTTCTTCTATGCTGTGTGAAGTGGATTCATTCATATATCAAATCTCTAATCTCAGACTCATTAACATCATGTTCTAATTAACTAAGCTAACTGCCTAGGTCATCTCTCTATGGAAGGCACAAGTATCACTTTCAAAATCAGTAAAGTACTAGGGGGAGAAAAACAGCATCTGTGAATCTGATATCCTGGGGTCCCATCTGTAAGTTTACTGTAAGTATATAGTATGTCTCCAACTCGGGTTCTTTTGAAACTCAAGTAGGGTATTTTCCTTTTCTTCTCAGTCTATTGGAAAACTGCCAAGAATAGAACTTCAGGAAAGTTAAATCTACATTAATTTCTCAGATCAAAAATTACTCCTTATTACTATATTGACATGATTTAAGAAAATACTGTTTACCTTGGTTGCAGAATAGATGGTCAACAGTGGGACAGGGAACATGCCACTGCCAGATGAGATGTTCAGAATAGCCCCTTTGGATCTAAAAAGGAAAATGTACCATGTAATAGGAGTGAAACCACAGTATGCAGTTGTTTGTGAATTACAGATTGAGATATATAATTATTTGAAACAGAATAACGTAGCTGTTTTTCTAACACACATCTCTCCCTGCCTTTCATCAGTACGTGCTATGCTCGGTCAGTAAATGAGACATAATTCAATCAACTAAAAATAGCTCTTCTTCATGATTAGCTCATTTCCCAGTCTTAGTAATCCAGGGCATGACCAGATCAGATCTCCAGTCTCCTCGAGTTGATCTCTACCCTCTGAGGTCTTCTCTAGCCACAGTGCCAAGAATTTTTACTTACAGATCTCTTATACTCCCTGCATGCACCTTTCTTTTAGCATATCATCATGTACTACTTTACTGTAGGATTTAATCATTCTATGTATATAAACATTCTCTCCTCGTCCCAACAAAACCATAAGCTTCTGTATATAATAGCCTACTTTCCCTCAAAATATTCCACACGGTACTGAGCACATAACTAACAGGTACTTAATAAAACTTTCTGGCAATGAGTGAATGGCTATATCCTTTCCCTGGGTTGTAGATTCCACTTCTACTTTCGACTTCTACTTTTCCTGGGTTATAGAGACTTGGGCACCAACAAAGAGTTGACTGGAAAATTATGTTACTCTCTAGTTCATCAAACTGTGTCTTTTGCCAAAAGGCAAAGCTCAATTGTTATTGTAACTTTTAGAGACTAATGAAAGTTAAAAAATCAAAGTTACCAGGAATTTCTAATTCTACAAAAAAGTGAAAATTAGCTTGAGAAAAGCAATGCTATAAAGATACCAGTTGTTGAAAAGTATGTTTAGGTTAGGTAAAGTGTGGAATTATGGTTTAGGAATGTCACAACTACCAACTCTTCCTCTCAAATCCGTTCTTCTCAGAGGATTCCCCTTTGTCAGCCACTGCAACCTGATCCCACCCACCTCCTGTCTCCCATATTAGGTTCCTTTTCTTAACCCACTTTCTCATTGTTCTTTGTCTGAATTTACTTCCAACACCTTTTTAGCTCAAAAAAGGGACTATAAAGACCCCCTTTATGCAAAATAATAAAGAATACATGATTAAATGGCATCTAAGTTATTTCAGACATAAATCTTAAAGGAAATAATCCCCAAAAGTCACCCGCTTCATCTGCCAGCCGCTAGGCGAGATGCCACTTCAACCATCAAAGGGAAGTGGGAGTACTCGGCTTAGTGTGTATCACCGGAAAAATTGTTGTTGTTGTTTAACAGAAGTCCTTATTAGTATTATGTGCCTTCCTAAACTGTGAAATCCATTAAGATTTTGATGATAAAAATTACATTTCAAATTTAAAAATATTAGTAGGGTTTTGAATAAAGTTGGAAATAAGTAGCCAATGGTTTAATTATATCATTCTGGTATTTTTTGTTTGTGTTTTCTTCAGAAACAGAAAAGTCTTTTCTTTTTAAATTTTAAGGTAAGAGTTTGTATCAGGAGTTAGAACTCAACAATTCTAACATAAAAACTGGTAAATTAGCAATGAATATCTAGTCCTTTCATTTTATCTATATTTGTGAGAAATTCCTTTGATGAAAACAGAAAGACCACTTTTGTTACAGGAGATTTTTAATTTAGTATTAATTTGTAATATTTAAAATATCTTTATCTTTTTTGGGGTATTGATAATGTTCAAAAATTAGACTGTGGTGATGGTTGCACAGCTCTGTGAATACCCTAAAAACCATTAAAGTATAAAAACCATGTATACTTTAATGGGTAGATTGTTCGGTATGTGAAATTTATCTCAACAAATCTGTGAAAAGAGCAAGAAAAATATTTATGACATATTGGAACGTATCACTTTTAAGCTGGGAGCAGATTCCAATCAAGTGAAAACGATCATATCGCATGTAACACAATAGGCTTTCTAAGAAGTAACCCTCAATCTTGACAAGTCAACCTCCCTCCTGTATCCTAAGCATCCTTGTAGGTATGGGTAGTATTTTATTTTCACCTTTTCTCATATAACTGGGAACAGCTATGTCCAAACTCATTCACAGCAAGTGAAGACACAACCAGTCTGAAGTAGATGCAGAAAAATGAGGCTTTCCAGTGAAGCTGCAACCTATCAGTGCTTGGCCTATCAGCTGGATTAAATGCTCCATTATGCTCAAGTTAGCTGGGGTGGTTTTATGTGCCCTTGAACAGAAACCTTACATTTTAAATTCCATTTCTCACTAACAAAATGCAATTTAAAAATCTGTAAAAGGTAAAATGTAACATTATCAAGTGCACTTCAAAAATTAAATCTTGACCTGATCAAAACAGACCCTTAAAACTTCACTCACCAAAGCAATGATCTAAATACAGGAAAAGTCATTTAAAGCTAATAAAAGTTTCTTTCCCATATTAAAATACAATACAGATCAATTATCCGATGTCACATTCATGCAGTCATGCTCCCTTACTTGTTTGCTCCTTGAGGCAACTAAGATTTTGTTTCTCAAGTATTCTAATCCTACTGAAAACTTCTAGGAGGTGGAGTTGCTTTGAATTAGTGAAAAGTCAGAGTTTGAGGGTACTTCATACAAAATACACTATTTGCATGCTAAAACATATGAAAACAAATCTAAGATTAACAAAGGTTAAAGCAAGAATGCACTCGACCTAAGTAAATAAAAGAGTAGCATTTATAATGGTACCAAAGTGACAGTAGAGAAAATAGCCCTTCTACAAATCTCTGTCCTGCCATTAAGCTCACATATTTGTCTAGCAAAAACCTTCCTCCCACACCCCCACACACAACAGTGTAAAATTATCTCGCTCTTTCTTTCCAAGGGCAATAATATTCAACTTAGTTCTGTCTGAATCATAGATAATATACTGGTATAGCCTGCCTTAATCTTTGTACTGTATACAGTATCTGTTCTCTATGTAGAAATGGGGCTGAGCATTTGGGACTGCAAGGCACAAAAGACTCGCCCTTAAAATCAACCACATTGTCTAGCTCTAATCCTCCATCTAAGCAGAATTAGTGACGTCAAACCAGTTTCCATGGCACAGCAGACTCATGACAACTCTGTTATATCAAGCAGAAGGACAAAATGGGCTGTGCTTAATTGCACACAGAAACAAACATGAAACCAAACCCTGGTTAATCTCTCATTTTCTGGGGACTTGGGAACAATTCTAAGATTGGAAGGTACATCAAGAATTTTTGTTGAAGTTCTATAATGAAGACTCATGTTGCTCATACTTCAGTGCATTTTCTAGTTCGTTATGACAAATATCCAAATAAACAAGTCAAGCAATGTTTTCCGTGATGCAACATTCTTAATTCATCATACTGCTTACTTGCTAGCAGCCACACAATGGTGTATCGGTGGTACAAATTACTGAGGATCTACCAGAACTAAAATGTTGTGAAAAAACCCAAAGCAGAAAACACCAACTGCTGACAGGAAAGTACCTTTTCCTATAAACATATTCTCTTTAATTACGAGTCCTCCCACAAGCCAGACATTAAACTCGCCCAACTCTAAAACTCAGTACCTCGCACTTACAGCTTCTTATAGATATGCTTTCTCATGGAATTCCCTCAGACCTGTGAAATTCCCAATAAGACTCCCTTAATTGTCACCTGGATTTTAAAAAAATTGCTAAGCCTTTATTTTATAAGTGCCTTAATATTCTATCAGACTGTTGTGGTATCCTTGTCCGCACCTCTGTAAAAATACTACTGTCATAGAGGACATAATAGGTCTCCTTTGAAATAAGTCACTGTTTTCTACCATCCTCAGAAACTTCATCACTGTCCCACAGTGCAGGTGGGAAGAGAGATGTGCTGCTGTGAGGAACCGAAACTGCAGGGTCAGTCCTAGTGGAGACTGCTAACTGCATACAGAATTTGATGGTAGGCAAGGAAGAATGTACCAAAAAAAAAAAAAATCCATCCCAATTCTTCACATTTCCACTTCATATCAAGTAGTACAAAAGCAGGCTCTTGAAGGGGAGGGTTGTCATTATATATATTTTTTAAAGCTTAAACATAATACTGAAATTGGCACAGACAGTTCTCTAACAGACTCTCAAGAAGACTGAGAAACCTATAAAAATAGAGATCTATGTCAAAAAGAATCTTGGAACACAGGGGTCAGGTGTATAATTAGAACCAGCAATCCAAATACTTACATTGTACAAATATTGCTTTGTGGAAGAAAGTTTGCAAACATTTAGCACATGAAAGAGAATTACCTGCCTTAAAACACCATAACATGTCATAATTCCACCTTAAGCAATACAGTTATGAAAGGGGCTATTTTTAGCTGTCCCACGGTTGTTATGGCAACCACCTCCTGGCTCCAGCTGTACACAATGTTTATAATTCCAGGGAAGTGAAAAGAGCAACTTTCCTCTATAATGTAATTATGTACTTTCTACATCTATCGTAACAATACCTTAGTTTGATTATAGATACTTGTTTAGTGATAGTCAATTGGCCCTAGGCTATAGTTCTAGAGGGTTTGGAAAATCTCATACATCAGAGGTGGAACCAGTGGAAGGAAAACAATAACAAAGGATCATGATAAAGGACTCTGCTGTTACTCAATGGAGATACTAATGCTATGGAAACCAGCCATAGGAAATAAGCCATTTGGGGATGGTGTAAAGAACAGGCTATAATGAAACCATTTATAATGTGTAAGGTAAGAATGCTTTCAAGATGATGTGCTAACTTGGAGTTTTTCTCTCCTCTCTGGGCACACAGCTAACATTTCTGGCCTTCTGTGCAATAGTTGTAGCCTATGACTGAGTTCTGCACAATGAAATGTGGGTAGAAGTGAAACTTCCCTTAAAACCATCTTTACTCTCTTTTCTTTCATCTGTCAGCTGGATGCAGAGAACTCCAAGATCCCAGAAAATTATGATGCCCCTAGATGGAAAGAGCCGCAGATCCCTGAATGACAGGTAGAGAGCGGAGGGAAAAGTAAACCTTTATGTGTTAAGCCACTGAGATTTGGGAGTGGTGTGTTTCAGCAGGTAGCTTACCTTGACTGACATATCTAGTAACTAAGTTCTTTAATTCAAGTAGACATAGACATTCCTTTTCCTAACCAAAAGTATTGATTCATAAAATCCACATATATTTCTCACTAGTTCTTAACAAGTATCAAAATGGTAATGTGCTGTCAGGTTCAGTCATAGCTTCTGATAACTTTCCACCATTTCTTAACCTCAATTTAAAATCAACTTGATCGTTGCTTTTTTTTTTTTTTTTTTTTTCGAGACAGGGTCTTGCTCTGTTGCCCAGGCTGGATGCAGTGGTGCTATCTTGGCTGACTGCAACCAATGCCTCCTGGGGTTCAAGTGATTCTCGTGCCTGAGACACCCGAGTAGCCAGGATTACAGCTGTGTGCCACCACACCCAGCTGATGTTTTTGTACTTTCAGTAGAGATGGGGTCTTGCCATGTTGGCCAGGCTGGTCTTGAATTCCTGGCCTCAAGTGATTCACCCGCCTCAGCCTCCCAAAGTGCTAGGATTATAGGCATGAACCACTGCACCAGCCTCAACTTGATTTCTTAAAAGGCAAGGATCCAACATATCCACGATACACTTGACTCAATGAATGCCTATTGAATAGATGGACTCTCTTTTTTTGCATTGCTTTTATGTAATGCTCCAGCTGTGATCATGGCTGTCAGGTCTACAGAGATAGCAGTGAAGTTCCCAGCTCCTTGGTTTTGTATTATTTACTAACTGTATAGCTTCATAGCACTCCATCTCTTTGGGCCTCTATTTTTTCATCTGTCAAATGAGGGAGGTTACTGTCAATTAATTTAATGCACTGGATTTCTATGACTCTTTGACTCTAAGACTTTATGCTGTAAAATGATTTTGTAACCATTATCTCTTTTGATATGGTTTTCTTCAATACAATTAAAAATTCCTTTCACAATACCTCTGTGGTTTATAAGCGTTTCTTTTTTAATGGACAGATTTACTATTCTGAATTAATGCCATGTTACCTGCAGATGTCAAAACTAGGATTAAGGTGAGGCCCAAATTTAATCTCTCCTGAGTTCTACTTTGCCCCAACTCTACTATCTTCTAGGGTTCTGGGCTGGTCTAACCACTGCCATTTATGTAGCTGACCATCAGGAATCCACTCCCACTGGCACCTAACAATAGGCAGTCTGAAGATTTTAAAGGGAAGTGTTACTAAAATAAAACAATTAAAATACACAAAATTGTGTATAAGGACCTTTGCTGAGAAACCGTTTTTTAACCAGTCCCTGTAGATGTTCAACAAATGGATTCCTAACCTCAGTTTCCTCATCTGTACAATGGTGGGAGGCTATCAAAGTTAAATGAGTTAACACTGACTAAGTTCCTGGCACTTACTATATACTCAATAAACATAAGCTGTAATGCCTGCCTGGAGTGGGTCATAGAAGTTTCCTAACAGAAGTATGGTCCTTGGGTCTTCTCTTTTCAAAGCTGTGATTCCTCTGGGCCTCTTCCAAACTCATAGTTATTTTGCAGAAAAAAAGATGACTACGATGCCCTAAATTCAGCAAACGATCGAGCTAGCTCAGGATGCAAGCCCAAATCTTTTTAGCAGCTTTTCTTTGAAGGCCTAGACATCACTCAGGTTTTTCCAAGGAAGAAAGAGCTTAATTACAATTTTACACTTCATGCTATTTCAAATAACAGAACTCTACAACATATTTCTCAATCAAAATGAAGACATTCAGCACGTACTAGCAGAACCAATTCAAACTGGAACAAAGATGGGGCAAGTGGACATTGCCTTTTCCTCCAAGGGTTGGTTTGACATCTTATAATCACTTTATATAACATGCTTAAGTTCCTCATACAGCCATTCGGCCAGTTAAAAGTGAAAAACCAGAGGAAGAGGTCTTGCTTAATCCAACTCTACTGATTTTGGCTTTGAGAGAATACAGCTTTAAGAAGGTATTCCCGGGAATATCCCAGGAACTCTATCCACCCCCTCAGAATAGCAGGCAATTGAGTTAGTGATGGTGACTCAGGCAGGCTTTTTCATCCTGATCTAAAGGAACCACTACAACCCTAGAGAGAGAAATAAAAAGGGAATCGAGTGGAAAAGGCCTCCACCACCAATGACTCATGCTTTACTGTGACTCGCCTGGCACATCACTCTGTGGCTAAGACATGGAGGCTTGGTTCATTAGTCACTTCAGTGATTTTTTCAAAGCAAGGATTCTCCCTCTAAATAATCATGAGCTCTGCTTCCACAGTGTTTGTGTGTGAGCTTGTGACTCACCTTTCCACCATGCCAGGCAGTACCAATTGTGTCATCTGCAAGAGAGAAAGCAAAACATTCATGATGGCCGAGGATGCAGGCAACAGGAAAAGAGTGAAGAAAACTCACCCACACTAAAAAGAAGAGAATCATGAAACCATTCACCCCTTCTACAGATAGCAGGTTATTTTCTATACTCTAGAATGTGACCGTGTCAAGAGGGCATAAAAAGGAACCAGCTGAAATTACTGGAGAGAACACAGGGAATACTTCCAATGAACTTGGCTAAAATTAGTCTTGCCTGAAATGTAATACTGGCACAGAGTTCTTTAAACAATGAAGGATTTACAGTGAAAATCTACATTTCCCAAAATGCATTCTCAGAAAAGAATATATGTTATCAGAAGAAATATCCTGCCTACCATGATGACTTAAGCTTTCTAATCTCAAGAGCTCACATAAACTTTTCCAGCCAAAAAGTCTTTAAAAGAATGCCATAAAGTGATATGTTGGCAAAGAGTAAGTATATCTTCATATTCATTTCTCTTGTTGTTCTAGTTAGCTGTAAGTAAAACTCATCCTTAAAGAGAGTTAAGATGTGATCTCTAATAACCAACAATGAAAAGGTGACATCTCCATTTTTTAAGGACTTCATAATTGTTGACTAAATACATATAATGAGAGGGGCTATTTCTAAACTCTGTTTTGATACATTATTAACCAAGAAAAGTTCAGAAGTCCAATGGTTTAGTCAAAATCACCTCATAGTTAAATACTGAGGTTGTAACATAAATTCCCGACTCCCAGATATCATCAATTCTCTAATAAACAGATGCTGTTTTATAAGGTTTCAATGCATGCTACGCCTAGAAATTCTGTTGTTTCTATCTTGAATAATACTTCATATTAATTAAAGTAGATAGCATTCTGATGAGAAGGGAATTTTGTTTTCCTAGAAATATTTTGAGAAAGAAAATGCCATCCAGATTTGACAAGGTAAATTCTGCTATGTGGACATCCAATCCAGATGTATTATGAACAGCTTTGTATGGTAGTACAGACAGATGTACATCAGGCATATTAACAGTGGTGGAGTATTTTATTGTAAAGGATAGATTATACAAAACCCTAACAGTATTTGAAAACATTTTTTTTTTAATTTAGCACATTTCATCAGGGACCATAACGCTTAGCTAAAATATTATAAAGAGTTCCCCCAGCATTTTGTGAAGGGAAGCTATAATTCAGTTCTCCAAAGTCCTGAGATCACCAGAAACAGAATGAGGAAGGAGACTGGTAATAAAAATGTCTTTACCCAGGTGTGGGGGTGATCTAAGGTATTAAGGAAATGAGATCTGTTAACTACAAAGCAGCTAAGTGGAGTCCAGAAAGGGTAGCCACTGCCTGTTTGGCTCTCTTAAACAGGCTTTCTTCTATTTCTAGTTGGAATAGTGGGGGCAGGGAGATGGGGGAATATCAGGAGCTATTTTTTCCCTTATACCATATGCATGTCATGTATATATTAAATGTCTGCTTTCTGAATGCCTAAAGTTACCTAGAAAATCATGAGACAAAACAAAACCCCGTAACATAAAACCATACTTACAAAATTATACCAATGGCATGCTAAACATTAAATGTTTCCTTTGTCAAGAGGTCTTTTATGTAGGGACATGTTCAAAATATATTCTTTATGTATATGAATTAAAACTCAAGAAGTTTTAATAACTTGACATAAACACTGATTTCAACGCCTGGCTATTAAAGGCCAGAAATATTTGTTGAACGCCCAATGACTAGATGATTCATCAGCAAAGACACAAGTTCTCCCCTGCAAAAGTTAATTTCTTTCTCATAGCTCATGAGCTCCTCCTTTTACATTCTGACTCTAAATTCTCTCTCCTTGTCATAAAATGTAACATCTTTTTAAAATCTGTCAAATAATAACAATGAAAAGCCTGAGAAAAGTTAACCTGAACTCTGCATGCTTTTATCAAATTGATCAATGCCTTCATCTATATTGAAATTATCTTTCCTTCTAATCAGATTATGTCACAATAAATTCAATTTCAAGCCTTCTTTATTTGAGTATATATATACAAATCATTAATAGTCTATGCATTAGTTAAGAGGCTTCATTATGTTCAGATCAAATTAAATTTTCTTTAACACCAAATTTTTGTAGGATTTTTAGCTAAGCTATCAGCAGAGTTATCTGTATGCATCAGTTGGTATCTTGATATTTGGTTATTTATGCAAATATACCAGGCATTTCTGTGAAATCTCACTATCTATCTGAACTCCATTTCACAGCTCACAAGCTGTTTCTGGAGTTAACTCAATGCTAATTTTAGGCCATCTGTAGGTGATAATTGCTGTACCAGAAAAATTTTTGTTCCTCTTAATATACTTCTAAAAAAAGGTTACCGTAACTTGCAAGTTCAGTGGTTAAGAATATTAGACAAGTAATAGTAAACATGATTTCCAGACCCATTTTCTTCCCTGTGGAACTGTTTCCAAAAGTGTACAGCAAACAAATTTTAATTTAATTCTTTCCTAAGAAGTAGACAAAAGTTTCTACAATAGTGCTTCTACAACAATGAGAGTGTGAAATCCTTGTCCTTGCAGGAAAAGTGTTTACTATTTATATACATATATATTTTCAGTGACAGTATCATTAATCCTCACTACAAGAAAATCCTAGATGCCTAGAATCTAAAGGGTATAGTTTAATATATATATTATATCACACTTAAGGTATTGTTATCACTTTATATGCAAGCAAGTCAAAAAGTATACAAATATATGAGGAAAAATGAATGTCTTGATGACAGTTAAATTTAGAATTTGATTCAAAGTCAAGAGTAAAATATTTACTAGTATTTACTGGTACAGCAATGTATATTCTGGCTGGGAAGTAAATAAGAGGCTTAGTTCATACAAAATCAAAATCAATACTATTAGATTAAGATTATTTAGATAATTAGATTATTCAGCAACAAGGCATTGGCTGGCCTAGAAAATCCTTGAAAATATTATATTAAAATGTAACCATCTGTGGTTATGACTAAAAGTGACTTATTTTCTTCTTAGTGTTTGTATATATTTCTCATACTTTTGTCAACAATCTTGCATTGTTTTTACAATTAGAAAAGCCCCCACAATCTTATTTCTAAAAAAAACCTAATTTGAATAAAACTTTTTCTCTTTTACTCCTGTAATATCAGTAATAAACAGTTTGTAGAAGGAACTTTATTTTATACCCAGGAGCCAATGTAGATTTTCCCACTCATTAATTTAGTATGAAAAATGATCCAATTTAAGCAAATTATTCTTGTGTCACATAACCTTTGGCATTTGGTCATTTTTAAGAGAGAACAGTACGAGAAAATATGATTGCATAATGTTCAAAAAGACAATCAAAAGCTCAAATTAAAAGATTACATTAAAATTCAAGATGCTTTAATCACCTGTATTATCATAATATATATGTAGAGAATAAAGTATAACAACTCACCCTGGAATCCAGGTAAAGCCCCAGGAATCCAGGCTATTCATACCCGGAATTAGGATACCACAAATAGCCACTTTGTCCACCTCTGCCCTCCCTCTACCCCAAAGAAACCTGCTTACCATGAATAGGATCTGAATTCAAGTAACTAAAAACGTACCCACACAATTTGGAAGAAAACCATCTCTTAGATGCAAATACCTTAAACAAGTTTTCAACTGTAATCATTAACAGTAATTTTTCAAAATCACAGTATACCAGTGAAAATAATTACAGAAAGTGACAACAATGTTACACAATGCCTGTTTTGGAGAAATTAGATGGTAACTCCATTGAAAATCATGCTACAAAGACACAGCACACATTTCCTTTGGCAAACTGTATAATTTGAGCACCTTGGTAAAAAAGAACACAACTTAATTAGAAATTCTTACACTCTCACCTGGTATAGCTAACAGAATATTTACTGCACAGGGGGTGGAAAGCTTAATTAGATAAAGTTTCTAAAAGTGCTTTGAGATCTCCAAGTATTATTTGGTTTTCCTTTATATTAATGTTAAGTTTTTGTGAAAGTTAAGAGCCCCCCTTGCCATTTTCCCAGCCCCATATTACTTAACCTTAAATTCAACACTATATCATTCAAAACAAAAATTTTCCTTTTGTAATAAATATGGTTTGATCTACATTAATTTATCAAAAGAGAAAGAACTTTTCAGAACAAAGAGCTCCATGCCAATTAATAATGATTCCAAAGCCGTAATTTATAAACTCCAAACAAAATTTTTTAAAAAATGGATATATGGCCGGGCGCGGTGGTTCTCGCTTGTAATCCCAGCACTTTGGGAGGCTGAGGCGGGCGGATCACGAGGTTAGGAGATCGAGACCATCCTGGCTAACATGGTGAAACCCCGTCTCTACTAAAAAATACAAAAAATTAGCCGGGTGTGGAGGCGGGCGCCTGTAGTCCCAGCTACTCGGGAGGCTGAGGCAGGAGAATGGCGTAAACCCGGGAGGCGGAGCTTGCGTGAACCGAGATCGCGCCACAGCACTCCAGCCTGGGCAATAGAGTGAGACGCCGTCTCAAAAAAAAAAAAAAAAAAAAATGCGTATACCATCATACACAGTTAGTTTCTGAGTTTCACATACTATAGTATGCTAAGAGCTTCCAATACCTAAATTTTTCCAAAATAAGCTAACTTCTCACAAGTGACAGGTTTGGGGAGGAGAAAATAATTTCTAAAGTTCTCAGAGATTTTTCATTTTCATTCGCATATAAGGCGTTTATCCTATAACCTAGTTTCATTTGGAGCTGAAAAGAACATCAGTACCAATCTATACCTACTCCCTCATTTTTGAAAGAAGAAAACAATGCAGAGTGGTTATTGTGCCTTTTGGCAAAACCATCATTTTGTAGTTATGCCTGAAGCAGCCTGTTACTATGACACTCTAAGGACTAAATGTATCCAATAATTTGGAATTTTTTAGGAACATAATGATAACTAATTTCAAAATGAATTAAGACTAGCTATTAACTTGGAACGCCTTCATCTAGAAAAGCTGTGGATGGAGATCAGTGGTGAGGGTTTTACTCTCCTTCCCATAATTTATCATATTCCTAATGCTGTTAAATTCTTGAGGCAGGGTGCCGGGATGCATCCTTAACATAAACCCTAAATTAAATACAATTAGACTGCTGAACGGAGACTGGTCTCATGGATTTTCGAATTAATAGAGGGCTCCCCCTACTGGCATTGTGTCACATGCCAGAGGCAAATCCAGGTGAAAAAAACAAATGTTTCTGTGCTTTTCACCCATCTGTCCATTCATCTAAACTTTTATCATCTACTCCATGGGCAGTGCATCGCATAAGGCACTTCTGGCTAAGTGACATACAATCAATACACTGTGGTATAAAAAGGAAAAAACATATTTTCAAAAACCATGCAAAGGGTCTCATACTCTTATTTCAGAGAATCATGGGGTAGAAGATGTGTTTGTGTCCCCCCTCTCCAAATTTTTTTTTTTTTTTTTTTTGAGACAGGGTCTTGCTCTGCCAGCCAGGCTGGAGTCCAGTGGCACAGTCTTGGCTCACTGCAACTTCTGCCTCCTGGGTTCAAGCAATCCTCCTGCCTCAGCCTCCTGAGTAGCTGGGACTACAGGTGTGAGCCACCACCCTCGGCTAATTTTTGTACTTTTGGTAGAGACAGGGTTTCGTCATATTGACCAGGCTGGTCACAAACTCCTGGGCTCAAGTGATCCTCCTGCCTCAGCCTCCTGAGTAGCTGGGATTACAGGCGCACGCCACCATGCCCAGCTAAATTTTCTATTTTTGGCCAAGACGGGGTTTCACCATGTTGGACAGGCTGGTCTCAAACTCCTGGGCTCAAGTGATCCACCCGCCTCAGCCTCCCAAAGTGCTGGGATTACAGGTGTGAGCCACGGCACCCGACCCCTGCCCCTCCAAAATTTGTATGTTGAAACCTAATCCCCAATATGGTGACATTAAGAGGAGGGTGGGGCCTTTGAGAAATGATTACATCATGAGGGTTCCACCCTCACACATGGGATTGGTGCCCTTATAAAAGAGGCCTGAGGGAACTTGTGTGCCTCTTCTGCCACATGAGGACATGGCAAGAAGGCTCCATCTATGAAGAATGGGGTCCTCACCCGACACCAAACCTGGTGGGGCACTGATCTTAGACTTCCCAGCCTCCAGAACTCTGAGAAAGAAGTTTATGCTCTTTATAAACTACCCAGTCTAAGGCATTTTGTTAGAGCAGCCCAAAGGGACTAAGAGAGAAGAGATTAATTTAGTCGATGTCATTCTAATCCTTCAATTTCTCCAAGCAGAGAGAATAGATTGAACTATTTGAATAGATTGAACACTTGGAGTCACCTGGAACAGAAGAACCCAAACTCCAGTGCCTAAAAGGGTCGGAGAGGTAATGTAAATGAATGAGAGAAGTCAAACAATAGAGACTGGTGGGGACTGTGGCAATCTAGAGAGCTGTAGGCCTAACTAACTGCATATATCCAAAAACTACTCAGCTCTAGTCACTTGCTGCCATGTAGTAATTCAGGTCTGTGTTACCCAATTTTCAGATTTTTCCCAAGAGAAGTTAGAAATCTGGGTGTAAAATTTCCGAATTTTGAAAACTGAGCCAGTCAAAATGTGTTTGTCAGCCACATCTGGCCCACAGACCAACAGTTTACAACCTCTGACCCAGCATACTCACCTTCTGCCTCTTCCACTTCTGGCAGATTCAAAGATTAGGAAGTTCTCACAATTTAGTATAAATACCGAATGATTCAAGTTCAACCTTCTAGGGCCACATAAAATCAGTGTCACCCTTATTCCCAAAGAACCTGAACTAAAACTAGAATTTTCAGTTTTAAAAAAAAGCATTCATTTATTATTATTTCTTAGAATAAAAAAAAATGTGTTGTGCACCTGACGTATGTGAGGCCCAGGGTAGGATTCAGCAGGAAAGGAAAAGGACATGATACCAACCCTCATGGTGCTTACAATCTGTAGAGAGGCTCTAAACTGAAAGAGAGACTCAATCTAAGAAAAACTCTAGTCCAGGCATGGTGACTCACACCAGTAATCCCAGCACTTTGGGAAGCTGAGGCAGGAGGATTGCTTGAGGCCAGGAATTCCAGTCTAGCCTTGGGCAACATAGCAAGTCTCCATCTCTATAAAAAATTTAAAAATTGGCTAGGCATGGTGGTGCATGCCTGTAGTCCCAGCTACTCAGGAGGCTAAGGCAGGAGGATCGCTTGAGCCCAGTAGTTCGAGGTTACAGTGAGCTATGATAGTGTCGCTGCACTCCATCCTGGGTGACAGAGTGAGACCCTGTCTTAAAAAAAGAAACACACAAAAACAAAACAAAAAAAAAAGAAAGAAGAAAGAGTCTAAAAATGAAATGCTCAGTGAAGGGAAGACAAGCAGTGGGCACGTGACACTCCGGAGGGTTCAGAAACGCACCCTACCCACACCCACCCCTAATAAGAAATGGTTTCAAGCCCCCACCTTGGTTGAATGTCTGATGAAGGAAGAACTAAATGATAAGCCTCTGCTTTAAGTCTTATACTGACCCCCCCAAAAAAGTAAAAAATTAAATTAATATAAAAATATTAAATCTCAAATTGACTTAAAAAAAGTAAAAAGAAATTAATACATAACCCCTGCTTGAGATGCTCTTCCCCATTCCCAAATAAAACAAACAACAAAACACAACAGTATTTCACAATATGTGGAGGCTGTTAATATATTTCACTTTGGGCCGCACCCCCATCCATTTCCTTCTCTGCTCTAAGAAAAAGGTAATAAAGAAGGTCAGAACATCCTCTCTATTTGTCAGAATGGTGGCCTGGACATTTCCTCAGAGGTTCAGCTGTAGGCAGGGCCATTCTCTAGCTTCCACCTCATTCACTAAGTGCAGCAGCAGTTTTAGGGTCCAGCATCACCTGAAGGAATGGTTTTCCCACCTTTCCACAGGCGCCACAGGCAGTTCAGGTAATACTGTTTGGGCAGTGCTTATCTGAAAGGGAGTGAAGAGTCTAGGGTCTCTTGAGGTTTGAAAATTGTCAATAAAAGAATTAAAGAATAATCTGACCCAGAAAAGTAAGGCAACCCCAAATTTGGTAGCTGTTAAAACAAGAGATCTCAAATCAGAAACAAACGGCACAATATTTGTTTTAGAACCTGTCTTTGGACTGATGTGAAGCTCAGTGTACACCCTGTTTGAAATGAAACCTACATTTGTCTGCCTCTGGAGTTGCAGCACTTCTCCCATTCTCCATGATTTCTCTAATAGCAATCAATAGCGGTTTAATAATTTCATTTGCAAACTCTCTCAGTATTCTGGGATGGAAATCCCTTCAGGTATGAAACTAGAACTATTTTTAGAAAAGTGTGGTTCAATGTCTTGAGGTTCAGTTGTCTCTAAACTCCACCGTTTCTGGGATAAAGGTCATTGTTCTTGATGAGAAATAAGATGTATCTTAGATTTTAGTCACAGAGCATCTGCAATCAGAAGAAAGCCCTGTCGAGTAGGACTTCTCTTACAGTTTGAGACTGATCTACCTGCCATATTGGTTACCTACATATAGAGTTTCTACATCAGTTAACTATATGCAGGCAGGGAACAGGAACAAGACTAAATTTATCCCTGAAGGATTTAAGAGTAAAACTGGAAAAGCAGGCAACAAGGCTTCGAAACATCCCTCGTAAAGGGAAAGCCCATTGAAGTGAGCCACTGAGAGGGAAGAAAGGAACAAACTCAAAATACTGGACAAGATCGAAAAGTAAAACCATCAGACAAAACTGGAGAACTAAGTGGCCTGGAAGAACTGCTTAAGATTAAACATCAAGGGTCTATAGTCAAAACTTTCTGATTAATATTTCTTCCTCAATATTTTTCTGGCCACATTACTACCATTTCATCTGGTGGTGACCAGCAATTTCTTTGGTCTCAGGATATTTCACTTCTTTCATTCCTCTATTGAAACATGGAACTTTTACAACATGGAGTTTTACAATCATCTGACCTACTGATCCAGAACATAAATATATGGATCTGAAGGAGTGTAAAGCCAGGTCATTCAATGTTCATGGCACACTACAGACCTTACAATAAGATGCTGGGGCCCTTCTCAGCAAACATCTCCAAAGTAGGGACACAAGCCCAAAGTCACAAGGCCAAGCTGATTTCACCAATCTCTCCTGGAACACTCCTCAGCCAGTTATTCCCTGTCATGTAGTTTAATGAGGAGATAAAACCTGGCCCAACATTGATGGTGAGAAGAGGTTGTTCTCTTCCTTATACAGGTCTTTTCTGAGAAAGTCATTGTGGCGTTAGGCTGCAGACATCCATGCCCCAGTTCCCCTGATGTCCAGCCACAATAAAACCTTTGGAGATTCTGAAGATGCACCAATTTTCATCTTCTTTTAAGTTACCCCAGGGCTCCAAACAGCCATTGCTACTGAAAATGTGGCCCTGTCCCTGGCAACGTAACACAGTCAACTAAAGAACAATAGGTACAATTCATCCAAATATATTATAGGGCAAATCACAGCAGCATCAAACAGCCCTAAACCTGGGAGCGTTACACACAAAATTTCGTCAAGGTGAATGCCTTTCTCTCAGTAAAAATAAGAAAAACACATGCATCATAAAACACCTATTACCAAGTCACTCTGCCATTAGAACTGCCTAAAACATAGATCAGATCACACCTTACATCTGCTTGAAGGCTTTCTGTGGCTCTCTAGCCTGTTAAGCACAGCACTCAAGGACTTGCACAATCATGCCCTAACTTCCTCTTCTTACCTGCTGGTTAGCCACTGCACACCACTCACCTCCCACTGCTCCAGTCAAGTCATTTCCATATCTGAATGGTCACCAGTCAACTGTGCTCAGAGATGTCAACTACATTGATTCTGCATATAGTACAACAAAAACTAATTGGCCAAGCCTCCAGATGATATTAATTCCCTGATCCATTGATTCCATACCTTGAGAGTTTTGATTTGTTTTCTATTAGAAGTACATATCACAAAGGAACAGGAAAATTCAGATTCATACTAAAGATGAATGAAGGGATGCTTATTTGGCTCCATGAAGAAGTGCTTTAAATAGCAAACTCCCTTAGTGCTTTTTAAATGGGATTAGGTTTGCAAAAGAAAGCTTATGTATAAAAATTGTAAGTAGATATCCAGTTCTGCCAATGATACTTACCATCAATATGGCATGCAAGTGTTTAATAAATTAGCATTTGTCTCCACTAAATCATTTCATGGGAACAAGTATATATGCCAATGTCAATAAAGAATGAAGAGGAGGAAGGATGAAGAGGTGGGAGAAGCATTTTATAATTTGTCAAGACATTAAAAATCGTATCTCATGTTTATTTCACCATTATATTTAAAACGCTGAAAGTTACTCTATGGTGCTCTTCGATTTGTGCTGTTTTATCCATACTTTCCCCCATTTGGTCTTTAAGCAGAGACTCACCGTGATGACCACTGACCATGCTGATCTGTGCTCAGATGCTGCATGAAGGATAAAGTCTGTGACCATGAAGCACAGCAGGATGACTGATTCTCACAGATTAAGGCCAGGACCTTGGCTTTCTATCATTAGTTTTCTGCAGACTGCGAGCCAAGGGATGGCATGTTCATGGAGACTGAAGAGGCCAGGGTTTTACACCATAAAAGTATACAAACATGTCAGTGTAGACAAGCAGGAGGTTATAAGAGAAAATACTAATGGATCTAAAGTAAATGGTTTACATGGTTTATCTGACAGAGGAGTTAAAATTATCAGAAGACTACTCTGAAATTAGTTTTAACAATTCTAGAAAATAAAACTGAAACAAACATATTTTATCATTAACTCGGCACAAGATATTATGAAACACATGTACATTGTTTTTTTTTTTGTTTTTTTTTGTTTTTTTTTTGTTTTTTTTTGAGGCGGAGTCTCGCTCTGTCGCCCAGGCTGGAGTGCAGTGGCGCGATCTCGGCTCACTGCAAGCTCCGCCTCCCGGGTTCCCGCCATTCTCCTGCCTCAGCCTCCCGAGTAGCTGGGACTACAGGTGCCGCCACCACGCCCGGCTAATTTTTTTTTTTTTTGTATTTTTAGTGGAGACGGGGTTTCATTGTGTTAGCCAGGATGGTCTCGATCTCCTGACCTCGTGATCCGCCCGTCTCGGCCTCCCAAAGTGCTGGGATTACAGGCTTGAGCCACCGCGCCCGGCCGTACATTGTTTTTAACACTTATTATTTTCAAGCACTTGGCCAAATGTACCAGAAAAGGTATATCAAAATAATAGTACACATTGGTCATTTCAAAAGGCAAAAATTATAAAATATGTAAGTTGTAGACTAGAAGTGATATTAACTTTGATCAAAAACCTTTGCTTGCTAAAAAATAAAGTCATAGTTCCACATATTGTCAAAATCTGTATCAGCTCTGAGTTTAAGAACAACAATAACGTTTTGAGAGCCCTTAAAATGATCTTGGGACTATTAGATATATTCCTATTAGCCATGTTTTAAAAGCATCAATTTTGTGCATGAGAGTCTTGCTCCAGACTCACTCACAGGTCCACTTGTAATTAGTTTACCTCACTTAAACTGAATCTTATATGAGAAAAAAACTTGGCTAATAACAGTAAAGTTAAACATTGAGTTAAACATGTTTTGAATTTCCTTAAACTAGTATAAATGGTTATTGAAAATGGATTTGGCTTTCTATGAGTATGTTCAAATTTCAAGTATCTGACACTGCCCATGAGAATTCTGCCTCAGGCAATTTTTTTTCACTGCTCTGGTATGTATAACCAAGGTACAGTATATTTTTATAGTTACTAATACAATATAAGAAAAAAAGGTGCAGGCTGGGCGCGGTGGCTCAAGCCTGTAATCCCAGCACTTTGGGAGGCCGAGGCGGGCGGATCACAAGGTCAGGAGATCGAGACCACAGTGAAACCCCGTCTCTACTAAAAATACAAAAAATTAGCCGGGCGCGGTGGCGGGCCCCTGTAGTCCTAGCTACTCAGGAGGCTGAGGCAGGAGAATGGCGTGAACCCAGGAGGCGGAGCTTGCAGTGAGCCTAGATCGCGCCACTGCACTCCAGCCTGGGCGACAGAGCGAGACTCCGTCTCAAAAAAAAAAAAAAAAAAAAAGAAAAGAAAAAAAGGTGTTGAGATGCTCACACTCGCTAAGTATTCCTTCCTTTGGCAGGTATTGGCTTGTTTTTTGTTGGCACATACATGTGACATGACTGTAACACGTGCTTAGCAACTAGCAACCAGACAAGTTATTATGAGTGACTATTAAAAATCACACCCATTACTTTATAGTTCCATATTCCCCACACAATGCTTTATCACAACATTTAAGTTCCTCAACTGAAAACCATGGGGAAGACAAAATGGAAACAATTTATCAGTGACAAATAGCGTGCGGATTAAATCTTTGTAAAAATAAGTCACCAGCCTAAGTTTTTGTAGTCCCAATACCTACCACAGTGCTTGCATATAGAAGTCATTTAATAAACAAAAAGCATTTAACAAACTACAAAACACTGCTGAAAGAAATCATAGATGACACAAACAAATGGAAACACATCCCATGATCATGGATGGGTAGAATCAATATTGTGAAAATGACCATACTGACAAAAGCAATCTACAAATTCAATGAAATTCCCATCAAAATACCACCACCATTCTTCACAGAATTAGAAAAAACAATCCTAAAATTCATATGGAATCAAAAGAAAGTTCACATAGCCAAAAAAAAAAAAAAAAAAAGACTACGCAAAAAGAACAAATCTGGAGGCATCACATTACCTGATTTCAAACTACACTGTAATGCCATAGTCACCAAACAGCATGGTACTGGTATAAAAAGAGGCACATAGACCAACTGAACAGAATAGAGAACCCATAAATAAAGCCAAACACTTACAGCCCACTGATCTTCAATAAAGCAAACAAAAACATAAAGTGGAGAAAGACACCCTATTTAACAAATGGTGCTGGGATAATTGGCAAGCCACATGTAGAAGAATGAAACTGGATCCCCATCTATCACCTTATACAAAAATCAACTCAAGGTGGATCAAGGACTTAAATTTAAGACCTGAAACTATAAAAATTCTAGAAGATATCATTGGAAAAACCCTTCTAGACATTGACTTAAGCAAGGATTTCATGACCAAGAACCCAAAAGCAAATGCAATAAAAACAAAAATAAATAGCTAGGACTTCATTCATTAAACTAAACTCTTCTGCATGGCAAAAGGAACATCAGCAGAGTAAACAGACAACCCACAGAATGGGAGAAGATCTTCACAATCTATGCATCTGACAGAGGACTAATATCCAGAACCTATAATGAACTCAAACAAATTAGCAAGAAAAAAACAAATAATCCCATCAAAAAGTGGGCTAAGGATATGAATAGACAATTCTCAAAAGACATATGCAAATGGCCAACAAACACATGAAAAAATGCTCAGCATCACTAATGATCAGGGAAATGCAAACCAAAACCACAATGCCATACCACCTTACTCCTGCAAGAATGGCAGTAATTAAAAAATCAAAAAATAATAGATGTTGGCATGGATGCAGTGAACACGGAACACTCATACACTGCTGGTGGGAATGTAAACTAGTACAGCCACTATGGAAAACAGTGTGGCAATTCCTTAAAGAACCAAAAGTAGAATTACTATTTGTTCTGGCAATCTCACTACTGGGTGTTTTCACAGAGGAAAAGAAGTCATTATACAAAAAAGATACTTGCACATGCAAGTTTATAGCAGCACAATTCGCAATTGCAAAAGCGTCGACCCAACCCAAATGCCCATCAATCAATAAGTGGAGAAAGAAACTGTGAGAGATATATATATATATATATATATAAAAATACATATATATATGGCATATATATACATATATATATGATGGAATACTACTCAGTCATAAAAAGGAACTAATTAATGGCATTTATAGCAACTTGGATGAGACTGGAGACTATTATTCTAAGTGATGTAACTCAGGAATGGAAAACCAACATCCTGTGTTCTCACTCATAAGAGGGAGCTAAGCTACTAGGATGCAAAGGCATAAGAATGATACAATGGACTTTGGGGACTCAGGGGAAAAGGATGGGAAGGGGGTAAGGGATAAAATACTACAAATTGTGTGCAGAGTATACTGCTCAAGTGATGGGTGCACCAAAATCTCACAAATCACCACTAAAGAACTTACTCATGTAACCAAACATCACCTGTTCCCCAATAACCTATGGAAATAAAAATTAAATAAAATAAAAATAAATGAAAAGTCAAATCATACAAGCACCTTCAGTTCTTTATACTTTCTTAAGAAATAACTTAATAGACCACTTTTATCTGGAATACATGTATCTGCATCTAAACAAGAGTAGATGCAGGTGAACAAGTTGATTATGTCAGTGTTTTTAAATAGAAAGAACCAAAAAAGGATGACATCTTTATAACAAGGCTGCTTACCTTACAAACAGAAAGAATATTAATATTTATCATCTTCTTGATCACCTGCAAAAAAATTGAGAATTTTATATATACTTGATGATGAAAGTGACCCTATTAAATATCTACTTAGGCAATCTAGAGAAGCAATCTAGAGAAGCATTAAACATTTCTCCAAATATTGCAGAGATTTTGGAAAAATGACAAGAGCTGGGGTAGAGAGGCAGATTTTATTTTACTCTCAGTGTTATATTTTCCTAACTAAGGTGATAAGTGATGCTAACATGCAGAATCCAAAGTATATGTGCAAGTAAAATCTGGAAGTAAAAAGACACATTAAATCTAAAATAAATAGAATACTTTGCAATCTCCTTTCTGCTAGTATGGAGCATAGAAATCACTGAACCTAGGATTTTCAATAATTTTAAAATTTTTACATAGTCCTTCAATGATATGCTTTTCTCGTTTTCAGTAAAGGATTATGCATGCATCAAGGATGTCACTTTCATTTTGGTAGAGCTGGTTTACCTGAATCAATCATGGTGCTGTATATTAACATATTTGCAATTTTTAAGTTGATGTTTAGAGTCCTAAAACTTAAAACAGAGCTATTTTGATATAACACAAACAAAAATAAGAGTAACAACAAAACTAGAGCTATTATTTGAATCTAGCACTGTATAAGTGAGGTGATAAATATTTTCTCATTCCATCCTTCTAATATCCCTATGAAGCTGCCCATTTTATGAGCAAGGAAACTGAGACTAAGCATGGCTAGGCCCATACCCAGGGAACTCGGGTAGTAAGCAGAAAAGCCAGGGTGTGAACCACAGGCAGCTGGACTCCAGTGTCATAGTGTGAATTGTTATACCAATACTTGCATGCATTCTTTTTGTTACCATGATATACAAAGAAAGACTTACATTGTCCAAGTCAGGAACATCCAAAAAGTATTCAGGATACTCATATGACATTCCCACGTTGTTCACTGAAATAGAACAAGATCATTAGCTGAGTAACATATGTATATTTAAAGATGTATTAATGACATTAAAGATATCAAGACTAATATGATATATATAATGTTATAAAATACTGTTTATGGCTAGAGTAACCTTTTCCACACCTTTCTATCCAAAATCTATCCTTAAAAGTCCAACTCAAACGTCTCTTCCTTCATTAAACCTTCCTGTACTTACCTTACCATCCACCAACTGACAGAACTTATACTTGCCTCTCACTTTCCATAGCCCTTTGGGATTTGTATATTCTGCATCTATCATACTGTTATTTGGAGATATTACTTAACTCTTCTCTAGACCTTAAATTTTCAGAGTGTAGTAGAACGAGTGAAAAAGTACCATGGTCCAGGATACTGGAAACTTGAGTTCTAGTTATAACAGTTTTCAGAAAACATGTGATGTACAATATGCATCACATTTTGTTCTGCTCCAGAATGAGAGCTCATTTAATAATTCAACAAATATGTGCCACACACTTTTGAGTAAGACATGTGCTAGGAACTTTAAAAAGTGGGGGGGAAAATGTTGGCATCACAGAGCATACAATCTAGTAGGAAAAGAAAGAAAGAAACAATTATTTCATGACAGAGCAGAGTGCCATGGGAGCCTTTTCTGCAGAGCCTGCCTTCAACTGGAAAGTGAGGGAAGGCTTCTTTCTGGTGGCCAAGGGAGTGGGTCACACTAAATGTCTCCAATAAACCATCTGTCAAAAGTTGAGGTCATGTCTTAATTTTTCTTTTACCGCACCCCCTTACCTTCCCAATCACCTAAAGTTGGGGCTATAAGACAATTCACAACATATGAATAAACTTATATATATGTAGATGCAATATTTTAATACTTGAATATCCTATGGTTTTCCCTAGACCTGGAAAGACAAAGACAATCCCAGAATAAGGAACATTTGCAGGTATCAATCAATAAATAAAATATCTTAGAATTTATTTCAGCTAAATAAATAACTCATGAGATAGATGATCTATCTATCTGCCTATCTACACTTAATCATCACAACAACCCTATTAGGTAGTTCCTGTTATTATTTTCCTCTGACATGTTAGGAAACTGAAGTTCACAGCAGTTAAATAAATTGCCCAAGGTGATAGAGCAAAGTAGGCCAGGATTCAAACTCAGGAAATTTGGCTTCAGAGACTAGGCTTTTAACCACTCTGTTAAAATCTTCATACACCTTTATGCAGTATTCAATTCAGAAAACAAAAAACAAAAAACTGAATAATAAGCAAAAATCTCATAGCAATGCTTAATAAAATTATGAAGTATTTAAAAAAGAGAAGTTTCAGTTGCAAGCAGATGATGACATTATGATCAGTCTGTTACAGCTTATAAGGAAATATGCCAGATAAACCTGATAGTAGTAACAATAACTTTTCAATAGTCTAACAAAATTAATAGTTTCAAAGGAACTCAGTAAGGGTTTCATATTTAATTATAAGTCAATCACTTGAGGCTGTAAGTCGCAAGATTTTACAACAATCCCACTGAAACCTGTCAGAAAATATGTAAGCAAAAGACAATGACAAAGCAAACTTTATTAAATTAGGATTCATACTCATCTGAATAGGGATAGTATCTAAACATAATTAATAACAGAAGGTCCAAATCCATTTTTATTTTATTCAGTAGGTTCTCCACCCACCAGGCGCCCCAAGATTCAATTCTATAAAAGATCTGTTGCCGGGCGCGGTGGCTCAAGCCTGTAATCCCAGCACTTTGGGAGGCCGAGACAGGCGGATCACGAGGTCAGGAGATCGAGACCATCCTGGCTAACACGGTGAAACCCCGTCTCTACTAAAAAATACAAAAAACTAGCCGGGCGAGGTGGCGGGTGCCTGTAGTCCCAGCTACTCGGGAGGCTGAGACAGGAGAATGGCATAAACCCGGGAGGTGGAGCTTGCAGTGAGCTGAGATCCGGCCACTGCACTCCAGCCTGGGCGACAGAGCGAGACTCCGTCTCAAAAAAAAAAAAAAAAAAAAAAAAATCTGTTAACAATTAGGCCAAAACTAGTTGAAGGTAAGGCTTCATGTTCACTTGACTTTGCTTTAACCACTTACAGAATTACAAAGGATGAATAATTTACAATACAACTAAAAGAAATAGCAAAACCCAAAATATCTGCTAAAATATTGCACATAAACAAAATATTCTTTACATCAGTTTAAGATAACAGAATCTTCCAGGAAAGGCTTTGCCAAGTTGTAATATTCATCAGAATTTTAAAAAATTTCATGACATACAGTAAACTATCTCCCTTCACTCTCCATATCAAGAAAACTTTCTTTAGATTTCCCTCTAACCTATGGGAATATTAATGTTATATTTCAAAATGCAAAGGAAAATTGAACAGTGTAATTATAAATCTTTTAAAATCCAGATTTCATTTTTTAAAAAAAAAAATCTATGAACTTTGCAAGCAGCACAGTTGACTTTGTAATCTTAACATGTACTATAAGTACAAAGTTAAGCAAAGGAAGTCCCTGAATAACTAAGCAAGAAGAGAAGTGTTATTCTGGTTATGGCTGTATTAACAATAGAGAGTCGCTGGGCGTGGTGGCTCATGCCTGTAATCCCAGCACTTTGGGAGACCGAGGCGGGCAGATCACGAGGTCAGGAGATCTAGACCATCCTGGCTAACATGGTCTAGACGGGTGAAACCCCGACTCTACTAAAAATACAAAAAATTAGCCAGGCGTGGTGGCACATGCCTGTAGTCCCAGCTACTTGGGAGGCTGAGGCAGGAGAATTGCTTGAACCCAGGAGATGAAGGTTGCAGCGAGCCGAGATCACGCCACTGCATCCCAGCCTGGGTGACAGAGTGGGACTCTGTCTCAAAAAAAAAAAAAAAAAAATCCAAAAAAACAATAGAGTCTTCAGCTGTGTCTCTGATAATTGAGCAAAGGAAAGCTATCAAAGCTATCTATGCAAACAATGAAAATGTGAACATCTATTTAACATAGCTCTATAAGAAAACATATTTAACCAAAAAGCGTCTGCACAGCAAAGGAAATAATCAACAGAGTGAAGAGACAACCTGTTGAATGGGAGAATATATTTGCAAACTATCCATCTGACAAGGGACTAATATCTAGAATATACGAAGAACTCAAACAACTGAACAGTTTAAAAATCAAGTAAACTTATTAAAAAGTGGGCCGAGGATATGGATAGATATTTCTCAAAAGAAGACATACCAATGGCCAGCAGATAAATGAAAAAATGCTCAACATCACCAATCATCACAGAAATCCAATCCAAATGACAATGAGGTATCATCTTACCCCAGTTAGAGTAGCTGTTATTAAAAAGTCAAAAAATAACAGACGCTGGCAAGGATGCAGAGAAAGCGGAATTCTTATCCACTGTTGGTGGGAATGTAAATTAGTATAGCCACTATGGAAAACAGTATGGAGGTTTCTCAAAATATTAAAAATAGAACTATCATATGATCCAACAATCCCACTACTAGTATTTATCCAATGGAAAATAAATCAGTATATCAAATAGATACCTGCACCCCCATGTTTATTGCAGCACCATTCACAACAGCAAAGATAAGGAATTGACTTAAGTGTCCATCAACAAATAAATGGATAAAGAAAAATGTGGTATATATACACAATAAAATACTATTTGGCCACAAAAAGAATAAAATCCTGTAATTTATAGCAACATGGATGGAACTGGAGGTCACTGTGTTAAGTGAGATAAGCCAGGCACAGAAAGACAAATATTGCATGTTCTCATTCATATGTGGGAGCTAAAAAAAGTTGGTCTCATGGAGGTAGAGTAGAATAATAGATAGCAGAAGGTGGGGCAGGTGTTTTGGGTAGGTGAGGGATGAAGAGAGGATGGTTAGTGGGTACATATAGTTAGATAGAAGGAATAAGTTTTAATGTTCAATAGCAGAGTAGGGTGAGTATAGTTAACAACAATATATTGTATATTTCAAAATGGCAAGAAGAGAGGACTTCTAATGTTCCCAACATGTAGAAACGATACTCAAAGTGATAAATACTTCAGCCACCCTGACATGGTATTACACATTCTCTGCATGTAATAAAATATCACATGTACCCTATAAATATGTAGAAATAGTATGTATCAGTTAAAAAAAAGAGAAAACCTGTTCAACACTGAGAACTTTAGTCCAAAAAAATAAATAGTATCGTGGAGAAGGGCTATGCTTTTATAAAAAAAGTACACACAATGAAACAACGTTAAAGCCAGAATAAGGCTGTTAAGAGCGCTGAGTCCAATTTTATGAGGTGAAGTACACACCAAGGTCACAATGGCAATTTGTCCTATTCTAGGGATTAGGACTCCTACATTCCCTCCTGCACTATTAGTTCCACCTTTTGCTTGTGGAATGAATGATATGCATGATCTCCCTACCACAGGTAATCACTTCAGAATGCTCTTATTTAGGAGTAAAAAGAAAAACTGTTGCTCTCAAATACTTATTTCCATAAAATGCAGAACAGTGCGAATCTTTTGGAAAAAGCAAACCCACTGCAATTTTATTTTGAGACATCAGGTGGCAGCAATAACCAAACAGCAGGCAAAAAGCTTTCAGGGAATTGCAAAAGGAAGAGAAAGAACAGGCTTTGAGTAGGAGTGAAGGATGGAAATACTCCCATTATAATTTAGTCTCATTAAGAATGGGTTCACGCAATGCCATCTTTACATATTACAGGATTCATTATAGGATTCGCCAAACCAAACAATGGCACATGTTGCTCCAACATTATTCAGATAGTTGAAAATCCCTTCTAAATGGTTGCGTCTTAAATTAGCATTATACATGTTTATTAGTGAGTTTTCTTGAATTCTTCAAGTGAGGCACCAGAGACAGATTTAAACATTTTTTTCAGTGACCCGAAAAACCTTTTTATTGTGTAACAACACATGATGCCTCTCAGGAAACAATAGATAGCTATGTCATCACGGAATTCCCACCACCATCCCAGTCACTGTAGGGTGTTGGACAGCAACAAAATCTTTCCCATTGGTTTCTGACTAGAGGTCTAAGACTGGGAAGAGTTCAACAGAAGAGATGAGGCAGGCAGAGAACAGAGGTGAAAACAGACTAAGAATAACACCAAAGGAAGTGGAAAGAAAAGGTGGTGGAGGGCAGAGGAGCCATCCTCTTAAGAGTCGATCCTTGCAAAGAAGAACTGACAGAGGCCATGCTTAGCTACGCTCTCCTCGGCCCCCATCCAGAACCTCAAAAAACACTAATATCATTGTGTGTTGCATTTTAAAGACACAGGAAATCCACAGAGTAATTCTGAATTTTATGTGTATATATATATATATACACACACACACACATACATACACACACACATACACACACACACATATATAATTTCTAAATTATACTGCTTTAAAAATCATTTCCAAATTTCACATTCTTAAAAAAAAGAATATTTACAAGATTTCTGTTTCTTCTAAGTTCGTTTGCTGCTGATCTCACTGAACTTAGAATCCTTTCTCAAAGCCAGCTGCTATAGAGATATAATGATGTCATCAGAAAATTAGATTTTTGGTATCTGGGTTGGGCGTGAGAGAGGAGCAAACAATAAATTACTAGAAATTAAAAATCCATTTGAACAAACAATTCTAACAGATACAGGTAGCCCTCTACAGATCACCTTCAACCTGCTTCTTTTTCCAGATTAATCGGAGATATAGGAAATTAAGGTGGTTTACAAATATGTTGCCTAATGGCCGGGCTTCCCAACATACATCAAATAATGCAAAGTATCCCCTCCTGTTTCCTTCTCATTGTATCAAAGCAGAAAGTTTATATTTCAGTAACATTTGTGGTTATAAATGCTAATCCAGTTCCAGCACTCACAGTTAATGAAAAGAGATTTAGATTTTAAAAATGCTGCTTCCTCACTATATTTCAAAACAAACAATTTTTAAAACGGACACTTTACTAACAGTGTATATACCAAAAGTGGGGGAAACTTCCTGTCTTACATTTTTGAGCTAAAAGAGTACAGACCCCAGAGTCCTAACAGAACCAGGTTTCAGTCCCAGCTCCACTACTACCAGCTCCTAACAAGAGACTAGTGATTGCCTCATTGTCCTTAGACACAAAATGGGGATAGTAATTTAAGAATTAGATGAGATCATACACATACAATCTTTAACCCAATGCCTGGGACACAGTAATATGTTAATAAATGGAAGAGGAAGAGTTGTTATTGTTGTATGGTCATTTATTCAACAAAAATTTATCCAACTCCTATTTTGTGCCCAAGCCCAAACTACCCTGCTTTTATTACGTATGACCAGCATCAAAGTGGAGAGATCCTTCTGAGAGAGTGGACTCCGGGCATCAGTTAACCAGAGCTGCTGCTCTTTACACTGATTACATTTATCCTCATTGCTCCTCTACCCTCTTTATTTCATTCAATTAGATCCACTCTTACAGCCTATAGAGAGAGTTTGGAAAGTGATGCAAAGTAAATTCCATCTTTGCCTTATTTAACATATTGCTTTAGCTAGCACATGTTCATACTCTGACAGATGATATTTGGAACACCATGTAAAACATTTTGCAAACTTTACAGTTTTCATACACTTGTGAGTAGCAATTTCCAAATAAGAGAGAGTTTACAAGACTTTAAATTTGCAGTGCTTTAATCAGAAATTGAAAAATTAAGACTGAATCAGAAGCAACAATAGAACATTTCACTTCTACTGTTTAATTATAAATTGCTACATGATCTTCATTACAAAACTAGGTAAGATTTGCTATACATAAAATTGGAAGAGGGAATGAAGAAAGATGACATGAGGTTGGTAGTTAAATGTTAGCTGGTGGGAAGAACATTCATCAATTTCATGACTTACAGTTCTATTTATATTTCTGAAATAACAGAGCTAATTACCCAGTTTTAAGTAAAAGGTTCTGCTTTAATTAATACCATTAGCGAGTGGTTTTCAAGTAAACGGAAATAAACATGAATTCTAAAAGTCCTATGCTCACTTTACAAATCCAATCTCAGCCAACGTATCTAATGGAACTACAAGGCACTATACTTAGTCTGATAATGTTCCTGATGAGTCTCCTAGCACATTAAAAAAAAAAAAAATCCATACACCTATTCTGTTTGCCATGATTGTCTACACCAGGCTTCTTCAACATTTAACACAAAGAAGGTTCCCTTCTAGCAAGGAAGGGCATGTGTGCCCAGCGACTCAACTACTTGAATCCCTACTTGGCTTTCTCACCACTCTCTTAAACTTAACATATCCCAAAGTGAAATCATCATTTTTCTCAACAGACTTTGTTCCTGATCCAGGGTTTCTTGTCTTAGGGAAACGGTACCCTGTCGCTCAAGTCAGAACCTGGAAGTTGCTAACTGCTAGTCATCTAATTCTGGATGATGTCTAACTCTATAACTGTTTCTTATCTGTAAAATGGACATAGAAATATCAATATCTACCTTATAGCGTTGTTGAGGATTAAATGAAATTCATTAGCATGGTGGCTGGCATGAAAGAGTGCTCAATACATGTTGGCAATAATGATTTAAAAAACACAAAACCATTCTTCTACTTTCCTCCTCCTCCTCCTTCTTCTTCACTCAAGACCTCCGATGAGGACCCTCATCAGAAATTGGTGCTATTTCTATTTCCTAAACACCCCTCTTCATCAGTTCACTTCTGCTATCCTCCTAATGTAAACTATCATCATCTCATGTCTCACTGCTGAAATAGTCTTACTGGCCTCCTCCTATCAATTCTTGTCTTGTTCCATGTGGGAGTCAGAATCTCTCTAAAATTCTAATATGTTGTCAAGTCATGCTTACAATTCTAAAATGGTTTCCCATTGTAGGAAACTTATGGTCTTGCTTTTCTCAGACTTTCATGATCTGGGTCTGCTTAATCCCCAGAATCATCTCTTGCTACTGTCCCCTTTGAAACCTCTGCTCTGGATTCACAGGGCTTTTGTCAGTTCTACCGACACACCAAGCACATTCACCTCAGGCCTTTTGTACATGCCGTTTCCTCCACCTGGAAACCCTTCCCATGTCTATTCTCCCAGTATTATTCAGCCCTCAGGTTTCCACTTAAATATGACTTTCTCGGGGATACTATCTGTGACACCCTTAGCTTTCTCAGTAACATACTCCTTCATTACATGCAACACATTCCCACCTCTTGTTCCATGGCTATCTTCCAGAAAAGCAGAAACAGTGTTTCTTTTGTCTACTGTTATAGCTCTGGAATTTTACTTGTTTAAAGAATTGTATACGGTTGATTGAATGAATCAATCAACAAAAAGGAAAGAAAAGGTACTGTACAGTTAACATTTTGTCTGATCTTTGTCAATAGGATGGCGGTTCTAAACCACTGGAATTTCCTGATGAGAGTGTCTTTCTTATTCATGGCAGGCCCTTGGATCGCATCTGTGTTTTTATTTTTAAAACTGATACATGTTAAATGTACAAGTTTTCAGGGTACACGTGATAATTTGGTACATTCATATAATCAAATCAGGGTAACTGGGATATTTATGACCTTAAATCTTTATCTTTTCTTTTGGTAGGAACATTTGAATTATTCTCTTCCAGCTATTTTGAAATATACAATGGATTATAGTCATCCTGATGATCTAACCCAGGTCTTATTTCTTCCATCTAATTATACAATTGTACCCATTAATCAATCTCTCTTTATTCCCACCCCACCATTCCTAGCCTTTGGTAACCACCAATGTACTCTCTATCTTCATGAGATCTACTTTTTAAGCTCACACATGTGAGTGAGAACACGTGATATTTGCCTTTCTGGGCTTGGTTTATTTCAGTTAACATAATAACCTCCAGTTCCATCATGTTCCTGCAAATGACAGGATTTCCAGTTTTTTTTTTTTCATGGCTGAATATTCTATTGTGTACATATACTATATTTTCTTTATCCATTCACCTGCTGATAGATTCTTAGGTTGATTCTATATTTTGGCTACTGTGAATAGTGCTGCAATAAACATAGAGTGCAGATATCTCTTCAATATATTGATTTTCTTCCTTTTTGATATATACTCAGTAGTGGAATCAACACAACCCAGGATGGGGGTTGAACACCAGAAAGACCAACTCTGTGACTAGAGGGCTGGGGCTTTAAGCCAGCCCAACCTAAAGAAAAGAGAGGAGGATTGGAGATCAAGTCAAACCACATGGCCAGTGATTCAATCAATCATGCCTACTTGGGTAATGAAACCCCCAATAAAAACTAAAGCCCGGTAGAGCTTCCTGGTGGCTGAACACAAGGATGTGCCTGGAAGGTAAGGTGTCCTGACTCCACCAGGACAGGGCTTAAAACCTCTGTGTTGGGGACTGCCCCCAGACCTTGCCCTGTGGTGTCTCTTCATTTGACTAATCCTGACTTTTGTCCATCATAATAAAACTACAAGATCATGAGTAGAGTGCTTTCCTGAGTTCCATGAATCACTCTAGCTAATTATTGAACCCGAGGGTGTCATAGGAACCCATGAATTTGTAGCCAGTTGATCAAATGTATAGATAGTCTGAAGATCTCCAAACTTGTGGCTAGCATGTGAAGTGAGGGCAGTTTTGTTGGGGGCTGTGTTCCTGAACCTGTGGAGTCTGCAGTAACTCTGGGTGGTTAGCAACAAAATGTGATTGCAGTATTACAAAAGGGAAGTTTTGGAAGTGTTTTATACCCTTGGAAAGCACAAAAGTTATATCCTGCCCTTTCCCCAAACTCTCATCCCATGATCCTCCTATAACCCTTTCCTATATACCTAGAATAATAGCATCTGCCCTTTCTTAAGCCTGATCCTCATATACTGGGTGACAGAAAAAAAGGGTTGGGGGTAGGGATAATAATTCCAACTACATGAAGTTTACCTTTGGTGCTCTCTCAACATTTTATTTTGTCCTTCTGCGTGTCTACATCTCTGCACCCCACTGATTATCAACCTACCACATAGTTTCCTTTTTTAAGATTATCGTTCTCCATTTTAAAATGACTTTTCCATGTCTTTCACTAACTAAAATAGCCAACTGACCCAGCAAGAAGTAGACAAGGAATAAACTGAATATACTAGTTCCAATAAGAATGAAATGACAGGTGCCATTATCCCTTTAGAGGTATTTACACTTCAAATGAGAGCAATTGAAAACGATTTGTAACACTGAGAACAGCAAGAAGAGAATCTGTAGCATTATGTATTTCTAAAGCCTCTAAAGAAATAAGACCCTTTTATTTGTGACTTCCTTAATCAACAGGGAGCAGGAAGCTGCATAAACTCCTAGTATGCTCCATTTCCCTTCCTTCCAAGCAATCCTAGAAAAGTTTTCCTCAGCACTGTTCCTGTAGTGCTTTGGTTCTCTCTCCTAGGCCTACATCTATTCCTCTTCCTTTGCTTCTCTGGGGACTGAATTATAAGGAAGCCATCTCTGGATCCCAAACCAATTAACTGGGAGTTTGCCATTTGGAAGTTAACTAGTCCTTTCCCCAAGTAGCTAATAATACTCTTGGGTCTTTTGTTAAGAAACTTTGAAAATATAAGTATACACAGAGACAGAGTTACTCTGATCTTAACTCCGATGGGTATCTTTGCTCAAACTAACTTTTAGTTTAGAAAATAAAATATTTATATTCAACGATTATCTATCCCAGAACCTTCTGGGAAACATCAGGTTTTCGGGAGAAAAATGCAACACAATTGCTTCCCCAAATCCGTAAGGTTTAATGAGGAAAGTGGTTGCACAGGGAAGGATAACAAAGAGTTTGCATTCAGCTGAAAAAGGAAGGGCACTAATTAAAAAATAATTCACCAAGAACATTAGTGGAGCAAGTGTTCACTTATAAAGGGCACAGGAAGAAAAGAGAATAATAAGTTCTATTCCAGCTTTGGCAATCAATGATTCTTTGCAATCAACTGACCTTTATTATCTACACATGTTGTTGTTAAAATGAGGCTTCTTAAAATTATGAGCAATGCGTATGGAAAGAATCAAAAAAGTCGACGGATGACAAAAGTCCTGAATGCACTAAGCCAGTAGTGCAACACAGGTCACCTTGTACCAGCTGATTCTCCTGATGCTACAACTTGTATACGCCATTAACACTATGGGCAGAGAAGGCCTTGAGAGCATCTGGCATGGGGAAATTCTTGTCTAGAATGTATTAAAAGCTTGAATAAAGCTTTGGTTGATTTTTTAAATGAATCGCAAACTAAGTATATTTTTCCAAGAGGACCTTTCTTTCTCCTTCTATAATACAGAATCTCACGAAGTTAAAAAAGTCATAGTAGTGGAATTTGAAAAAAGTATTGTCTGTGGCATACTTCAAATCCAAGCCTACTCCTTTGGCCTTGGTAAATTACGCCTCCCTGAGATGTATTGTGCAAAGTCCTCCAAACCAATCTGGAGCACACATGAGAGTCTCTCCTAAGGAATCAAGTAAGCATTACAGCAATCACACTTTGTTAACCAATTGTTTGCTTATTCAAAGCAGTAAGGATGTCATTTTCTCTAAATAGCCAAAGTTTTATAAGCTTTCTGAAATCTGTATTTCTTGGCATTTGCCTGAAAGAAGACAGTAGATGCTTAGTTTTTTTACGTAATGGAGTTAAGAATCCAACTTCTCAACCTTAAGCATTTATAGTCTCATCAAGTTATGGTGACCTTTCAGGATAAATTCTCACAATTCATGGCTGCTTTCTTTCCACTTATCTTACTAAAAACTTAATGTTTCTTTCACGACTAAGGGCTTTAGCATTTTCCTTTATAATTCTGAAAATATTAATTTTCTTTATTAAGCACTGACTGTTTGGTGCTTAACATTATTCAAACAAATGGGGTGTACCCTGGTGATTTATTTTTCTTATTATCCTTACTAGTTTCATTAAAACTTGGTAGAAAAAAATTCCTTCCTATGACTTAATATGGATTCCTAGGTCTTACTAGAAATCAATCTATACATAGAATATTTTAAGGAATGTTATAAAAGTGAGAATTGCATAAGCAAAGGAAGGAGACTAAGTTATTTTGCCCTTACTAGACAGAGGTGAGAGTAGGTGGGATCTGGATGGGGATGAGGGAGAGAAGAAAGTTGATGGAGCTAGAAATTCGGGTAATCATAAGAGTAAGAAAACATACATATCAGACCTCCCCACAACAAGTTCTAGAGGGTTATACCCACACTAGTGAAAGAACCATAAGAATGGAGTTGAAATATGACCTAGTAATAAAATTTAACTCACAGAAGTATTTTAATAGTTCCATCAAAAATCTTGAGAAATTAAAATTACAATCCAAGTGTAAAATATTTGCTAATAAATGTCAATAATAATTACATAAATCTTATGATTAAGGAGACATTTGTGGTAGAGTAGGAAGAAAACTAAACTTACAGCCCAGCTAATGAGATAATGTATGCAAAAGTTCAGCTATACACTTTAAAGGTTTATGTAAACATTAACTATAATTATTTTTATTATTGATTTGCAACCAACTAGAAATCAAAATCAAAGTTGTGTGAGTATCTTTCAATAAGTATCCAATCTGAACTGTTTAAGGGCAGTATAACTTTAAAGCAGGGTTTCTCAACCTCAGCACTACTGACATTTTGGACGGATCATTCTATGCTGTGGGAGGCTGTCCTATACACATTATAGGATGTGTGTTTAGTAGCATCCTTGAACTTTACCCACTAGGGAACAGTAGAACTACCCTCCCCTAGCCAAGAAGGACAATCAGAAATGTTTCAGAACATTGTCATACACTGCAAAATTGTCCTTGGTTGAGAACCACTGCTAAATGCTAAGAAAAATCAAGAAATTATACTTACAATTCTCTCATACAAACTGAGGATGAGAGATGGCCAAGGTGAACTAGAGTTGAGATGTCAAATACAGTAACCACTGGTCACATGTAGCTACTGAGCACTGAAAGTGTGGCTAGTCTGAATTGAGACATGCTGTTAAGTGGAAAACATATACTAGATTTCAAAGACTTAGTATTAAAAAAGAATGCAAAATATTTTAAAATTTTCTTGTATTGATTATATATTGAAATATTAATAATATTTTAGATATAATAGGCTAAAATAAAATACATTACAATTAACTTCATCTGGGCCAGGCGCGATGGCTCACCTGTAACCTCAGCACTTTGGGAGGCGGAGGCGGGCAGATCACAAGGTCAGGAGATCGAGACCATCCTGGCTAACACGATGAAACCCCGTCTTTACTAAAAATACAAAAAATTAGCCAGATGTGGTAGCGGGTGCCTGTAGTCCCAGCTACTTGGGAGGCTGAGGCAGGAGAATGGCATGAATCCAGGAGGCGGAGCTTGCAGTGAGCCAAGATCGCGCCACTGCACTCCAGCCTGGGTGACAAAGCGAGACTCCGTCTCAAAAAAAAAAAAAAAAAAAAAAAAAAAAATTAACTTCATCTGTTTCTTTTTACTTTAAAAAAAATGTGGCTATTAGAAAAGCTAAAATTACTATGTGGCTTGTGTTACATTTCTATTGAACAGTGCTGAGTTCATGCAGAAAACTATCGCCTGCTTCATGCTATCTATTCCAGGCAGCCTTTGATGAGAAGGAAGGAACTCAAAAGAGCTCTGTCTTCAGTTTTCTCTTTACATTCTCTCCATTCTCCTTGGATGATCTCCAGGCCCACTGCTTCAATGCAATTACTACTCATAGATGACTAATCGCCCAACTGTATCTGTAGAACAGAGCTCTACTGAAATCTAGATACATATATACATACACATACACACATATATATATCTCCAACTATCAACTTAACAAGCCAACTTAGACATCTTAGAGGAACCCCAGATTTCCAGTTTTAAATGATCTTGACTCCCCAAAAGGCTCCTCCTCAAGGATTCTTCATTTTAGTAAATGGCAGTGTTGATGCAGATGCTCAAGCCAGAACCTGAAAGCATCCATAAATTTTCTCTTCTTCTTCCCACTTGGAATCTCTTACAAAGTCTTGCTTCATCTACTTCCTTTATAAATGTTTCTGGAATCCTTCTCTTTCCTACCCCACTGGCTAGGCCAAGCTACCATTATTTTTCCCTGTATCAACTCCCCTGTCCCCCACATACTCTTATTACACCCTGTCCTTCCCTACTCAAAACATTTATCCCATAGATAACTATTTTTCTTATTAGAACATTACAGTACATAAATAATGCAGTATAGCTTTCCTTTTTTTTTTTTTTTTTTTTTTTTTTTGAGACAGAGTCTCACTCTGTCACCCAGGCTGGAGTGCAATGGCGCGATCTCAGCTCACTGCAACCTCTGTCTCCCAGGTTCAAGAGATTCTCCTGCCTCAGCCTCCTGAGTAGCTGGAACTACAGATGTGCGCCACCCTGCCCAGCTAACTTTTGTATTTTTAGTAGAGATGGGGTTTCGTCATGTTAGCCAGACTGGTCTCAAACTCCTGACCTCAGGTGATCCACTCGCCTTGGCCTCCCAAAGTGCTGGAATTACAGGTGTGAGCCACTGTGCCCAGCCCAGTGTAGCTATCTTGTTCATTGTTGTATCTCTAGTTCACTGACTGATGAAAGAATGAATGAATGAATGAATGAATGAATGAATGAATGAATGTGGAGGGGCACAAATTGTTAACTCACAGCAACTTACTAAGGAACTAGGCTATCAAAACAATGGTTCATTAGTGTATGAGGCCTGGGAAAATATCAGTCCTTATGTCTAAATATCCGTGCTTATGCATTGATACAAGTGCTAGGATTCTAGAAACAGGGGAAAAGAGTTTAGAGACCATGTGTCCTGTATGCTCATCCTCAACAGATCTATCATGCCTAAACTCATATTGAAGCCTTTCCATATAGGGGGCAGGAAAGAACAGCTAAAGAGTTCCTTGTACAACCCTCCAGCCCTGCAGCAACCTGATGCCCAACATTTTCCAATGCCAATGCCATAGTCCCAGAGCATCTGCAGTTTCTGCGAAAAGCAGCTAAAGTTTATGTAAAACTAAACACAATTGTGATGAATTTAACTATTTCTGAAAGCAACTCAATCTCTAAGAGCACAAGTTCAAGAGAAGCAGTAAAATTTTCTCCCTCAGTCTCTTTTCATTAGGGATTCTCAATCTCCCTTCCAGCCTAAGCTAGCCTGTATCCCCTAGTCCACCGCTAGTTTGAAAGAAGGTTAAGAGAAGTAAGACAGCTTCCATACTAACCTTAAGTTATGATTGCTGATTTGGATTTTTACAGATGTCGGTGGTGACTTATGCATTCCAGATCTAAGCTGAGGAAGTCAAGATTTTTTACAGATGTCAGTGGTGCTCTATGTATGTCAGATCTAGGCTAAGGAAGAGGAAATTGTGAAGGACTCCCGGCAATATGTATATTTAAGAACATGCAGACACAAAGGCAAAAACCAGACCTGTGTTCTCATTCATTTTTGCCTACTGGTCTTCCTATAAGTGAGGGAATAGTGGTGTCAGTATACGGGGCATGGTGATGTGTGATATGGACCAGGCAGGAGCTGGGAAAGGATAGCATGTGAAAGCCATGGTTAACCCCAGGTGCAACAGTAGTATGTGGGGCTATACTTGTTTAATTGATTTTTAACAACTGTCTTATCTATTATGGAAATTATGTAAAAGACCATTCTTTTATAGAATGAGGAAGGGAGGTGGGGTCTTTATGACTAAAGAAATGTTAGAAAATGTTTTAAAAAATTATCTTAATTTATCTGACTTTTATAGCCCAACTAAACAAACAATGGCAATTAGTTGGTTCCCACCAATTTTGGCAATGGGATAAACAGATTTAATGAGGAAGTTTAGTTTTTTTCGGAACTAGATGCCCTGTTTCTTTCTAGAAATGACTCTCAAAGAGTGGTGGGAAAGTTAACAAAGCCCTTTTTTTTTTTTTTTCCTATGCAATTTTCTGAATTGTTTCCATAACAAAGTTCAATAATATGATTATCCAAATAAAAGCATCTGTTTCTGGTAATAAGAGCAAGGTAGCTGAGATGTAACAAAAAGGGGTATAAGAAAAAAAAATACAAGACTGAACCCCAGCTGAATCACTCAATCTTTATGTGTCCTTCCCTTCTAAACAATCTGTTTTCAACTGGAGCAGAGCTCCACAGAGCAGATGAAATTTGGTCAGGGTGGAGTGGGAATCTTATTTGTATTTTTTTTTTATAAAGCAGAGATATACATATAGTACATAATTGGATATACAGTGTATTTTTGGTATTAAAATTTCATGAGAGTTGGATTAGGAGAAATCTCTAAAAAGTCTTCTCGGGGGGTAATAGTGAACAAAAGGCTGAATAAACTATTCTAAGCCTTCATTTCCTCAACTGTATGGAAATGAGTCAGCACCATCCACCTTAAAGGATTATTGCACTATAACTACCATCAGTCCTATTATCTGTGAGCTCCACATTTATGGATTCAACCAACAGCGGGTCAAAAATATTGGGGAGAAAAGAGACAAATCAAAAAATTGGGGGGGATAAATTCCACAAAGTTCCAAAAACCAAAACTTGAGTTTACCAGCGTGTCTACACATTAAATCTGCACAAATGAAGTGAAAATGAAGTGATGTGTAGGCATTGTTTTAGGTATTATAAGTAATCTGGAGATGATCTAAAATATACAGAAGGATGTGCATAAGCTATATGCAAATACTAAGGCATTTCATATAAGGAACTTGAGCATCTGCAGAGGTCCTGGAACCTATACCCATAGATACCAAGGGACAACTGTATATCTAAATATACACAGAGAATAACAGAAATAACAAGGAAAATAACCAAAATTGTATGTTGTCAATACAGAACTAAAAACACAAATTCAAACGTATCATGTCATCTAGTGATATTATTCACTAATAATGTCTTAGGTAATCATAATACAATTTTCTCACTAGTCATTTTACCACTTAACATCCAAAGTCATAAAGTCAAATAATAAATATAAGAAGAATCTATAAATGTGGCCAAAATACAAACCTAAGATGCCGATTTCAAGACCAGCCAAGCCTGTTTTAATTTTATCATAAATATCTTCTAATGTGAAGTCAACAGCAATGGTTCTTGTCTCCACTTTGAATTTTTCTTCTAGGGAAAAAGAAAACACAAATGGGGAGAGTAGGGAAAATTAGTACATGGCAGTGAAGATTAAAGCATTTGATAGCATTATCCTTTCAGACGTTTCCACCCCCCCAATTTGATACAAAATTTAGACCAGGATAAATTTAAGCAATCATGAGACCATGATTGATGATATAGGGCCATGAGAGATATAGGACCATGAGAGATGATATAGGGTCAACACATTAGTCCTGCAATAAAAATTCCAGTGTCATCACAGAGAACTGGCTCAATGTTCCTTAATCAGTTCTTCTTTTGTAAATCAATAATGAGAATTACTTTTAGACCCTTAGGTACAAATAATAAAACATGATTCATATCATAAAGTTATATACTCTTTAAATATCACTGGCTTTGTGATTTTAATTGTAAATTGGTGCTCTATAACTTCAGGAAGAAGTCTTCATGTTGTAAAATATTTTAAAGTGTGATACATTAAAACAAAAAGTCTATCTTATCACAACGGAAATAAAATGAAGAGGATCTTATTATAATTTGGGAACTTGGTTAATAGTTAATAATCACTACATTTTAAAATCCACACAAAATGCACAGTAATAAAGACATAAAGTGACCCAAGAAACACCTCAGTGTTCTACTTTACACAAGTCTATTAAGGTCCAAACAGTGCTGATGAAAATAATAGCTTCAGAAATGAGACCCTGAGGAACAAAACTCATCTGAGTTAATGTACAGTATTTACTTTTGCCTTCACTAGTCAGCCCCTGTGAAGAGATAGCACAGGCTTTGAGGTCACACAGACATGAGCACCAATTTCATTTCCACACATATTTGCAAAATGACTTTAAGCAAGTCACACATCTTCTTTGAGCCTCAGCATCCTCTTGCGAAAATGAAGATAATTCTACCTAACCAATGACGTGAGGCTCACATGATACCTATGGTACACAGAAGGCAGTCCATAAAGGCTAGACTTTCTTTCTCTCCTCAACCATCTCCACTCAGTTTACTTAGCCAAGTCCAGTGAGCTAGGAATGCTTATTCTTTAGAACTTGCAGAGAATTCAAAAGAATTAATTTTAAAATCCTGCTTCCAAAAATAAATCTTTCTTCAGTCAAAGTCAGTGTCAGCTCATCACAGAGTATGCGGGATTAATCCTCGTAGGAAGTATCTGTTCTTGACCTAAAAGGATTTCTGTCTAAAACTAAAGAGCTGGTTCATGAGAGATCTGATCCTTAGTCAGACTCAGTGAAAAGTACTGACCCTAGGTAGAAATCCACGAATAAACTGAAAAGAAGAATTGACCTAGAAAATACCTTATTTGGTGTTAAAGGTATACTTACTGTTCTAATAAAAATGAGTTATATGTGTGCTCATGTAGTGGGAAATTAGACACAGAGCTATAATTTCACAATAGCTGGTCTAATATGTCTACTTTAACATTTCACAGAATTTACCACCAGTAAATAAAGAATGCTGATTTTGTTACAGCCACAGATTCACAAGGGAAAACAAAAAGCCCCAAAACAAAAGGTTAAAAATACCTTTGATTAAATGAAAAACTTCATTCGAGAATAACATAACGTAAATTTATCTATTTATTTTGAAAAGCAAAGCATTTTTCCATACTAGTATTATGTATTGACATTCAGGAAATGTTCTATCAATAAAAGCCACCTCACAACTCCTGAACCAAATTCACTCTTCTGCATCTCACAGGATTAGATGAATGTACATACTTACATTGTAGAGTTTTGTATAGATATGTTGCTAAAAAGATTCAATGACACTTTTACAAAGAATGTTATTTAGTATTGAAACAAAGCAAGCTCTTTGTATTCACATTAGGATAAGCAAATGGCTTCTGGTACAAGTTTTTCAGGTTAATTAAAATATCTGAATTCATACCTAGATTTCCCAGAATCATAGATTCTGGAAAATCTAACTGAAAAGTGAACACTGCCTTTTTTAAAAAACAACTTTTCTTCACTGCCTCTATTGTGAGCCTTTCCTTTTTTTTTTTTTTTCTTTTAAGAGATTGGGTCTCAAGCCTGGGCTCAAGTCTCCTTAGTAGCTGGGACTACAGGCACACACCATCGTTCCCGGCTTTTCCTATTTAACATAGGTCAGACCATGATACCCACCTCTTCACAAACCTCCAGAGATTTCCATCTCACTCAGAGTAAGAGCCAAAAGGCGTTGGCAACAGCCTAATAAACAGTGTGAGTTTACTGAACTCACCTCCAGCTACTCTCCCCGTTGCTCCTCAGTTCTAGCCATAGGGGATCCTAGCAGTTGTTTAGATACAGAATGTTGTCCACGTACACTCAGAACTTAAACTTACCATTCCCTATGTTTGGAATGCTCTTCCACATCCCTTGTCTCTGTTGGGTCCTTGAGCAAATGTTACCTTCTCAGAGAAGCCTGCCTTGCCCACCCTTTAATAAATGCAACCATCTCCCCAGCACTCCTCATGCGCTTCCCTGCTTGATTTTGTTCCATTGTATTTACTACCTTCTAATATGCTAGGTAGTGTATTTTAATAATGTACATGCTTGTCTATACGTCTTGACTCAAATTAAGCTTCAAGAAGACAAGGACTTGGTTCTGTTTTGTTTAGTTGCTCAACAATGGCACAAATGATCTGGGATCTTTCCACCCTCCTCTTTTTTCCCTTAGGCTGGCTCCTTTTCTGGAAGGCCACTGCCATTCCATGCATCGCATGCAAACAACAGTGTTTGGAGGCAGAAATCGTATGTCTCTGTGATATGTCCCTTTTATAGAGAGAAAATTTCCCCAGAAGAATCCAGCAGACTCCCACCACGTTTCCTTTCCAAGGATTATGGTATGTGCATGCTACTGACCAGGGGCATGGGTGGGTGGGCTTTCGGAATTCTATGAACTGCCTCCACCTCCACCATCGAGTTCTGTCAATCAAAGATAGATGTGCATATATAAGAATAGGACAGGAACTGTCTCCTTCTGGGCCAAGGCAATTGAATAAGAATTATAATGGGGGGTTCTAGAAGGCTAAGGTGGGAGGTAGCTGGCCTATGTTACAAAGGAAAAGCCGAGAACGATGGTGTGTGGCTGTAGTCCCAGCTACTCAGGAGACTTGAACTTGGGGCTTGAAGACCAGCCTAGAAGTAAATCTAGGCATCTTCCCCCTTCCCATAGCCTATCACCCTGCATGTGACCCTGCCAACAGGAGGCAAGACAAATGGACAAGAATCCTCTAACTTTAAACATCAGCACAAGGGTGAATTAAGCACCTGAAACAGAAGTAGATACCAGATACCCATAACACAGCCCTCATTTCCACCTTCACACCTCCCCAACCTGTTTTTTTTCATAAAACCACTAGTCTACCACTCTCCAACAGCCCACCACTAGGGAAGAATAAGCACCTTACCAAAGCTTTTGGAGTAGTACTTCTGGAACTCTGATCCTTGACTGACTACAAAGGTCTAAGAAATGACGCAGCCTCTCTCTGTTTTCCAGAGTAGGAGTTGAAATAAGTTAAAATCAATATCCTACAAGTGTGTGGGATAAAGATGCACAAACAATTGGATTTGGAGGTTGCAATGAACATGAGATGAGCCACACAATCGCCCCTTCAATGAAACTGATGTTGCCCTAATTGTGGGAGCATCACCAGCAGAAAGCTTTTGGGTGTCAGCCTCAGCTGCAGAGTTACCTTGTCCAGGATCACGCTCTTTCCATAGCATCCTCATCCAATGGCTGATCCAGGTGAACGTTTAAAATGATTGGACAGCTTGTACCTACAAGATTCTGATTCCAGAAGTATAGTCTGTTTATTATCTTATTTTTCTGTTCTTTCACAATGCCCTAGATTTAGTTATTCTAGATCTATAATGGGTTTTAATGTTTCTAGTAATGGAAGTCTACTTTGTTGTTCTTCTTCTTTAAAAATTTATTGCTTATCCTCACCTGTTTAGTCTCTGTTTTGATTGGGATTGCATTAAACATTTCGATTAAAGAATGACAATGTGGCATTTCCTCCGGGCTCTCCATTTATTCAAATGTTTTGTTTAAATGTCTCACAGTAAAATCTTGTGATTGCAAATTCTTAAAGAATTAAAGAATTCCATGATGAGAATAGTACACACCATTATATACAGATATGCAGTACTATTGATGCCTATTGACAAGCTGTCGGTATTTGAAATTGTATGAGCTGGCATCCCACTACTTACAGTTGTGGTTACATATATACAGTCATGACCCATCCCAACTTTATTTTCAGATGAAAATAATTCTCAGATGGTCTTGACCAACTGCCTCTCAGCCCAGTGGCTAAGACCAAACACCAAGAAGAAAAAAGCTGGTATGAACTACTCAAGGCAGTCAACTAACTAGAAATGGAGGCAGAAATGCAACTCTGGCATGAAAAGCGGGGAATGAAGCTAAGCTACACTGATACTATTCACTCCCTTTCTATCTACTTGCTCCACTGAAAACCAGATAACTACAATTGTGGAAAAGCAGAAAGCAAATATTATTTACAACAATAGTGCCATAGAATAATGAATATTGTCATTGGCCTCAAACCATTCCATCACCTGCAAGAGCACATGCCCCACTCCTACAGTCACACTGCCGTTTACGACACAGAGTATTCAGAATTCATTCAAGGTCAAGTCTGGAATTGACAGAAAAGGAACTGAACCCTGCAATAGTCTCAAGATGCTGCTGAAACACCTCTCAATATTAAAACTCACACACTTTTAGGTGCAAGCCAAGAAAGGTGATAAATATATTCAGAATGGCCTTAGGTTTATCGTACTTCCAGCTCTGGCCATTATCATTTTCATTTTGCTCAACAAATTGGCATCTCCTTTTAAATTTCTCTTTCTGTAAGAATAATTTTATAGATTTTAGAAGGACTTTCCTCAAATTTTTGCCCTAGGTGGCTAGGGATATTAATCTGGGAATGTTACAAAAGAAGTCTAATCTATATACAGTTGTGTGTTATTTGTGTTTTTTTCTATTAATAAAACCAAAATATATATGTTGACACTCCTTTGTCCCTTTATCTGCTCCAAATAAACAGCCTGCCTTCCCTTGTAAGTTTCAGGTACTATCCATTATGAAATTCCTGTCATATCACCCTTCCTCACTTTTTCCATATTATAACATTCTTATAACATTCTTTCAGATTCAAGTCATGTTACCACATCCGTGGACATATTTTTCACTATTCCCGTTTCCTCCAAGGTAAAGCTACTTCCACTCTCTGCTGTGCTCCTAGAGACCTTCTATACAACCCTACGAGGCACTTAATATATTAAGCAAAGAGTCTGTTTCTTAAACAGGGAGCACTCTTTGTCATCTTTGTATTCCCTGCAGCTAGCACCATGTCTGGCATAAAGCAGAGGTCATTCTGCTCAATGTTTGTTAAATGAGTAAATAAAGCTAGGCCAACACAGCAGATTCATTAAAATCATCTTCTCAATACTTCTTGAATTCCTCCCTACAGAAATTACATTTCTTACATGCTGGTAAGAAATGTATGTATAAGACAGAATATTAGGCATATTAAAATGTAAGCTAGAGTGGGGTGCGGTGGTGCACGCCTGTAGTACCACCTACTCTGGGGGCTGAAGCAAGAGGATCACTTGAGCCCTGCAGTTTGAGACTAGCCAGGACAACATAGCAAGACTCCAGCTCTCAAAAAAAAAAAAAAAAAAAAGACAAATTGAGAGACAGTTCAGTTACTCCATCTGTCATACATGGGTCTGGACTATCATTCTCATATAAATTCAAACATTTTAGAGTTATAAGAAAGCTTAGAAACCATCCCATCTCACGAATAAAATACTCCAGGAGCTTGGCTCAGGGGCACATATATGAAGGTTGAGGATATTTTAGTCACGGACCAATCTCCCTTATTCCAGTCTTGGAAAAAGATAATGAGTTGGGGAGAGGAGACTCTTAGAGAAATAGCACTATATTCAATGCGTACCAATTTTAGCATCTTAAATCTAAATTCATAAAATTCAGTTTGTAACCATAAAAATGTCTCGCACCCTTTTTTTTAAAAAAAGCTCTCCATTTTCACATAAAATTATGTTTTACAGTATTTAGAGATTTAAAAGATGCAAGACAAGTCTTTTGTACTTTCTCTAATTTTAAGGGGAAAAAGAAAAAAACGAAGTCCCCTAACCAATTTCTCTCCACTTCCCTTCTTTTCCTGTCTTCTTTTCCCCACAACTCCCAGGCCTTACCTATCCTTACATCCCTATCCCTTGGGGTGAGACAACCCCCAACAAAGAAAGCCTGCCTAATATGGCTTTGGAGAAGGTGATTGTGTCCTAGAAGGGAATAATTGATCTGACTCCATTTTTAAAGGCCCATTTAATTACAATTAACAGAGATGCTACACAAATAATGGTCTATTTCCTTTTTTTATGTTGCCCTTGGAAAAATATTCATGACAATTTTAATCTCATATGAAGAGACCCACTTTCAGTCAAGCCAAAAAATTAATCATAGCTCATCAGGATTCTAACTCAAACCAAGCATTTCTTTATTTTAAGCCAAGGTTATTATATTTTTTTCATTATAGCCTCTTTAACTAGAACAAACACCTGCAATAAATAAAAACCTTATGCTGCGTGAAACTATTCTATTGATAGGACGTGAATAGGCCCCACCCTTTTGAAAGCTTTGAGTTCTACAGTTGGTCCAGGCATTGTAAACTCTTGGACAAACCACTCTTGAAGAAATTTTCATATAGCAATGTTGATTTTTCTGCACTTGGTAAGCAAAAGGTCCATAGAAGTATCTGAATTTTATCTTTTGAGGGGAGAAAAAGGCAAAATATTCTTTTTTTTTTTTTTTTTTTTTTTTGAGACAGAGTCTCTGTCACCCAGGCTGGAGTGCAGTGACGTGATCTCAGCTCACTACAACCTCCGCCTCCCAGGTTCAAATGATTCTCCTGCCTCAGCCTACAAAGTAGCTGGGAGTACAGGCACCCACCACCATGCCCAGCTAAGTTTTGTATTTTTAGTAGAGCCAGGGTTTTGCCATGTTGGCCAGGCTGGTCTTGAACTCCTGACCTCAGGTGATCCGCCTGCCTTGGCCTCCCAAAGTGCTGGGATTACAGGCATTAGCCACTGCTCCCGGCCCAAAACATCATTCTTAAGATTGCAACACTTAAGATTCCAAGATGCTACTGCTAGCGATACGAAAGCAGAATTCACTGGAAGAGCCTGGGATGCAGTTAGAAGCCCTGCACTTGAGTGCCAACTCAACTGGTTGTTGGCCTAAGGCCCTTCACTCAAGCCTTTGAACTTTCAAGAATACCATTTCTTAGCCTATAAAACCACAAAAAACAATACCCACCCTACACAGTTTTTTTTTTTTTTTTTTTGAGATGGCATTTTTCTTTGTTGCCCAGGCTGGAATGCAAGGGCGTGATCTCGGCTCACTGCAAATTCCGCCTCCTGGGTTCAAGAGATTCTCCTGCCTCAGCCTCCCGAGTAGCTGGGATTACAGGTGCCTGCTAACACGGCCCGTTAATTTTTGAATTTTTTATTGGAGACGGGGTTTCACCATGTTGGCCAGGCTGGTCTCGAACTCCTGACCTCAGGTGATCCACCTGTCTCAGCCTCCCAAAGTGCTGGGATTACAGGCGTAAGCCACTGTGCCTGGCCCATAATAATTCATAAGTTTTAAATTGCACGCCATTCTAATTAGCATGATGAAATCTTGCACTGTCGTGATCTTAGTGTGAATCATACCTTTGTCTAGCATATCCATGCTGTACACACCACCCACTCTTTAGTCACTTAGTAGCTCTCTTGGTTATCAGATCAAAAAAAGAGCATATATAGGTATATAGGGTTCAGCACTACCCACAGTTTCAAGCATTCACTGGGGATCTTGTGACATATCCCCTGCAGACACGGGGGGATTTCTCTATCTGGCAATATCTACAAAGATGGCTGCTTGACAAATAGTTGTTTTTTCCTTAATAGCATAGGCTGCTGTAGGTATAATCCGTATTGTTAACTCTTACCTCCTTGCATCAGTTGCATATTTTTTCAAGCTGACATGAACATCTGATTCTGCTTTAAAAAGTGATTCATTACCATATCATCCGTGGAATCAATGGTCATGATGTACTATTTTTAGCCTTGCCTTTAGCGTCCAAGTATTTCCTTGACTCAATTTGCTTGTAATTAACCTTTAAATTATTGTATGTTATCTATTCCAAGGTGTACATTTTAATTCACTTTTCATCTCTGAAATCAAGGTGTTTCATAATTGATGGCAAGTCAGTTTAATTGGTGAATTTTCCTTCTTGGTGGTTATAAGCTGCATCGTTGCTTCATGATCAATGGTATCTCAGATTTAATGAAAGAAGCCTGGGAACCTTGCTGACAGTCACCCTTCTCTCTCTCTTTTTGGGAGGAGGGGGCGGTGGGCAGTAGGACAGGGTCTCTCCCTGTCACACGGGCTACAGTGCAGTGGTGTGGACATGGCTCACTAGAGCTTGGACCTTCTGGGTTCAAGAGATCCTCCTATCTCAGCCTCCCAAGTAGCTGGGACCACAGGTACATGCCACCAGGCCCATCTAATTTGGGGGGTTTTGTTATATTGCCCAGGCTGGTCTCAAACTCGTGGGCTTAAGTGATCTGCCTGCTATGAGCTCCCGAAGTGCTGAGATTACAGGTGTGAAGCCACCATGACTGGCCCACCCTTCTCTTTAATGTCACCAAATGACCTGGGTCAGCTTCCAAATGCAAAATTCCCAGTACTCTAGGGATCATAATATTCCACCACCACTGGTAGTCAAAGAGACAAAAAGATTTCCCATTCTAAACCAAGGTCCATGTGCTCATTCATTTAATCAGGAGCACGGCCAGTTACAATCTGGCAAAGCATCTCACTCCCTAAACTGTAAGCTCTATGAGGGCAGGATCTGTGCCTGTTTTTTGCTCTTTACTACTGTATACTCAAAGCCCAACAGTACCTGGTACTTTATAGGAGCTCAATAAATGTTTTGATTGAGTAAATTCAAGAAATACATACTAAGTCGTGCCCATGTGTCAGGCTTCACCCTGAGGACGATAACAAATACCCTCAAATAGGTTATATTTGGATGAAGGAGATATGTGTAAATCCAATTGCTGCTCTAATAAATATAAACAAAGCATCAAAGAGAAAGCAACTCATTCTTGCAGAGTGCTATTTTACATAGTAGGTAACATTTGTGTGGAGTTTTTGGTGAAGAGTAAGAATTGGCCCTACCAAGAAAGGGCAGATGTTGGCAAAAACAGAAAGCACAGAAAACGAATAGCATATTTTAAGAATCTCCGTGGATGGCATCTGTGGTGTACACAGAGAAGCGGAAAGAAAATTTGTAGATGAGAGTTGGTGGAGGTTGTATGGTCCAAGATAACAAACAGGACTAGCTACTTAATTTGTGGGACCCAGTGTAAAATAAAAATGTGGGACACCCTTGTTCAAAAGTTATTAAGAATTTCAAGATGGCAACAGCAGAGCAGTAAACCAAGTATGGACCCTTCTAAGTGTGGGGCCCCATGCAAATGCTCAAGTCACAGGCCTATGGAATCAGCCCTATAACAAGTTTCTATTTCCTCCTGTGTGTTATAATTACTTAGGAGAGGTTATTACAGTGAGAAGTTACAAGATCACACTTCTTTTTTTTTGAGGAAGGAAATGACAGTGGCAGAGTAGAAGATACACAGCTTGTTATAAAAAGCGACAGGTGGCAGGCAGAGAACAAAGCAGCTGCTTCATTAGTCCCGTGAGAGAGGAGGGTCCCATGGAGAGAGAGACAGCAGTGGGAAGAGGAAGGCAGGCTGGGCTGGGAGGGCCTTCTGAGTGACAGCCCGTAGGACTTTACAACCGAGCAGACAAACAGCTCTACGAAGAGAGAGAACACAGTGGTTTTATACATTTGCTTTAGAAATTGAGTTAATGAAACGTCACATTTTATAGCTAAAACAGTCTTTCTAGTTCTGCATATGAGGCAATGCTCCTGTGATTATGTCCCAGCATTTTTTTAATCATATGAAATGTGTCTCTCTGTTATTTTTTAGTAAAACGAGTCTTTCCTTGAGGTAAGTTGCTTCTCTCTCTGTTAGCTTGAAAAAGGAAATGACTACGAAGATTTGGGCCAGAGCTGACCAATTTTCCATGCAGGATAACTGTGACCTACAAATCAAGTCAGAAAGCAAAAAGAGATATTCTTGTAACCCAACATACTATTTCTCCCTTCTTCTTTCACGCATAAAGATTGCTAAAGTTAATTAGAAGTCAAATATCACACAGTACCTTTATTTTAAAAATGCTGATTGAGCTAATTTTTTTTTAAAGTAACCTCTTTTTATTTTAAGCTGTCACTTTGTTCTTACGAGATTCCACTCTGGTTTTGTAAAATCTTGCCACAGGAAAAAAGCATTCTTTTCAAAGGTCTGGATCTCCCACTTTGGTAGTTAGAAAAAAGAAGCTTAACAGTTGATTTTGTTTCTTTTTTTTTTAAAAAAAGGGAACTTTGGGGCAGAAAACTCACCATAAAATTAAAAATAGCTATTGAAATGAGTATTTACTTTATTATTAGTAGTAGTATTTTTGTTTTTCCAAGACGGAGTCTTGCTCTGTCACCCAGGCTGGAGTGTAGTGGTGCAATCTTGGCTTACTGCAACCTCCACCTCTCAGGTTCAAGCAATTCTCCTGCCTCAGCCTCCCGAGAAGCTGGGACTACAAGCACCTGCCACAATGCCCGGCTAATTTTTGTATTTTCAGTAGAGATGGAGTTTCACAATGTTGGCCAGGCTGGTCTTGAACTCCTGACCTCAGGTGATCCACCCGCCTCGGCCTCCCAAAGTGTTGGGATTACAGGTGTCAGTCACTGCACCCAGCCAGGTATTTACTTCATTGCCATTTACACTTAGATAAAGATAGTTCAACAATATTTTGTCAAGAGTATAACAATCTTTCTGTTCAACACAGAAAACGCCCTCTCTTCATGTATCAAAACAGCATAGTTTTTACATATTAATACAAAATAAAAGCAAAGGCAGTTGATACACAATCTGTTCTCCTATACTTTCAGAACAAAGAATAAGAATTTGAAGGCAAGGCTAGGTGGCTCACACCTGTTATCCCAGTACTTTGGGAGGCAGAGGCAGGTGGATCACCTGAGGTCGGTAGCTCGCGACCAGCCTGCCCAACATGCTGAAATCCAGTGTCTACTAAAAATACAAAACTTAGCCTGGCGTGGTGGCACACGCCTGTAATCTCAGCTAGTCTGGAGGCTGAGGCATGAGAATCACTTGAACCCAGGAGGTGGAGGCTGAAGTGAACCAAGATCACCACTGCCCTCCAACCTGGGCGACAGAGCAAGACTCTGTCTCAAAAAGCAAACAAACAAAGAATAAGAACTTGACACAAGTCATTTTGACCCTAAGATTCCCTAAAAGACACAGAGATACCATATAAAATGTATAGAGATATAGTTAACATTCTACCAACAAAACAGGAGTAATAATACAGTTATCAATTTCTGAGCATCGACTATATGCCAAGAATGCTACTAAATAACATTAAGTTATCCAATCTGTACAAGAACTTACTGGTATATTGCTGAAGTTTAAAATAATTATTCTCACAAATATCAGTTTTCAACACTTGAAAGGTCATGTTGTTTTTTAAATTTTGAAATAATCTGAAACCAGGAAAGCTGCATATATTCTACAAGTAACTTTTTTCCCCTGAATCATTTTAGATTAAATTGCTGACATGATGCCCAGCACCCAAAAATACTTTGATGTAGTGGTTCTCAAAATGTGATCCATGATCCCTGAAGAGTATAAAATACTGATATTCTCTGCCCTCTTCACTATATTGAGAAAAGCAACGGTGGGTAAAACTGCTACAACCTAAACAAGAATCAAAGCAGTGGCACCTTGCTGTATTGGAAGTCATTGTATTCTTCACATGTAAAAAAGAAAAAAATCAGTTTCATTTAAAAATACCCCTTGATGAAGCAGTGAAAATCATTACTTTTATTAAATCTCTATTTGAGTACAAATCTTTTTAATGTTCTGTGTGACAAAATGGAAGGTTTGCATGAAGCACTTTTTCTGTGTTCCTAATACAATGGCTGTCTTGAAGAAAAGCATTTGTGCAATTGAGTCGTGAGCTGAATTAGCCCCTTTTTTTCACGCAACACCACTTTATATGAAAGAACAACTGACAGAAAAACGATTCTTATTTGAATTTGGCAGGCATATTCTCAAAAATGAATGAGGTTAGCTTGTCACTTCAAGGAAAACAAGCAACAATATTTGCTGTCCATGATAAAATTTGAGTTTTTAAATGAAAATAAGAGTTTTGGAAAACTTGTATCCACCCCCATCAGCTTAAGAGAAAAAACTTTTCTGATAAGATTGGAGGTAATATTAACAATTGTGATTATCTTTGATACTGTGTCAACATTTGGAAGATCTGCAAAATTCAGGAACCAATATTTTCCAAGAGATAAAGTTACAAAGTCATGATGGATAAAAGACCTATTCAGACTGTGAGGTAGAACAATGAATTTAATCTTTTAATGTCACTGAGTATAAAAAATTGATATAATTTCAGATTTCATATTGCAACTAACTTTTAAGAAGCTTTCACTTAGAATGTTTTGATGTACCAAAAGAATATCCACAATCATCCAAAGAAGATATTAAAATAGCTTTCTCTTCTCCAACTACACATCCATGTAAAGCCAGATTTCCTCCTACTTCAACCACAATAACAAATTGCAGTAGACTGAATGCAGAAGTAGATATGCAAATCTAACTATGTTTTAGACTAAACTATGTTTGGACTAGAGCAAGCTCTGTTCTAGTCACATCCTGGAAGCTGGCTAGTCTACGCACAGCTGAAGCTTGAGGACTCCTCAAGCAAGTACATGTAGTTAAAAATCTTAAGACTAATAGTTTTCCTGTAATATTAACTGCTTTTCCCAGGAAAGGACCTCTTTTGCCCTTGCTAGATAGGAATATGCTGTACATTGCTTTGTTGTTGTTATCCCCCTTAACCATGCTAGAAGAAACACCTATCTGTAGAAAGGTATCCCCGGCTGGGCGTGGTGGCTCACACCTATAATCCCAGCACATTGGGAGGCTGAGGCAGGCGGATCAGGAGGTCAGGAGGTCAGGAGATCTAGACCATCCTGGCCGACATGGTGAAACCCCGTCTCTACTAAAAATACAAAAAATTAGCCGGGCATGGTGGCAGCCCTGTAGTCCTAGCTACTCGGGAGGCTGAGGCAGGAAAATGGCGTGAACCTGGGAGGCGGAGCTTGCAGTGAGCTGAGATTATGCCACTGCACTCCAGCCGGGGCGACAGAGTGAGACTCTGTCTCAAAATAAGAAAAAAAAAAAAAGAAAGAAAGGTGTTCCCACTGTATATACACTACTTGGTCAAGGAATCCAAACCCGTCTGGCCCAGCAACAATTCTGAGTCTTTAAGTCATTCTTTAAGCATATAAACCAGAAGTTACCAGAGCCTCCTCCTTTAGCAAAAAAAAAAAAACACAAACCTATTTACTCAGCTGGCTGAAAACATTGTCAGCAGCCTAAGCATTTCCTTATGTTATGTTTATAGAAAAGCTAACATGAGAGACCAATAGCCTTAAGAAGCAAAAAAGTTAATGCTTCAAAATAATTTTACTTTAACTGACTCTTTCCCCAAACAGATGCCCACAAGTTCAAGCATCTGACTCTTAAAAACTTCTATTATTAAGAAATATTATGTTGCTCGCTAAAAAAAGGCTTTTAAGACCCAGTAAAAGAACTAACCTGCTTAGGACATCATAAAGTTGGAACATGTGCCTGTACAGGTTTAGCACAGGTTTAATCCTAAGTGTTTATTTAGAAAAACAACTTCCAGCTATAAGAAGATTTAAAACCCTTATTATAAGTATACTGCTAGTAATAAGAACTTGCTTGCTGCTTCCCTGTGTATTACCCTTGCTCCTTCAAATGATAAAAGGTTTTATTGCTACCTTGGTTCATCAGAAAACTTCAGCACATGTGTATTACATGAATCACTATTGCTCTGTCTCACAAAGAGACTCGGAAAGTAAAAATAAAAGTGAGAGCTTCCACTAATAAGTGGATTTCTCAAAGGTGGGGAATAAGCAAGGAGACCACCACTTCTCCTGCTGCCCTCCACCCCCACCTGCCCTTGCCTAGTTTATAAGACAGGGAAAAAGAAAAAAGCAAAAAGTTAAAAAGAAACAGAAGTAAGATAAATAGCCAGATGGCCTGGCATCACCACCCAGCCCTGGTCGTTAAAAAAAAAAATAAATAAATAAATAAATAAAATAATAATAATATCAATCCCTGACCTAAACTACTTGTGTTATCTGTAAATTCCAGACATTGTATGAAAAAGTATTGCAAAACTTTCTGTCCTGTTAGCTTATGCATGTAGCCCCCAGTCACATTCCCCATGCTTGCTCGATCTATCATGACTCTTTCACACGGACCCCTTAGCGCTGTAAGCCCTTAAAAGGGCCAATGATTTCTTTTTGAGGGAGCTCAGCTCTTAAGATGCAAGTCTGCCAATGCTCCCAGCCGAATAAAGCCTCTTCCTTCTTTAATCCGGTGTCTGAGGAGTTTTGTCTGCAACTCATCCTGCTACAATGCCAGATATTAAAGAGATTTTGTAAATGTAAAACAATGTGATTGTTCTCACTACATTTTGTTTTGTTTCAGACTATATAGTTATTTTCCCTCAAAATGTGTAGTGTTAACATGTAAAGGGTTTATTGTTATTTTTAAGTGAGTTAAATAATTATTTTTAAGTTTCTCAGTTTCAATTTATAATGTGATAAACATTGATAGTGGTATCCTATGTAAACAAATGCTCTTTGGGGATGATTTCATGTCCTTTGCAGGGACATGGATGAGGCTGGAAACCATCATTCTCAGCAAACTAACACAAGAACAGAAAACCAAACACCGCACGCTTTCACTCATAAGTGGGAGTTGAACAATGAGAATGAGAACACATGGACACAGTGAAGGGAGCATCAAACACCGGGCCTGTTCAGGGGGTGGGTGGCAAGCAGAGGGATAGCATTAGGAGAAATACCTAATGTAGATTACGAGTTGATGGGTAGAACAAACCACCGTGGCACGTGTACACCTACGTAACAAACCTGCATGTTCTGCACATGTATCCCAAAACTTAAAGTATAATTTAAAAAAAGGTGGAAAAAAAAAAAAAAGCTCTTTGGAGTCCTCAATAATATTTAAGGGTATAAAAGGGCTCTGAGACTAAAAAGTTTGAGAATGCTGCCTTAGTATGTACTTACTACAGTCTCCTAAATGATACAATACAACCATCGAAATCAAGAAATTAACATTATGACTAATTAGTATTGATGAATAATTACTATCTTGTAATCCTCAGAGCCTGTCAATTTTTACTAGTTGTCCCAACAATATCCTTTACGGCAAAAGGATCCAAATCAGAATCAACTGATGCATTTAGCTACCATTCTGGTTAGCCTCCTTCAATCTGGAACAGTCTTTTGGTCTCTCCTTGATCTTCATATCCTTGACAAATTGAAGATTACAGGCCAATTACTTTGTAGAATGTCCCTCAACTTAGGTTTCTATAGTTCCTCATGATCAGACTCAGGATATGCACTTTTGGCCAGAATATCACAGAAGTGATGCTGTGTTTCTCACTGCATCCCATCAGGTGGCACATCATTTTGATTTGTCCCAGTACTGATGATGATAACTTTAGTCTCTTATTAAGGTAGTGTCTGCCAGTTTCCTCCACTAAAAAGTTACTATTTTTCCCTTTTTAATTTGCAAGTTTTTTTTGTATCCTGTGGGAAGATACTTTGAGACTACATTAAATCCCATTCCTTGTAAAAATTTCATTTCATTCATTCACCTATCATTATTATGATGGGCGGTGGGCTCATGCTTTCCTTTTTTTTTTTTTTGTTGAGACGGAGTCTGTCTCTGCCATCTAGGCTGAAGTGCAATGGTGCGATCCTGGCTCACTGCAACCTCCACTTCCTGATTCAAGCAATTCTCCTGCCTCAGCCTCCCGAGTAGCTGGGACTACAGGCTCGTGCCACCATACCCAGCTAACTTTTGTAGTTTTAGTAGACGGGATTTCACTATGTTGGCCAGGCTGGTCTTGAACTCCTGACCTCAGGTAATCCTCCCGCCTTGGGGTCCCAAAGTGTTGGGATTACAGGAGTGAGCCACCACACCCGGCCATGGTTTCCTATTTTAATCGACAGATTAAAATTTGTTTCCATCATTTTAGTTTTAATGCGCAATTTGTCCAGGTTTGGTTAGAAAGCGTCCCTTCAAGCTGGTTAGTGGGAATCTCTTCAAGTATCTGACATATATGCTGCATAATACAGGCTGATTAAATGCTGTAATTTAAGCCTTGATTTGAGAAGAGTTTTATTTGTGACCTTTACTTGGTGGATAAAGGGTCTAAATAAATATGTGAGCTTTGTAAGGGCAAAACAGTTTCTTAGTTGTTCATACTTACTGAGTTTCATGCTGATGATATATAGGTAACTCCATACTTTGCCTAAAGCATTCCCAGAAAGTGTATCAAACACATATTGAAAAGTAGATCATATGTGCCCACAGAAACAATTTTATAATTGGAATTTGTTATTAAATCAATCATAGTTAAACCTAATAACCATAACATACACATATATAATACCGTTAGTCTCTAGAATAATTTAAAATAGTAAAATTATGTTCCCAAATACTAATTGTCTTAAGGATCCAATAACTATAAAGCATATATACAGCTTATAAAACTGTGACTATCAGATCACAAATTTGGCCTTAAAATGCATTAGTTAATTACACTTAATATATAATAAAATTTCATTTTTAAAATTCAGCAGAATGACTTGGACAGTAAGGAAAGTTCCTAAAATTGTTGGCAAAATATTCTGTGTGTATATATATACATATATTTTTGTAGGAATAGACGTTTTACCATTTGTTTTCACAAGAAGGTCCATGACACTCAAATAATAAGTAAGTTTGGTTTTCTTACTGCCCAGAGATAGCCACAGTGAAAGGTCTGGGCTGTTATCTTGCAGACTTTTTTTGATGTGTATCTACATGTTATCTACAAACAGAATTAGTTCATGAATTTTGGCATTTGTATAAATGTGGAGTACTCTTTTTTTAAAACAAAAGACAGACCAGACTTTCTCTAAAAATGCTATTCTGCAACTTGCTTTTTTTTCACTAAAGATGACCTTCCACGTCAGCATATACCGACAAACATTTTTAGTGATTTCATAGCATCCCTGCATAATATTACATAGAATAGCTATGCCATAATTTCTTTAATCAGGCATCAAAAACATAGTGTTAGGGGTGCAGATCAAAGGAAGAATTCATTGTATTGGAGAAGGAGATTGTATCATGGAAAGTTAAGAGCAACAGAATAGGTGAAGCTGGTGAATTCAGAGGAACTTTTATAGGTCACCAAGACCTTATAAGGAGGTGTTGGGGGGAAGACAATAGAAGAATGGGGAAACTGCAGAATGCTTATATTTGTTACCACCAAAGCCAAAAACACAGTTTGAGGAGAAGAGGTTATAGGTGCGACTAGGCTGCATGCACATATGCCCCAGATTCTGGGATTTCTTCTCATGCCAAAGATATAACATTTTTATTATAAAATATACATATCTGTTATAATATATATAAAAAATAAAGTATGTAAAACAAATCATAATCCAAGGCAGGGCCACATATAGTTTAGTTAAGGCCACCTTGTGGAAAGGTGCAGGAAGAATTTGAGAAAAGATGTACCACAGGCAACAGCGAAAGGCACAAAGTCATAAAGAAAAGAATGTGAGTAATACATTAAAGAGCCATGCGGAGCATTCTGGAGTATTTGTGAACCCTGGTCACCTATTTTATCCCAGTGGCAATGGTAAAGACAGGTGATAAGTCATGTTCTAATAATCTTTATTTAGCTTCTAAACATTTTCCTTAGAAAGACTAAAAACAATACATACGAGATGATATCCTGAGCGGCCTAATTGATGTATGGTTATGTAACATATGTATGGTATGCACATATATTACATATGTAACATATGTATGATAAGAATATCATACACATAGGCCAGGGACAGTGGCTCACACCTGTAATCCCACCACTTTGGATGAGGCAGGCGGATCACCTGAGGTCAGGAGTTTGAGACCAGACTGGCCAACATGGTGAAACCCCGTCTCTACTAAAAATACAAAAAAATTAGCCAGGCATGGTGGCAGATGCCTGTAATCCCAGCTACTTGGGAGGCTGAGGCAGGCGAATCGCTTGAACTCGAGAGGCGGAGGTTGCAGTGAGCTGAGAACACGTCATTGCACTCTAGCCTGGGCAACAAGAGTGAAATTCTGTTTCAAAAAAAAAAAAAAGAAAGAAAAAATAAGAATACCATATGCATGAGATGATATCCTGAGCAGCAGAGAGTGTGTGAGGTAATATGATACGCAGTAACAGGGAGTGGAGAGGACACTGGGGGATGAGAGGGAGCAGATCACTTGCATCCTGCTACCAATACTTCCCATGAAATCTCAGAGACTATCTCAAATATCCAGGCCAGCAAAAATTATTTTGCAAATGCCAATGGATTACCAATAATTCTGCAGCCACTTAGGATAAAAAATGAAAAAAGAAGCCAAGTTTTCTTTATCAGTAGGTACTAGATACTAGGATGATAAACAGCAGTAAGATGAACGAAATTCAGTAACTCTCCTTGAACATCCTACCCAATGGGAAAGCAGTAATGCATCATGTGGAAGATATTTTGCACACTGTTCAGGGCAGGTGGCAGTTTTATTTCTCATTTTGGCCCATTAAAGCAAGGAACATACTATACCAGCAAAGGGAAAGACTGCAAGTTAAACTCGCCTTACATTCAAAATGTTCTCCAATACATTCTCATTTGATCCTTAAAACAATCTTCTCACTTATGTGGAACACACAGTCTTCAATCACAGTGTGAATTCAGTCACATCTGTTTTACACAAAGTACAATAGACAGCCAGGTATCTCGGGCCACAAAGATCCACAGAGGAAGATGCAGATGAATCTGGGTCTCCTAATGACTAATCCATGGTCACAGCATCATGCTCCGGTAACAGCTCTTGGTATTTTAAAGAACATGCTGCATAAAACTAATGTTGTAAGTTTATTTCCCATTCCAAAATAGAACATTGTTTTTAAGCCCAGATTTCAGGCAATTTCAGAATCTTAGTAATTCTTAATAATTAGTAACTAGGATTCAGTCAAATTAATGCCTATATGAAGAACTGATAAATGCCTATTATGTTTTCGTTAGAATTTTTACTGCCCACTTGGTAGATTATACTCCACACCATGTCCTCTCCACTAATTTAAGCAGGCTTCATTTCACATCCACATATTTGAAACTAGATGAAGATAAAGTGAAAAAAGATAAATTCTATCTCATGATTTAAAATGTAAGGCAAGCCATAAATTTTGAAGGTCAAAATATTTCAGATGAACCTCATTGAACTGCCAAATTCTAAAATATTACATCATCTTTAAAAAAATTTGAATCAAAGAAAATAAAGTTTCTACAATACTACAAAAAGCTTTCAGTAAATACATATTCTAAAATGCTCAGTGTTTAACATTTCATTCCTACGAGATTATAAATATTAAAATTAGTTCACAATACAAAAGATATATTATTTTTTAATAAACTAATTTTTACATGGTATGTATACTTGTAAAGAGAAAAACTTTAAGAAATAAATTTGAGTTGCAAATAAAAGTGGATTTACAAAGTAGAACTTCATAGAATGGAATACAAACTTTGTGTTCACAAAAGAGTTGAAATCTAAAAAAAAAAAAAAACAACATCTTAAAATTATTTGTTCAAAACTTCTCTGGATCAGGAGCCACCAAACGATCCCCGACAGTATGCTCTGTAGTTGGGCACCTGGATCCAAAACCTGCATCTGTCACTCATCAGCAATGTGAACCTAGGACTACGTATTAGTTTTCCACTGCTGCTGCATCACAATTACCACAGAACTTGGCTGTTTAGAACAATATATATTTATGATCTCTCTGTTTCTGTAGTGTAATTGACTCCTCTGCTCATCGTCTCATCAGGCTAGAATTTCATCTAAGGCTCAGGTGCCACTTTCAAGCTCACTGGTCGCTGACAACTCAGTTTCTTGCAGTTATAAGACCGGGGTCTTCTGCTTCTAGAGGCCACCTGCCATTCCCCGTCACATAACCCTCCCCACAAGACGGCAGTTTACTTCTTCAAGGTCAAAAGATGAGGATTTCTCTTGCTTCAAGTCTCCACTTGGGCCCTCTTTTTAGAGGGCTCACTTGACTGGGTGAGGCCCACCAAAGATAATCTCCTCCTTAACTCAAAGTCAACTAATTAGGACCTTAATAATATCTATAAACTCCCATCAGTTTTGCCATATAATGTAACCAATCACAAGAATGGCATCCATGATGCTCGCCAGTCCCACCTAAACTCAAGGGCAGGGAATCACATGGGGTGTATATACCTGAAGGTGAGAATCTTGGGAAACATCTTAGAATTCCACCTAGCTTAGAATTCTTACCCCTCTGCATCTTACTTGGATCATGTCTCAAATGAGAAAAATGTAAGTACCAATCTCAAAGGGGTTTTCAAGGATCAGTGAGTTGATTTCTCTAAAGCTCTTAGAAGAGTCTCCAGCACATTTAATTGTTATAGAAATAATGACTTGATAAAGATAAATAAATGAATGGGTTGTTGGACCCTCAGTTTTCTTTGATTCCAATTAGGGCTGATGTAAAATTACAAAGTCTTGGCCAGGCGTGGTGGCTCATGCCTGTAATCCCAGCACTTTGGGAGGGCGGATCACGAGGTCAAGAGATCAAGACCATCCTGGCCAACATGGTAAAACCCTGTCTCTACTAAAAACATAAAAAATTAGCTGGGCGTGATGGCGCGTGCCTGTAATTCCAGCTACTTGGGAGGCTGAGGCAGGAGTATCACCTGAACCCAGGAGGCAGAGGTTGCAGTGAACCGAGATTGCGCCACTGTACTCCAGCCTGGCGACAGACGGATACTCCATCTCAAAAAAAACAAAAAACAAACAAAAAAAAATTACAAAGTCTTACATAAAACACCTTGTTTTTCTTTAAAAATTCTTCAAAAATAATTGGAAAATGTGGCACCCCTTGGCTTGCCCTGCTGCTTGGTAACAGTCAGCTAAAGCTGACATGTTTACATGGGGCATGTGTTCAGTCTTGCCTCACCCCAGCCCACCTGGATGATTCCTATCACCTGCCTGGTTTCTATAAGCATACACATATGTGACCTAGCATCTACCTGGATCCCTTTCAGGCCATGCCCAATGTACAACAGAAACAGAAAAGAGAGGCATCGAGTAAAACATATTTTCCAAAGACATTTAATGTTAAACTTAAAAATATAAAAGGGCAAAAAGCAAAAAATATACTTTCTGTTCCATTTTCAAAAAGTCAAAGGAGAAATAAGCTAAGGAATCAAAATGCAGACATCTAGGAAAAACATTTTATAGGTAGTATATACAACAAAAACTTGAGATTTAAATGTATTCCTTCCAAGGCCATGAAAAATTTACACTGCACTATGAACTTTAGGTGATAATGATGGTCAGTATAGGTTCTAATCTAACACTCTGATGTGGGATTTTTATAGTAGGGGAGGCCGCATACATATGGGGACATGGGGTATTTGGGAAGTCTCTTTACCTTCTGTTCAATTTTGCTGTGGACTCAAACTACTCTAAGAAACAAAGTCGATTTTAGGCCAGGTACAGTGGCTCGCTCCTGTAATTCCAGCATATTGTGAGGCCAAGGTGGGAGGATCACGAGGTCAGGAGTTTGAGAGCAGCCTGGGCAACAAAGCGAGATTCCATCTCAATGAAAAATTTAAAGATTAGCTAGCATAGTGGCGTGCACTTGTAGTGCTAACTACTTGGGAGGCTGAGGCAGACCTGCTCGAGCCCAGGAGTTTAAAGTTACAGTGAGCTATGATCACACCACTACACTCTAGCCTGGGTGACAAAGAAAGACCTTATCTCTGAAAAAAATTTTTTTTAATTCTATTTTAAAAATGAATAAACCACAAAATATTTTTAAAATCTAGTAAGACAAAATGTTCTTAATAAAATATTCTTCAAGAAATTTCTGGACATTTTCAAAATGGCTTCAAAGTTTGTGGAGTTTTTTGTTTTGAGACAGGGTCTCACTGTCGTCCAGGATGGAGTGCAGTGGCGCAATCTCTGCTCACTGTAACCTCCACCTCTCACATTCAAGCGATCCCCCTGCCTCAGCCTCCCAAGTAGCTGAAACTATAGGCACGTGCCACCACAGCCAGCTTTTTTTTTGTATTTTTAGTAGAGATGGGGTCTCACTATATTGCCCAGGTTGGTCTCAAACTCCTGGGCTCAAGCAATCCACCTACCTCGGCCTCCCAAGGTGCTGAGACTACAGGAGTGAGCCACCATGCCTAGCCGAAAGCTTTTGCTTTTCCCCCTAAATCAGGTGAAAATCTATTAATCTAAAGAAAACTCATTCACAAAAAAAGATTAGAAATAGCTCACATTCCCATGATACTCTGTTCTATTCAAGAAAAAGTAACCACTCTCGTGGACTTATTTTCCATTCATACTGGATCACAAGCTAGTACATCGGCATTTTTCTTGTTTTTTAAATATATTAACACTCCTAAAAGTCTGTGCAGCAGTACTTGATTTCTTTCATCTGCCAAAGCAGTTGCATTGTATAAAAGTCCCAGAGGCAATGTTGCTATGTAAAATGATGATTTAAATAACATTAAGCCCTCCTTGTAGAAGTCATCTTGTAATTGTGCCAAGAGAAAATTCAATTAATAATGTTTTAGCACTGTGTGTGAAGGGGTGATGGAAAGAAGGCAATGCCAAAACCAAAAATGTTTAACTCATCATTTGCTGAGATAGTGCACGCCAACTTAAATGAGCGCACCTATTTGTTCTATGACATTTTCAAGAATGAACTTTTAAGAGAAAACAGGAGTAGGGGGATTTTATGGTGGCTTATTTTCCAATTAACACAGTAAGCTACAGCATATTTACTCTCCATCAACAGGATCTTTAAAATGCACTTTATGTCTCCTCACTATTAACGACTCAACACTTGGAACCATGCTAAATGAAGGCAAACTTCCACATGAACCAACAGATAAAATTTTGTATGTTGAAAACTTTAAAAAGCAGTTAAATAAAAAGGTTGGATGTTCAGCTTTCAAGATATATATATATATATACACACACACACATACAATTACTTTTAAAATTTATAAAAACTACCAAAAGAAATGAAAACAGGTTTGCAGGTCTCAATAAATGTTTTTGGTTTGTCTTGTTTTGTTTTTAAGGTGACAGTTTACAGAAGAAACGAAGGTGGAAATTCTGAGTCTGCTACCGTATTTGTAATATGATCTTCAGAAATGTACTTGGTATCTCGGTACCAAAGAAACAGCAATGAAAGAAACAGCAATGCCTTATACATGAGAAAGAGACTATCAAGAATATGAGGCCAGGCACAGTGGCTCCCACCTATAATCCCTAGCACTTTGGGAGGCTGAGGTGGGTCGATCACTTGAGGTCAGGAGTCCAACGCCAGCCTGGCCAGCATGGTGAAGCCCCATCTCTACTAAAAATACAAAAATTACCTGGGCATAGTAGTGTGTGTCTTTAATCCCAGTTACTGGGGAGGTTGAGGCAGGAGAATCACTTGAGCCCGGGAGGTGGAAGTTGCAGTGAGCTGAGATTGCCTCACTACATTCCAGCCTGGGTGACAGAGCAATACTCTGTCTCAAAAAAAAAAAAAAAAAAAAAAGAATATGAGTCCACTCCTACATATTTATCCAACGGAAATGAACGTATATAATGTATATATGTGCTCCAAAAGACATGTCCAGGATTGTTCAGTCACATTACTGATAATAGCCAGAAACTGGAAGCAATCCAAAAGTCCATCAACAATTGGATGTACAACTAAATTGCAATACATTCATAAAGCGATTAAAAGGAATGATTTATTTATAGCTACATGTAAAAATACGGATGAGTGTCACAAACATTAATATTGAGCTGAAGAAGCCAAAACTCAAAAGAAAATATACTGTATCATACAATCTATATAAAGTCCAAGAAGTCAAAATTAAATGATAATGTTAGAAATTAAGATAGTGGTTCCCTCTGGGAAGAAAAAAAAAAAAGTAGTAGGGAGCATGTGATTCTCTCCCTCTCTAATCACTCACTAACCTGTACATGCGTATTTTTGTGATTTTCCTATGTCCTAAGTTTACCTTGTTTTAGTATTCATATTTATAGATATTTCTGTTATGTGACAAAAGCAAAATTCGTGGAGAATATTTATAAATATACTATAATAGAAGAAATAAATTTCACTGAAAATCAGGCAAATCCAATTGCTAAAACATTCTATGTGTCTTACAAATATTCTTAAATGGCTTGCAAACAAAATAGAATTTCTCTTTAGATGTCCTGTAAGGCTAAGAGGCCTTAAAGGATAATAAAGATTGCAAACTTGTATTTCTTTTTCTTTTGAGACAGAGTATCACTCTGTTACCCAGGCTGGAGTACAGTGACAACACAGTGGCTCATTGTAGCCTCAACCTCCCAGGCTTAAGTAATCCTCTACCTCAGCCTCCCCATTGGCTGGGACCACAGGTGCACACCACCAAGCCTAGCTAATTTTTGTATTTTTTACATTTGCAGAGACAGGGTCTCCCTATGTTGCCCAGGTTGGTCTCTTGAACTTCTGGGCTCAAGCCACCCTCCCACTTTGGCCTCCTCAAGTGCTGGAATTACAGGTGTGAACCACTGTGCCTGGCAGAGATTGCAAGTTAAATGTCATCAGTGCCAAGTCCATTACTTAAGCAAGTGGAGAGGTCCTAATAAAAGCAGGTAGGTGCTGCACTGTATAAGTGGGCTGGGCTAACTTGACAGGAGCAATCCCATCTAAAGGACAACTGGTTCATAGCTCCAGTAGATTGCTGCCCTGCAAGAATGCTGGGCCCAGGTTTAACAGATCCTTTAAATTTTCAGAAGAAAATATAAATTAAGATTTATGTAAGTGAAATGTACTGATTTTGAAAACAAACAATCAGCTCAACAAAATTTGTCTATAGTGTAACTGTTTCAGACATATCAGATGGAGAAGAATGCTATGGGAACAAGTCCCTAAGGAACCAGGAAGACACTGGGGATCAAGATACCAGGGAAAAGTTAGCTTTTAGAGAAGATGGCATTTCTTTCTCTGAGGATAGAAGGCTAGACACATAGAGACATGTTTTGAATAATGTAAGTCCTTTGTTGGAAGGAAGCAATAAGGATTGGTAGAGAAAATGTGGAGCGTTTTCTAAGCAATGATTTTCAAACTTTATTGCAATAGGCTCTTCTATCAAAAGAATATAAAACTGAATTTACAAAACTGACCAAAGCAAAATGGCCAAACTGAAGCAGGAGGAAAGCTGGAGACTCACATATGAGGGTGGCCCCTACATTGCTGGTCTAGCATCCAGGCACATAAACCACTAGTAAAAGGCACACAAAGACTGAAGAAAGGCTTTCTAGAAACGGGTAGTGACAGCAGCATCCTCCATTCTATTTCTTCACTTCAGAAATAGAAGTTGAAAACACTGATTTTAAGTGATTCTTAATTGAAAAGCAATGGCATACATTCAAGAGGTCTTGAGATTCTAGATTAATGCCATAAAGGAAAACTGGAAGAGGGTGAACAGTTAGAAATATCAACATCACCTAGGAGTGGAATGAGAACTAGACCTGCAATTAGTCTAGTTCTAATAGCAAAGAAATGAAATAATTCAAATATGTGGAAATTCCTTTTGGTGTTAATGAATTCCTCTTCTCTTTGATTCTGGTATTAGACATAATACTAGGTCATTTAAATTACCTAACTAATTGGTTTGTAGTTATTTTAAAGATTAGCATGTAACAAAAATACGCATTTAATAAATAATGGCAAAATAAGATTATCAAAACAACTGATAATTGATCATAAAATATATAACTTCACTTGATGGAAAAATCAAGTTAATGCGAACCTTTTCAATAAGTTTCAAAGTACTTTCTTTTCATGATAAAAAAGGAAGCAATCCCCACATAAAACTACTAAACTTTATAAATGTTTCCAAGAATATGACTTTCTACAAATTCTTCTATAGCTGAAGGTTCTACCTCAAATTACAATTATCCACTTAGAACAACAACCAACAATTTAAAAGTGGGAGGAGAAACATTCTCTACTTAAATGGTACTCATTTAATAACACCTTGGTCCCACATTTCCCAACCAAAAAAAAGTGTTGTTTTTTTTACACAAAAGTCACTGAACCATCAATAATCCAATTGGAAAGACCCCCTACTATTTTAAAGAAACCATACAAACATAGGCAAATATGTTAATTGAGAGGTACAGCTAGTGTCTGGCCACGGTGGAGTACACTCCCACATCCCTAATGCCAGCTGTAGAACAGCAACATTCAAGCAGCTGCCTTAATTGGAGATGCAGACCAACACATGCTAATTTAGCTGGGCTAACTAATTGGTAGGTACGCTACATTTTTAACAAAATATCCACCCATATTACAGATGTTTTTCTCTATCAGAGTAAACGACTGGTAACAAACAGTAATGAAGTGGAATTAGCTACGTTTGGAGAAAATGTTTAGTTAGACAGTTTTACAACATGGTCTCATATTGGCTTAAAAAACCATGTGTGCCAAAATTGGACCATAAGCTAAATTTCAAAAGTATCTTTCTGTGCGAGAGTAAGAATATGAGGAAGTTTCATAGCAGTTCTTCAGTCACCAAAACAATACTTACTAAGTGCCCATACCCCCTAAACCATGCTAGGCCTGGTACAACCAAATACAAAAGAATTGTGTCCTTGTCTCTCTTTAAACGTGTGATGTAGACCAAACATTTATGGACACATGCAATGATGGTTGTATTTACCAGGAAATCTATGATGGTTAACAAAGGAGGGGAGAGGGACTTCTGCTTCTGGCCATGATGGTGTAACAGAGACTAGATTTACTCATTGGCCTTAAACTAAAAAACTACTGGGTGACAGAGCAAGACTCCGTCTCAAAAAAACAAACAAACAAACAAACAAACAAACAAAAAAACTAGACATCATTTGACCAGCCTGAACAAAAATGGACAAAATATATGGAGCAATGGTTTCCAGACATTGCATGACAGCAGTCCCTAAGAGAAAGAAAACAAATGAGGTGAGCCCTATCATGGCCCTAGCTTATAGTCTAGAGAGATTTTCTAGGCCATTATGAGGAGAAGAGGAATTCAAATAGAGCCCAGCAGTCAAGTCTGTCTACTAATTAGCAGTCTACTAATGGAGGAATTTGTAGACAAAACACTAAACACATTAAAATAATTATTATAGATCAATTCTATATGTTCAAGAAACTAGAGAATGAACATGTTAAGAAAAGGTGAGGAAGATATAAAATTAGCAGACAACGTCTGGATTAAAAACACACTAAAAGAATTAACAGCATATTAGACACTGCAGAAAAAAACGTTAGTGAATGTGAAGGCATATAAATAAACACTGTCCAAAAATGAAACACAGAGAGAAAAGAAACTCAAATAAAAACTGAAGACAGCATCACTGGGTTAAGACAACTTCAACCAACTTAATATATACGTATCTAAAGTCCCAGAAAAAGTGTGTGAGATGAAGAAACTATCCGAAAACTATAAACACTTAAATTTAAGCTTAACAAACTCCAAGTAGGGAAACTATAACAAGAGGCAAAATTAAAAAAAATAAAAATAAATAAATAAAAAAAAAAAGTAAGTGATAAAGAGAAAAATCTTAGAAGTAACCAGAAAAGATAAAAACCTCCCATTATGCATGGTGATAAAAAGGTAAGAATAACAGCTGACTTCTTATCAGAAACAATGCAAGCCAGAAGAAAATGAAGCCAAGTAGTTTAAGTACCAGAAAACAAAAAGAAACCCTCAATCTATTATTTTACACCCAGAGAAAATACCTTTCAAATGTAAAGGTTTTTTTTTTTTTTTTTTTTTTTTTTTTTTTTAGATACACAAAAAGAATTAATCATCAGCAGACTAGCCTACAAGAAATGTTAAAGGAAGTCCTTCAGACAGGGGAAAAGGGGGAAAAAAAAGATTCCTGATTGAAATCATTTACATAAAAGAATGAAAAGCATCAGAAATGTTAATACACATGTAAATATAAGACTTTTAAAAGAAAGAAAAAAAAAGATACACAGTCAACAAACCAAGGATAGAAATAAAATTAGAATTCTAAAAGCATGCATAAAAAAAATCCAAAAGCAGGCAGAAAAAATGAAAAAGGGAACAAAGAACAAACAGAATAAATAGAAAACAAAAGCAAATTGGTAGGTTTCAGCCCAATGAACAATGATACTGAATACAGATGGTATGGGCACCCCAACTAAAGGGCAGAAACCATCAATTTAGATAAAAAAGCAAGATCAACTCTATAAAAAACCCTTTAAAATATAAACCACTTATAGATTAAAAGTAAAAAGACATACCATACTAACACTAATCAAAATAAAGCTAGACAAAGTACAGTTCAGTCAAAGTAGATTTCAGAGCAAAGATTATTATCAAGAGTAAAGAGGGTCATTCCATAATGATAAAAGGCAAATTCATCAAGAGGACATACAACTCTAAATGTTAATATACCTACTCACAGAGAAAGAGAAAAATTGTAAAGGACAAATCCATAATTATAGTTGGTGATTTCATTTCCCTTCTCAAAATAATTGATGGAGAAAGTGGAAAGGAAATCAATAAGGATACAGAAGACATGAACAATACTGCCCATCAATTCTCTCTTTTAAATTTGGAAGAGCCCCTGTTCTGGATAGCTTATAGAGACTAATAAATGCTTATTTAAATCTAAGAAGAAAAAAACTAAAAACTTATTAGACAAGGACAAAACTTCTGAGGCTGTAAATGTGCTGGCAATCTCAGAAAAATCACTCCCCACAGAAATGGCCAGCTCAGTGATAGTTTTTAAAATTCAGATCTTTGGCTAACAACTAGTCATTATTTTAAAATGTACTAACATAAACTTTTGAAACATTTCTAATATTGGTAAATAAATGCAGAGTTTATATAAGAATCCAAGTTTCACATTACACTCCTAATTAAGGTAAATCCGTAACCAAATTAAAACTGGTTTGATAACTTTAATTTTAAAAACAGCTATATATCTTCTGATATTATCACGGTATGAAATATAATGCCAGTGTGACATTTCATTCTTGGAGTTTAAATTTTCTACATAGGTTTTACCAGTTAGGTATCATGGCTTCCACAAACCATTTAAAGTTGAGGATTGATGTCTTAATAAAAGGCTTGACTCTTGTGAACTTCAGACATTCCCCAAATCATTTAAACTAAGTAACTCTTCACGCCATCTGTGGAAAACTTTCAAATGTCACCTCTTGGACAAATGTGGTATCAACAATGATCACGTTGCTCTGCCATGTCAACTTAAATATAATATCTATAATTCTTAATTGGTCTTAAAATATTATACAAATATCATAGCGAGTGAAATAAAGAGACTGTTTGGTTACCCTGGACAATTTCTAAAGATTAACATTCATAAAGAAATTCATATATATATATGTAAGGGTATAAAATAAATTGAAATCAACAAAGAAAGCTTATGAATTAAACTGTCTGGAACCAGTTGTTGAGAAGAAAACTGATCTTTGCGAATATAGTCTTCTCGTAATGATAAGGCTGTAAAAATTACTGTGTGCCTCAGTATCCAGCCTGGCTAGCAAAGGTTCCTTATCGCCTTAGAATACTCTCACTTCCTAAGAGCCTGTTAACTTTTTGAGTTTTTGTGTTGACTTTTGTCATGTTGTTGAATGATTTTTTAACAAATGTTTCTTGTTTCTGTATATGCTAGATTTGCTAATAATTATTATTTCTTGTAGCTATGCTTTAATTACTGTCATGCCAAACTAACACTGTAATCATTTCTTGTCTTGGGTACTGAAGACTTAGGTTATATTTCAGTATAACGACTAGTCTCTTCACGAATTTGGGCATCAGATGAAGAAAAATAAAATTGTTAAGATATATTTTACACCCAAACTATCTTCAGTGCTTCTTGATAAACTGCTATGTAGCACTATTGCACAAGGAGGACATTAGGAGTAACTAGATACATAGCATATTCTCCACATCTTTAATTAGTTCAGCTCTCTTATGAGACCTGCTTTGTTTATCAAGGGAATGATATGGGAAGAACTATTAAATCAATAAGAGAAGCTCAACACCCTGGTCAATTATGTGTAGGCAAGGTGTAACCAATAATAAATATGGCTCAACATGTACTACTTTTCAGGATGAATAGAAACATATTCATGATTCTATGCAAACTCTGGCACAACTATGAACAAATTGATTGATAAGATTACGTTATCAACAAGTTCAAAATACTCTTAATTGTTGGCAATTTAAAAACACACATTATGAAAGTCTCTGGAGGTATCAATTCCTCTAATGCCCATGATAAGGCTCATGCCCTCAGGATAATCACTGACTAAATCATATTAATTAGTTTCATATTATATCCCACTAGGGGATTCCATTCTGACACTGGTAATTATTATAATAAATTAACCATCAGTCTTATTAACAGGTGGTTGCTACTTTTCCTTCAAGCTTGTCTAAAGGCCCCGGTCATAAACTGAATGTCAGAAAATAGAGTCTTTAGGAAGATCATCAAAAGACTAATTAGCCTCAGTGAGGGCTATATCTGGACTCTTGGCTATTATTGATGCTGCAGAGAATCAACTCATGGACCGGCTTCCTGCTCAGTGTAACCCAACACTGCCACATAAGCAGACGGTCTGACAAATTGAACCAGGAAATTGAGTTAGTATTTATAGGACACTATATTCCAAAATTAAACATTTTGTAAAAGCATGCTGCTGACCAATGGAACAAAAATTAATTTTGTAAGACTAAATAGAACCAGAAAAAACTTAATATTTTGAGAAAACATCTTTTTTTTTCTTCTTTTCACTAACCCTCATGGTAGTTAGGGATACTTGGGCAAATTGCAACAAACACTCTTGGAATTCTATGTTTTTCCTACTGATCCCGCAGAATTCAGGAAAAGTATTCTCTGGGAAACTTTAACATAGCTTATAAACTGGCAGATTGTATTTTCCAAAACCAGATCGTATTTTCCAACAATATCTTCTATCCCATATGTTCTTTGCCAAAGTTACCATGGCACTCCCTTATCAAATGGTAGTTTATTCCTCTCCCCTTAATTCTGGGCAGACTCATGACTGCTTTGATCAACAGAGTATGGCAGTAATAATGCTACATGAATTCTGAGACTAGGCAACAAAGATATAAGCCTCTGCCTGGTTCTCTTGGAATGTTCACTCTGGGGGAATATAGTTACCATGTGAGAAGTCCAGTAAACCTGAGATGGCTATGCTAGAGAGGCTACATGTAGGTGTTCTAGTCAACATTCCCAGCTAAGTCCAGCCTCTGGCCATCCCCTCTGAAGTCACTAGACCTGTAAGAGAAGCCATCTTAGATCTTCCAGACCAGACCATCCGTCAGCAAAGTATCACTGAGTGACCTCAGTAATGCCATGAGGAACAAAAGGATTGTCTGAGTCCTGACAAAATTCCTGACCAGAAAAACTTGTGAGCATCTAAAATGGTTGTTCCTTTACCACAGAGGTGGTTTGTTACGCTACAACAGTAGCTGGAATATAAACTGGTAAATTATTAGATAAATTTAAAGATGTTAATTACATAGCAAATACAACACATATTGATTGATCTTGTCTGTAAAACTAATCAAAGCAATGGCCAAATATTCTACAACATGCCTTTATTGAGTTCTTTTACTTTACATGACAATGTAATTATTTGCATTGTCTCAGTAAGAATCTATCCTTCTCCCTATCAGGATATAATTAGATAAAGCAATTTTGTAACCATGACCATGCCAGAAATGTTTCATTTAATGGTAAATTTCATTTAATTAAGCATGACAAGCCCACTAGTAAGGAACAAGGATTCTCATATGTGGAAACAATGCTTCAAAGACCTTTCAGGAAACTATCCTGGGACTAGCTCACTGCCTTGTGGAGTCTGTCTTACAGGTAGTACAGAACATCATTTTCTGGACGGCCAGGAACATTGACAAAATTGGCGATCTTGGAGTAAAAGAATATCTCTACAGTTACAGGTACTACAGGCAAAACCAGTAGAGGCAAAATTGATAGGTTTTGATTCCTGGCCCTGTAACATATAAACTCTACAAGCAACAGAGATATTTCTAGCATTAAAGAAGCAGTTTTAAAAATATGACTCATGGGGCTAGATGAGATTAACTCTCTAATCCTAACATCATGTGGTTTTAGTTTTATTAGACATAAAACAAAAAGGTCTATAGGTGTTTACTAATGCCTCCTGTTGTCCTTATGAAAATGAAACAAGCTAAATATAACAAGGCATCATATTTATGATACTGCATCAGAAAATTGTGGAACAAACTTATTTGGTCAAATTCATAGCTTAACTATACAAATTTAATTCCAAGTAAGGCCTGAAAAAGTGAAATGGACATTTTTTACCTTATCCTCTGTTCACTATAGACCAGTAAGATTTACATTTCTAAAAAAGCATTGCATTTCAAGAGATAAAGCTATGGAGTTATAGGACCATCCAAAAGCTTTACACCCTGAGATAAGTTACAAAAAAGAGAAATCTCATGGTTTGATTTTGTTAAATCTAAGAAAGAAATATGTAGTTTTAAAAATCAAAGCTTATTAAACTGCATCCAATCAGAAATACTGACTGTGGGCCAGGCACACAGTGGCTTACACCTGTAAGTCCAGCACTTTGGGGGACCAAGGTGGGAGGATTGCTTGAGCTCAGGAACTGGAGAGGAGCCTGGGTAACATGGCGAAACCCTGTTTCTACAAAAAAATACAAGAAAAAAAAAATTAGGCTGGGAGCAGTGACTCAGGCCTGTAATCCCAGCACTTTGGCAGGCTGAGGTAGGTGAATCACATGAAGCCAGGAGTTCAAGACCAGCCTAGCCAATATGGTGAAACCCCCATCTCTACTAAAAATACAAAAATTAGCCAGGCATGGTGGCACATGCCTGTAATCTCAGTTACTCAGGAGGCTGAGGCATGAGAATTGCTTGAATTCTCTGCTGGGAGGCAGAGGTTGCAATGAGCCGAGATCGCGCCATTGAACTCCAGGCTGAATGACAGAGTGAGACCTTGTCTCAATAAAAAAAATTAAAAAAATTCAGCCAAGTGTGGTGGCACAATACGAGCCTGTAGTCCCAGCTACTTGGGAGGCTGAAGTGGGAGGATTGCTTGAGCCTGGGAGGTTGAGGCCACAGTGAGCCATATTTGGGCCACTGCACTCCAGCCTGTGTGACAAAGTAAGACTCTGTCTCAAAAAAAGAAAAGAAGGAAGGAAGGACTGTAAAATAATAATGTAAATTATAAATATTGCCATCTCTACAATCTGTGAACCAACAAGTTGTTCTGAAAGCTAGTCTCCTTTTTATTATGCTTTATTAAAAATAAAAATTCAGCTCAGTGTTAAAAAATTGTCTAGTTTTTTTCTTTGATGAATCAAAATTGGCAAAAATATTTAATATATGAATAATCCTGGCTAAGAATGATAATAAAATAAGCTTATTACATGTGCGATGGCTTTCAGCTTGTCTTAATTAAAAGGGTGACAGGTATCCTTACAAAGAATTATAATTTCATCAAAGCAGTCAATCCTGACAAAGCAAGTATCCATTGTTGGTGAAACATTTAGTGTCCTACTAAACTACATATAATCCATTCAAATTTTTTCTTAAAAACTTTGACACTGATGAGCAGGCTACCCTCCACATTCATAAGGAATTACTTCTTCATATAAAGTGCCCAAGTTTATATGATGACAGATTTCGAAGGTGAGAGCAGCCAAAAAATGTCCCCGAATTTTTTCACTTGTCAAGTAATTTCCTTGTCAATCCCTCATTTCCTCTTTTTGTGTTTCAGTCACACAGGGAAGTAAGAACGATGAGTTTAACCCACTGGAGTGAGTTTAAGTGTTGGACTAGAAGAGACAAGTTATCCCAGTTAAACTAAATTGTGTGACTTCTGTTTCCTGACTGGGCTCTGCCTGATACAGGAATTAGTTTCAGGAGTAGGATCATAAGACATAAACCTCAAAGGACTTTTGCACTGGTTTGATTGTGTCTTGGGCTTAGACACAGTGTTAAGCCCCTTCCCAATAGGGAAATGGGACACTAGCAATCCATTATGCAGTAAGTGATACAACAGTCCATCAAATTAACCCTGGCTGTTAATTGTAATGAAGTACCCATTGGAGAAGTGCCTTGAGTGACCAAATGGTGACTACATTTGAGTTTGGCAGAAATGATGCATACAAAGACTGTGCTAAGATGTGGCTTCTTCTGAATATACTGGAACACTTACAGAATAAAAACGACAAGTTCAGATCACTAAACTGTCAGCTCACATTTACCATGAGAGAACCAGAGAACTTGCATGGTAGCCCCAGTAAAAAGTTTTATGTTTTATAGCCATGGAGTTTACCTTGCTAACATCAGATTTAAATGTGCCAGTTACAGAATTACAATTTAAGTTGAATTCCACAGACACCTAGTCTCATTTGAAAGCACTGAATGAGAAAAAGTATGACCTTGAGATTTGGGATAGGGATATTTGGGCAGACTCAATTGAAACTGAGAATCCTGGACTCTCAAGCTACTCTGAACCTCCCTTTCCAGTGGAAATAGTACTAGTCTATTCTCCTGCCTGTGTCTGCCAAGATTGGTGTTCTCTGGCTTGAAGATCCTATAATAACCCCGCCATAACAGTACGGGCAGTTTCCCAGCAAAAGAGTTCCTCTTCTCCTCAAGACCTAGCTCAAATATCCCTCACGGACACCCACAATAGAAAACAATATAATACCGGATTGGGCCAAATATTTTTATGACTCACTTACTAGAGATTTAGGATTTAATGTTTAGCTCACATAGTTGGTTGACTTGGGTGGCTGACTGGAACTTGGAACTTGGACTCCATGATAGGCTACAGTTTAATGAGACTGGGAGACCATAAATTCCCTCGCACAACAAGGCTTAAGAAAATAGAAACATTAGTGCATGTACCTATGCAACTTGCACATACACAATCCCTCCACCATTATACCTCCAAATGGGCCCAGAGGATAGGTCTTTCAGTAAAGCTCCAGTTTCATTACTGGAGTGCTGTTATATGGGCAAGAGGCCATTATTCTGGCCATTTTATCACCCTGCCAATCGCAAGACTCACCATGCTGCAACAAAATAAGAACTTCTCTATTGTTATTTGTCTAGCCCGTTGTTTCCTTTGTGGCATTCAATATAGACTGCGATTATTTATTTGTCTTTTTTGTGTGTGTGTTTTTTGGTTTGGTTTGTTTGTTTTTTTACCTATTTGTTTTTACTGTCTCCCTCACTTAAATTCTTTGAGAACAGGGACTGCATGCCACCTTGTTCACCCTTGTGTCTTCACTGCCTAGCACAGTACCTGGTACACAGGCATTCAATAAAGATGTATTAAAGGCATAACCAAAGAAATGCCGAGTTAGTCTTTCTTTGACAAAATTAAATACTGGTCCTTCTTTCTCCTGAAATAAATATGTTCATGCAAACATTATCCTCCCAAAGAGGTGATTTACATCTCAGTTAAAAATCTGTCTTAACTTATAAATCTCCTCTGTGTATTTTTTCAGCTTAGAACAGAAGACATAGTCTGCTGATATCACCTCTCCTATTAAATTCATATTATGCCCAGAAAAACATTTTTCAAAATTTTTAACAAGGATAAAAACTCATGCCTTTTAATAAAGGTCAATTCAGTATCTTTACCATCTGTTCCTTCATGAAAATGTTTGAACAGAATCCTGTCTTTCTCCAGAATCATATTTCTGCCAACAGTCACGTGCCACCTCATCTCATGAGTTAACCAAATTCTCAAATATCATTAAAGCACATCTTCTGAGTCATTGAGCAATTTTTGTACAGGCTGCAGTACTTGCTCAAAGTGTCATGAGGTAGCTTTTCTTGTTTCTGTATCGAGTAGATGGTAGATTCACTCATATCACAGCATTTCAAAATGCAACATTCCATTTAGTCAAAAGCATCTACTTTCTCCCTATGAACCTTTACTTCTAGCAACTAGTAGGTGCATTCATTAAGGGCCAATTTCTAGACACACCCACAGACACAACATTTTTTAAATCACTTTAAGAGTTATTATATACAAGATTCCAAGAAGCTAAGAATGAAACAGTGCTAAGATCCAGGCAGTATGTTAAATTCACCTACTATCTCAGTAACTACCTCAGGCTCATTAGTGTCATGGCTTTATTCAGATTCAGACCTCAGCAAAACTGTAAAATACTGTATCTCTTGGCCCTTTGGGGTTGCATTTACATAGCTGAAATCTTGAATGTTAGACTCTTCAAATGACAAGGATATATTGTATATCTGTATATTACATGCTCAGCTTTCTAAAGATCTGTACTCTCAGCAAGGTTAAAATAATTTAAAAAAAAAAAAAAAGGATGTAACATACTTAATATTGGGAATCTCCCGTAAGACACTGTGAATGGTTTGGCTGTGCCCCCATCCAAATCTCATCTTTAATTGTCTCTCCCATAATTCCCACATGTTATGGGAAGGATCTGGTAAGAGATAATTGAACCATGGGGACAGGTCCCCCCATACTGTTCTCACGGTAGTGAATAAGTCTCAAGAGATCTGATGGTTTTCTAGGGGAAACCCCTTTCGCTTGGTTCTCATTCTGTCCCTTGCCTGCCACCATGTAAGACGTGCCTTTTGCCTTCTGCCATGATTGTGAGGCCTCCTCAGCCATGTGTATCTATTAAACCTCTTTTTCTTTACAAATTACCCAGTCTCAGGTATGTCTTTATCAGCAGCGTGAAAAACAGACTAATACAAAGTGAAGCTATATGTAATCTGTCCAATAGGGCCAGCTATGATCTAAAGAGAAATAGTAACAAAAATATATACGTCATAAGTAAGTTGGAAGAATCAAAGGAGATAATACATGTGAGAGAATAAATAAATAATAAAGCACTATATAAATGTTAGCAGTAGGTGGTAGTGTTAGTAACAAAATATAGAAGAAATCCTGTTTCATCAATTCTCATTGAAAGAATCTGGACAATCTGTTAGCTGAGAAGTTAGTTAAAACAAGAACTCATAGAGATAAATACACATGGTAATCATTTTATTTTTCACTTAAACCATGTATAAATATAATTCATTCACCAATCCTCTGTGTAGGGCCAAGACCTTGTCTTTGAGATTGGATCTGCAGACTGGAATTCCAGTCTTTCTTGCATGCATCACACCCACATTCTATAATTTATGATTGCAGTTTTAGTTCTAGTAAAGTACAGCACAAATTTCAATGTGTATGAAACAATCAGGAGAGCAGATTTCTTACATTTTGTAAGTTCTTCCAATATTTTACATTTGTCTTTGTTCAACACTAATTTGATGGCCAATTTTTTAAAGAAGTAATTTTACTCACTTTTTTTCAGAGCATTCAACTTAGTTTTTATAGAACTAACTCTAGCTTTTACACTAATAGTTCATCATTGCACAGAATATTTAATAAAAAATATACCCAATATAAGTTTGGAAACAAACACAGTTGACTCTTAATAAGTAAACAATTTGATTTGTGAGGATAAAAGTATACAAGCATTATACAAAGAAGCTTTCTGGCCACAAATGGTCAGCAAACTGGGGACATCAGTTAGTATGTTTTACCAAACAAATGAACAGCATTGGTTTATCCATCTGGTTGATTAACTAGAAGTTAGTTAAGAGTCTTTGCCATATTGTAATTCAGGTCTCAAGCATAAATGCCTAAGAAGAAAGTTCAAAAGATTTTCCCTGACATATGGGTATTGCTATCTTTTCTGTTTTTCCTAAAACATATGTGTTAGACATTTAGAAATACTGAGAAGAAAAGACAAAAAAACATTCGGGAATACTGAAATGAAGTCATAGCAAATAAATTTAGACATTTCAGCAGAATATGATAAAAAATCAGATAATTTGACTACTGACAAGACAAAAAAAAAATTAGTAAAAGATATTTTAAGCAAATTACAATCACCCTAAAACAATTTTTAAAAAACTTTTTCTGTTTGTTTCTTTTCTGGGACAGAGTCTCCCTCTGTCACCCAGGCTGGAGTGCAATGGCACTATCTGGGCTCACCGCAACCTCCCCCACACAGGTTCAAGAGATTCTCTTGCCTCGGCCTCCTGAGTAGCTGGGATTACAGGTGCCTGCCACCACACCTGGCTAAGTTTTAAAGAATTTTTAGTAGAGATGGGGTTTCACCATGTTGGTCAGGCCAGTCTCAAACTCCTGACCTCAGGTAATCCACCCGCCTCAGCCTCCCAAAGTGCTGGGATTACAGGCGTGAGCCACCACACCCAGCCTAAAATTGATGATCCATTTTTAAAGCATTCTATGCTTTTTCATGCTCTTTCATGATATCTCTCCTTGAAAAAGAAGTTTCCTGAACTAGAAATAACTATGTCAGTACCAGATAACTGCTTGAAAACATTAATTAGCTATGTATTCCTTTTGTTTGATGTGAGAACTTACTTATTTCACTGGAAACCTGGTCAAGTTTATCCTGTGATCTGCTGATAAGGACAACCTTCATTCCACGCTTTGCTAACTGAAACAGTAAAGGAGATTTGAATCACACCTGTGCATGTCACTGAAAAACATTAATGAGCTATAACCTCCATTTTAAGAAAACCTGTCCAGATTATAGTTCAAAATAAAAAACATATAAACCCAAGTGTAATGAAGACACAATCTAAAATAGAGATTTTACCAAAAAAAATTCCCTAAAAAGTTACCTTTCTAAATCAAGCTAGTATTTCAATGTCAAAGGGTTTTAGAAGGAGGGAGACTTTTGCTTTTTCATTTTATACCATCTATACTGTTTGGGTTTTTTAAACCATTAAGTGTCTACTACTTCCATAATTTAAAAATTAGCTTTAAAAAAGTTTTTGTGCCAAGCACAGTGGTTCACACCTGCAATCCCAGCATTTCAGGAGGCCGAAGCGGGAGAATTGCTTAAGCCTAGGAGTCCAAAACCATCCTGGGCAACATAGTAAAATCCCATCTCTACAAAAAATTTAAAAAAAAAATTTTTTTTTAATTATCTGGGTGTGGTGGCACATGCCTGTAGTTCCAGCTACTCAGGAGGCTGAGGTGGGAGGATCACCTGAGCACAGGAAGTCTAGACTGCAGTGAGCCATGATTGCACCCACCCTACACTCCAGCCTGGGCAACAGAGCGAGACTCCATCTCAAAAAAAAAAAAAAAAAAAAAGGTTTGCTGCAGAATGGATATATAAAACAAACATCAGAGGACTGGCAAAGGAAACTACTATTAAAATGTTAAAAATTCCTAAAAATATAATTATTTTTAAAATTTTAAGTTGAGCATTTTACTTTATGGACCATGGCAAACTAAAGAAGTTAACTGAATAAATTAATGAAGAATTTCCTGAGGAACACCTTCTGTGTACATACCCAGCATGTGTAAATATTGTATATAATGAAAAAGATTTACACAAATGTGGTTATTATCCCAGTACACATAAATATAGTAGTAGAGGAAAAAAAGCACTAATCTGCACAAAACTATTTAGTGAAATATTCTAGACAGAATATAAATGAGCAATAAATTAGGTGCTATGAACTAAAAGTGATTTAGCAAACTAATATTCCAGTCTTAAATCCTAAAGTCAGGGTTTATTAAGTAGTGAGTGATATTGCAAATGAAGCTATGGAAGAACATTTTTTATAAAAATAAAAAGGTTGGTGATGATTTGCAAAATTAATCTACTATAACACCACTAAAAAAACCATTAGCCCATACTGATACTTTCTTTTAAAAAATTAATAGGGGAAGAGGGATAAGGAAAAGCTTTTACAGAAAAATACCATGTTAATAAATGTAGGAGAGATAGCATTAGAAACAAATCACTTTTTTTTTTTTTTTTTTTGAAATGGAGTCTCGCTCTGTCACCCAGGCTGGAGTGCCACGGTATGATCTCGGCTCACTGCAACCTCCACTTCCCGGGTTCAAGTGGTTCTCCTGCCTCAGCCTCCTGAGTAGATGGAATTACAGGCACCCACCATCACGCCCAGCTAATTTTTGTATTTTTAGTAGAGATGGAGTTTCACCATGTTGGCCAGGCTGGTCTTGAACTCCTGACCTCAGGTGATCCACCCACCTTGGCCTCCCAAAGTGCTGGGATTACAGGTGTGAGCCACCACACCTGGCCAAAAATCACCATTTTTTAACCACCATGGTAATAATCAATGTAGGCAAAAACTGTCAATGAATCCTAACACCATTGGATAAAAGATTCTTGGGAAATAATATATTTATACAGCCTCAAAGTGTCATTCCACATATTCCTTATTAATTACGTTTATAATCAATAATGGGACAAATGAGACTTCTTGTGCCTCCTACTAAGATGAACTCAGAAGGATAAACCTGTGTAGCCTTCCCGATGAAAACATGTTTTTCCTGAATCTAATGAGAAAACAAAGAGACAAATCCAAATTTGTCTGCAAGACAGCTAACCTGGATTTTTCAGAAATGGCATTCTTATAAAGAAAAATAAGGCTAACTTATTCTTTTAGATGAATGGAGACTAAGAGACATGACACCAAATGCAATGCATAATCCTTACCTGGATCTTGGAACAACAACAATAAAAAAAGAGCTTAAAAGGAGGTACTGGGGCCACTGGAAACCTGCATAAGGGCTGTATGTCATACAATAGTATTGTGTCACGTTAAACTTCCTATTGTGACCAATGTATTGGGGTTGTAAGGGTGAATGTTTTAGTTCTTAGAAGATTCATCCTGGAATACTTAGGGGTGAACTGTTATGTCTATAACTAACTTACAAATGGTCCAGCGAAATAATTAATAATAATAATAAAGTAAATTAAATGTGCCAAATATTAACAATTAGTGAATCCAGGTGAAGAGTATACAGGTGTTTGTTACATTCTTGCAACTTTTCTGTAGTTTTGATATTCTTCCAAATAAAAAGCTGGAAAAATTAAAATTAACAAAAAGACCTTTTGAGAATGAGAAATGGAAGATCCAGTGAATCTGCTGGGATCTTTATAAGAATCACCCCACTGTTCCAGATAATTTCACCGTAGGCTGTAGGTGCCTTCTCAGGGACCAGAAGGCAGAGAAACTTGCCTAAAGAATACTGCCCCGGCTCCTGCTTTGTACAACGGTCTTCAAACTATGATGCTCTCCTGTTCTTTAATTTCATTGCAGAGAATCTGAACCCTTTGCCTGTGTCTATCAATACCTGTCTGTTAATCACAGTCCTTTTTGTGAAAATGATGTCATGGACTAGCCTAGAAATGTAACCACCTATAATAATATTTTCATTTTTTGGAAAATAGTTCAAAATAATTGACTTTCAAATCTGAAGATTGTACACACTTACATGATATAAAATAAAATTACACTGAATTGTTCCCAGTTCCAACTACCCAGTACAATCAGAAAGTTTTATACTTATTTTACACGAAATTTGTTTCAAAAAATTGCGTCTGTTTAAGCAAATACGGTATTTCCAACAAGGTAGAAACAAAAAGCATCTATTGTACCACACAACATTGTATTTGTGTTTTTTACTTCAAAAATCAAAACTACTGTAAGAAATCATCCCATATTTATTCTTATTTTTTATATCAAAAGGAAAGATCTTGAAAATCACCTACCTCTTCTGCATATGATTTTCCAATTCCATCAGTACCACCTGTGACAACTGGGAAAGGGAAAAAAGCAATAGTTTAGTCTAAGAATTACAATGAAGAACTGGTCATAGTTAGGACCCACCAATTACATACAAGAAGACCAGTGTGATACTTTGATGTAAAAGACAGAACAATACCAGTGGTTCAAATCTAAGGCTGAATACACACCGCAATAGCTAAAATTTTAAAAAGACTTCAAAACCAAGTGTTAAAAAGAATGTGTTGTGACTGGACTCTCACACATTGATGGTGGCACTGTAAATTGGTACAATTATTTTGGAAAATACTATTTGCCAATATGTTCAGAACTAAAAATATGCCTACCTTAACCCACCAATTCTCAAGAGATAGAAATGAATTAATATCTACCCAAAGAATGTTCACGGCAGCTTAGTTAATACATAGTAGGTAAATGCAACTAAATATTAATCAACAGAAGAATAAGTAAATTGAGATATAGACAAATAATGGAATACTAAACAGCAGTAAAAAAGAACTACTGATACATGCAAAACATGAAACATGAATGAATCTCTAAGACATTACAAAAGCCTGCCATAAAAATGTAAGTTCAAGAAAAGGTAAAACTAATCTATGGTTATAGAAGTCAGAATACTGGTTACCTCTGGATAGTGGAATAGATAACAGGGAAGGGCAATACAGGAATCTTCTGGGATACAGGAAATATTCTGTATATTTTTAGGGTGGCAGTTACCACTGTGTGTGTGTAGATTCACTGAGCTGTACACTTAAGTACATACTTACTGTATGTATCTTCATAAGCTGCTTTTTAAAACAAAGGGTAGTAAAAGTAAATAGAAAATGATTTAATTATTCTATGAGAAACCATATTTACCTTACAACCTCAAAACCTTTATGTAGCAGAAACATTTGAAAATTATATAGGGCAGGCTATACCATGATATCTCTGGAATACTAGAATCACGTTACATGTTCAAAGCACAGATGTCTGCTTCTCTAAATATGAGTTTTTCCAAAACATTTACAGATTTTAAAAAACAAGTTATGGTGTAAAGTAGGATTTTCTTGTATTTGTCCACTTCTTTCAAATTATACAAGATGGTCCCTAATTTTACTATTTAGAAATATCATTCATATTCTCGCTAGCCATATCTCTCAGAATCTTATAGATTTCCACCAAGTTCTTGCTTAGCTGATATCTTTCCAGAATTAAAAAAAAAAAAAAAGAATAAAAAAGTTGAAATATCTAGAGAACAGTATAACAAACCCCTAGGTATCCATAGCCCAGCTTCACCTTGAGGTTAACCTTGCTTCATCTAACATGTCCTCCTGCTTCCTCTCACACTGGATTATTTTGAAGTAAAAACATTATGTCACTTCATTTATAACTATTACAGTATGTTTCTGCTATTAAAAATAAACACAATACCATTATCTCATTCCTAAAATTATAACAATTTCTTGACATCCAATATGTAATCACTATAAATTCTGCCAAATGTTTCAAAAAACTTTTAACAATTGTTCCAATCAGAATTCAATAGGTTCCATAATAAAATTTATTAGTATGTCAATTAGCCATGTCTATAACCCCTCTCCCCTTTCTTCCCTTCACCCTCTCAATTTATTGGTTTAAGATATTAGGTCATAGGTTTGTGCTTTCTCAGCCTGTCCTCGATATCATTCAACATGTTCCTCTGTCCCATGGTGGTTGGATATAGATATTGATCAAATTCAGGTTCGGTTTTTTTGGTAGGAGTACTTCATAAGGGATAATGCATTTTTACATCAAGAAGCATATGTCTGGTTATCTTTTGTTTTGTTATATTAGCAGCCACTGCTGGTCACCACTGAGATCCATTATTTCATTAGGGGTTGCCAAATGGTGGTATTAGAGTTCAATCATTAATCTTCATCTATTAGCTGGAATATTTCCAGAGACAAATTATTCCTCATTAGTTAGTTACCATGATATATAGATTGCATAAGAACACAAGATAAATGTTGGAAATTTTTTTTGCCTTTATCAGTTTTCAAAAAAAATTGGTACTCTGGCATCTTCCAAAGGTAACCCATGTGTTTTTGTCACTATTGTCCTGTTTATAGGAAACATTAGTAACCAACAGATTTAAATATTTGTGGGAGAACCTACCTACAGAAAACTGAGCATCTTATGAAATCTCCTCCAACCTCATGATCAATTTGTAACTTTTGTTTTTCTTTTTTTCTTTTTTTTTTTTAATTTCAACTTTTATTTTACATATAGAGGGTACATGTGCAGGTTTGTTACATGGGAATATTGCTTGATGCTGAGGTTTTGAGTATATATCCCACCACACAGGGAGTGAGGATAGTACCCAATAGGTAGTTTTTCAACTTGCCCCCTTTCCTTCCACTCTAGTAGACCACAGTGCCTATTGTTCCCACATTTATTTCCACGTGTGCTCAATGTTTAGCTCCCACATATAAGTAAGAACATGCAGTATTTGGTCTTCTGTTCCTGTGTTAATTTGCTTAAGATTATGGCCTCTAGTTTCATCTATGTTGCTACAAAGGACATGATTTTATTCTTTTTTATGGCTGTGTAGTATTCCATGGTGTATATGTACCACATTTTCTTTATCCAATCTACCATTGATGGGCACCTGGACTGATTCCATGTCTTTGGTATTGTGAATAGTGTAGCAATGAGCATAATTTTCTGTAACTTTTCATCTCCTGACTATTTTTAGAGGCACAGGAATCCAAATTTTATACTGTATTCTTGTTATTGATTCACTAACATTTCATAAGTGATGGATAAACATATTCTAATTGTTTCCAATTTTCTCCTCTTCCTTTTCTCTGTGATAACTTTTCTCCCCTCTCCAAGATCCCAGAACTGTTGGGGACCAGCCTCAACACCACCTGTAGGGTACCCAAAGTCCAGTGGCAACGAAGGAATGAGAAGAGACAGGCCAAGAGGGCATAAAGAGTGGGGGCCAGGGGTCCAATTGCAAAATGGAGGCTGCAAAAGGCTCAGAGCTCTGGTCTCCACACTTTTTATTGAGTACAATCACTTAAATCTAAGAAGCAGATGTTCAGGGTGAACCGGTGAAAGGGAGGCAGTGCGTCATACGCGTAATCTAGCAGTGGCGGTTTAAGTGAATCTCCTTTGTGCTCAAACAGCATATCTTTAACTTATCTGAGAGTAGCTGGTGGGAGCAGGCTTAACTAGGAGCCTGTATATTTGTCCACATTCCAATGTTTCAAAGGAGTGTCTTTCTCCTTGAACACAGTGTTTACAGATAAGAGAGCAGGTCTTGCTCTGAGCATGGGAACATAATGGCAATTAGGAGGCTTTCCTCCTCAGAGGCCTCTTGTGGCTTTCCACAACTTATTGTCCCATATTTTTATAGCCAGTTTATGCAGGCACCCCACAAGCCCTTTTCCCAACACAGAACCTCACCTCCTACCCTCTTCCATCAAAGCCTTATTGAAGATCCATCAACGCCACTGTTCCAGATCACTTTACGCAAAAGAAAACTTCCTCTTTCTAAACTCCCACAACACTTGACACATCTTTATGTCGATGGCACTTTACCACTCTCTTTTGAATTGTATTTCCTAACATCTACATGTCTTAATTCTTCTGTAAGAATCTAGGCTCCTTGCTAGGCAACGTGCACAAGGTAGGTGTTCAGTAGACATTTGTTGAGTGTTTGAATGATGATTGGCATTTAGTTGGTCTAAAAAATTGCAAAACACGCAAGACTTGGATTGTTTTCCTGACAACCTGGTTTCTCAAAAGTCTTTATTTACAAGTACAGTATCTTTTACTTTCCTACAGTAACACCTATTAGCCACTGACCTATTTACAAATCCTGTTGGTAACTAGATTATTCTGCATTAAGCCTACAACTGTGGAGCAAGCAAACCACATACAGTCAGCAGCTGCATAACAATGTTTTGGTCAACGAAGGACAACATATACATCTCTGGTCCCCTAAGATTACAATGGAGCTGAAAAACTCCTTTCACCTAGTGACACTGTAGCTGTCATAACGTGGTAACGTAATGCATTAATCATGTGTTTGTGGTCATGCTGGTGTAAACAAACCTACTACTATGCCAGTGATAGAAAGGTAGAACACATACAATTATATATAACATATAATGCTTGATAATCATAATAAACAACTATGCTACTGGGTTATGTATTTACTATAATACTATACTTTTTCACATTAGAGTATACTCTCTCTGCTTTATAGAAAAAAAAGTTAACTGTAAAACAGCCTCAGGCAGGTCCTTCAGGAGATACTCCAGAAGAAGGCACTGTTACCATGGGAGATGGCAGCTCTATGTGTGTGATTGTGTCTGAAGACCTTCCAGTGGGACAAGATGTGGAGGTAAAACACACTGATATTGAGGATCCTGACCTGGTGTTGGCCCAGGCCAATGTGTATGTTTTATATCTTTGTTTTTAACAAAAAAGCTTCAAAAGTAAAAAATAAAAATTTAAAAATTTAAAATGGAATAAGGATATAAAGAAGATATTTTTGTACAGTATACAATGTGTTTCTTTTTTAAGCTAAGTGTTATTACAAAAGTCCAAAAGATAAGCAAGATAAGTTTAAAAAGTAAAAGGGTTACAGTAAGCTAATTTATTATTGAAGAAAAATTTTTTAAATAAATTCAGTATAGCCCAAGTATTAAGTGTTTATAAAGTCTACAGTAGTGTACAGTAATATCCTAGGCCTTCACATTCACTCACCACTCACTCACTCACTTACCCAGAGAAACTGCAGTCCTGCAAGTTCCATTCACAGTAAGTGTCCTATACAGATGTGCCATTTTTAAACTTTTGTTTGTTTATTTTTAAGAGTCAGGGTCTTGCTCTGTCACCCAGGCTGGAGTGCAATGGTGTGATCATAGCTCACTACAGCCTCTCACTGTTGGGCTCAAGTGATCCTCTTGCCTTAGCCTCCCATGTAGCTACAGGCACATGCTACCATACCTGACCAGCTGTTGTTTTGTTTTTTTTTTTCCTGTAGAGACCAGGTCTCACTATGTTGAACTCATGGCCTCAAGCAATGCTCCCACCTCGGCCTTCCAAAGGCTGGGATTATAGGTATGAGACACCATCCTTGGCCCTTTTTAACATTTTGTACCATATTTTTACTGTACTTTTCTATGTTTGATATATTTAGATATACAAATACCACTGTGTTACAACTGCCTATTCAGTATAGTAACATGCTATTATATATAGGTTTGTAGCCTAGGAGCTTTAGGCCATACCATATAACCTAGGTATGTACAGTAGGCTAAACCATCTAGATTTGTAGAAGTACACTCTGTTGATGTTTGCACAACAACAAAATTGTCTAGCAACACATTTCTCAGAATGTATCCCCATCACTAAGTGACATATGACTATATATGATTACAGCAATGAATTAATGGCAGTATCATCAGAATTCTCAGATTAAGGGCTCAGAAATCTCTTAATGAGAATATGCTGAAGAATGAAACTATGTAAAGTCACTCAGTACTGTGCATCTAAAAATTTGACTGGAATCTCTTTCAAAAGAAGACAGATAACTGTTGCACGTGTGTATCCATGTTTAAAATTGCCAACTCTGGGCTGATCTAAAAACCAGCATACCATAAAACTAAAAACAGTCTTAGAAAGGCCAGAATATGCCAGGTCTAGAGATTCTGAAATCTGCCTCATGTATATTGTCTTCCTTTTCCTGATTCTCCAGTTGTTGGAGTTTGTAATGGATACTGTTAGTGCACCAGGCAGATCCTCCCTTCTGGCACAGAGGTACTCAATCAATCCTTTCTTGCCAGGAGTGTTAACTGCTGCCAGTAACTGCTCTCAGCCAAAGGGGGGCTGCCTTGCTCCCCTGGGCAGTACATGTCTCTTGGTGAGGCCACACTCAGGGACAAAGGTTGGGCTCCCTTACCTCACTTAGGCATCTCTCTAGAGCCATCCTACATGCAGGGCCAATGGTATCAGCTACAACCTTTGCTACAACTGCATCACAGTTCGACTTCTCCCTCTGCTCAATTCTGCTTCTTTTGCTTCCTCACGGGTGCTATGCCTGAGAACATTCCTGAATACACCTCACATTCACGTGAACCAATATTGATACAATTAATGAAAGTCCATATCTTATTCAGATTTACTTACTTGTTACCGAATGTCCTTTTTCTGATCTAGGATCCCATCCAGAATATCATACCACATTTAGTCATCACGTCTCCTTATATGACAGTTTAAAAGACAACATTTTTAAATTGTGTATATCTTTTTATAAAAAGTCTATTTTCTAACCACACGCATAATAGCTTAACTGGGTATAGAATTCTAAGCAGGAAATCATTTTTAACAAAAAAATTTTAGACAACTCTCCGTTGTCGTCTAACACAAGTATCATTTTAAAATGTTTCACCATTCTTATTTCCCACCATTTCTAAGTAACCTGCTTTTTTTTGTCACTGGGGCTTTTACAATTATTACTTAGTCTATAGGACTCCATCATGAAAACGTACCCAAATGAGTGGGTGTTTTTCCATTCACTGGTGCTAGGCATTGGTGGGTCTTAAAATTCATGATCTTCAGTTCTGAAAAGTTTCTTATGTTAATTGTTTGATAATATCTGCCTCACATTTTTCTCTTCCTAGAATCCCTATAAATCGGAATTTGGACTTAATAGCTTCTCTATTAATCTTACTTTTCTTTTTGCTCTACTTTCCCGTAAATTTCTTCAACTTTATCTCCAAACCATCTATGTACTTTTTAAATGTAGGTTGTCAATTTTTCTGCTTTGAAGAATCTTCCATATTCTGACTGCTCTTTTGCACACTCTCACTCTCTTTCTCGCTTTTAATAGCATCTTGTTCTTATTATAGATCCATTATCTAATCTCTGAGGATATTAATTACAGTTTGTTTACACATTTACATTTTCTTCTACTCTTTATATTTTGTTCCTCTAAGTTCCTTCTTGATTGTTTTGGTCACTCTCATCTTGGCTGCATTAAAATATTGATTAAAGTTCATAGGTGAGGTGATTACACCGTGGCCCTCAATACAACTCAATCAATGGGCCAGTCGGCTTTTTCGTTGGGGAATCCACAAAAGTCAGTATGTGTCTCTTCTCTGGGGGCCCTTCAGTGTCTCTTAAAAAGCATTCCCTAATTTCCAGTCTTCCGGCTGCTGGGCAGTTATTAGTTTGCAGGTGTTTTACTTATCCTCTGTTCTCAGTCAGGTGTCTCATCTTAGGGCTTCTGCTGCTTAATTTCCCTGAGTTTCAAGCACATCTGCCCCACGCCTGTCTTTTGAGGTACCTGATACTTCCAATTCCTGTGCTGTTCTGGGATCCAAGGGACAAACCTGCTTGTTTCCCAATGGTGGCCCCACTATGAGGACTCAGGTGTCTGCTCTGGAAGTCAGTTACCACTCCACCACCTTCAATAGCTGTGACTGGGGGTGAGGGATGACAGAAGTTCCCTAGTTGCATCAAAATGGAGCTTTCCATTTCTTATTCATCTAACTTTTAGAGAACATTTCCAAGAGAAGAAAGGCCAAAAGTATTGCTACTTCATCATTTTAAAACTAAAAGCACCCAAGGTTCCTCTTAAGCATATTATACCAAAGTACACTAACTTTAGTTGAGAATGATGCTAAACACACTTAGAAAGATTTATGCCCAGCAAGAACATTTTTTCCTATCTCCTGTTAGCAACTATCAAATTTAAATGAAACTAAAAGCCTTCAGAAACTATTACGTGTATGACTATCAAGAATACAATGGTTCACATTCGATATTAGATATTCTATAAATTACCCACTTCATGGTTAGGACTTTAAATATAAGCAGAAACAATATGATTACATCGTACAAATATTAAAAATATAACCTCTGATATTTCAGATAAAAATATCATTTTTCCATTTTCTCATACTTCTCAAAACCAAATCCAACATTGCCCAGTTACATGTAAGTCAAATATTACCTCACAAGTAAATATTTTTCTGAGAAAACAGAAAAGTGCAAAAATTATTTATAGGCACACACACACAAAAAAGCAAAACTGGAAATCCAGGGCCTCTTTTAGGCATCTCTATAGCACCACTGTAGTTCTACAATAATTAGTGTTATATACAGTGGTCAGGTAATGGGAGACCAAGTGTCATTTCCCCAGCAAAGGAAATGACAAAGCCTGTAGATCTACAAGTTGCATGATGGGTAATGTATTATATTTGCAATAACGTACAAACATACCCAAGTTCAAGCCAATTATGAAAGAACAACTCTTACTCAACAAACATGGAAAAAATTCAAATTTGTTTAAGACAGTGGGAACAAGGATTGTCCTGCTTTTGGTTTTAAAGGTATTTTCATGGGGCACAGTGGCTCATCCCAAAACTTTGGGATGCTGAGGTGGGAGGAATGCTTGAGCCCAGGAGTTCAAGACCAGCCTGGGCAACACAGTGAGACCCCGTTTCTGCAAAAAAAAACTCAAGAAAATTAGCCAGTATGGTGGCACACACCTAGAGTCCCAGCTACTTGGGAAGCTGAGGCAGGAGGATCCTCTGAGCCTAGGAAGTTGAGGATGAAGTGAGTTTGACTGTGGCACTGTACTCGAACCTCAGTGACAGAGTGAGACCCTGTCTCAATTAAAAAAAAAAAAAAAAAAGATATTTCCTTTGCCTTAAAGCTATATATCTTCCAACAGTAGTAGCAGAGATAGCAGCTGTAGTTGGATAGAAAATCCCTCAGTTGCCGGACACAGTGGCTTACACCTGTAATCCCAGTACTTTGGGAGGCCCAGGCGGGCGGATCATGAGGTCAGGAGATCGAGACCATCCTGGCTAACAAGGTGAAACCCCATCTCTACTAAAAATACAAAAAGTTAGCCAGGCTTGGTGGCGGGCGCCAGTAGTCCCAGCCGCTTGGGAGGCTGAGGCAGGAGAATGGAGTGAACCCAGGAGGCGGAGGTTGCAGTGAGCCGAGGTCGCGCCACTGCACTCCAGCCTGGGCGACACAGCGAGACTCTGTCTCAAAAAAAAAGAAAATTCCTCAGTTACGTTCAATAATTTTTTATTTTTATAAAATAATAGTGTGATTTTCACTATTTTAAAATTAAACTATATTATCTGGGGAGTCAATTCATCATCATAAATTTTAGAAAGGTAAACCAAAGCATAACATCTCAAATCAAAAGTCTATTGATAGCTGCTTCTGGGGGATTAGGGAAAGATGGGAAAGAGATTACTTCTTATCATTATTTTAACTCTTTGCATTTTTTTAACCATGTACATGTACTGCATTTTTTTTTAAGTCCTTTGCTACTATGAATAGAAAAATGGTGTAAACTGAGCCAGCAAACTCATCTACTCCAATTTCCCAAAATCAGGGTAGTATTGCTTAAATCAGTGTTTCTCAAGGCCACTTAAGTTTTCTTAAAACTGATTTTTTTTTCTTAAAATTTAATAGAAAACTTGATTACTTAATTACTGTTTAATTACTACTTTTAAAGGACCATCAGTTTCAATTAACATAGACTATTAGTATAAAAAACATATGAATGTCAAACTTGAAAAATATTAATCAATGTGGTACCTAAGATCATCTCTTGGTTGATCTTTGGGAAACACTGATCTAAACACTCCCACCCTTATAATACCAATTTTCAATGAAAACCAAATAAAACAAAGACCAGTTCCAAGTCATCCAAATCAGAAGTACTGCTTGTTTTATTGTGGTTTCTTAAAATGAAAAAACTAAGCATTCACAGCAACACTGAAATGATAAGATACAATATGCAAAAACTACCCTGGGGATGCCATCCTTCATGTGTTAAATGCACATCTGGACCAGATCCTGCTGGTTGCCTTCCTTAATACCCATTCTACCCTTCTTCCTTTGCAGGAGAATACTGATTTTTAACCCAGCATATTGTGGCCTGGAATAAAGACTTATATTCCAACCTCCCTACCAGCTAGCAGCAGCCATATGATTAATTTCAGGGAACAACATGAAATAAGGTTGTGAAGGACTTTGAAAAAGGTTGCTTAATGGAAGCTGACTTGGCAGAGAGAGGCCCCTTTTGCCCTTCATCTAGCGAGTTCTGAAGTGATGGCTGTAGCTGCAGCAGTCTCTTGAACCATGAAGTAATCTTAGGGTTGAAGCCATGGGCTAAGATAATGGAACAGAATCATAGGAATCAAGGTCCCTGATAACACTACTGAATTACCACACCATTTTAAAATCCCAATCATTTCTTCTTTTACTGTTTATCATAAGGAATCAAACATATACAAAAGTTCCAGTCTTTAAAGTGGGTGAAAAATAAATTTCTGTCTTATTAAAGTAACTATGATAGGCCCAGAAAAGCAAGTGTAAACTGTCAATAAAATAAATTATGAAAACAAAATAATATTCACATCATTATAAGAATATTTGCTCAAGGCATGTCACTGATGTCATCCAGTTAATTCTCACAACTACTACCCCAATCTACGCTATCATCCCAAACACAAGGACTTGTGCGAGGAATCTTTCATCCCTCCTCACTCAATTCATGCTATGCACAGTTAAAAATTATCTTTCTCAAACACCATTTTTTCCCTGCCAAGAAGTTACATTTCCCTTTTGCCAACTATATAAAAACTGAAACACAAATTCATTCACTTCTTCCCATTGCTACCACCAAGAGCTACCATCATTCATCTCCTATAAGAACTACTGTTAACAGCCAGCATTCACCTGGTCCCGTTCTTACTCCTCTCCAATTCATTCTCTATATTGTAGCCAAAACAATCACTCCAAAGTGCAAATCTGATCTTCACTTCCCTGCCTAAAACCTGACACTGGCTTCCCACTCCCCTCATTCTTTATAAGGGCTTCCATGAGCTGACCTTACTCCTACCACTTTCCTCCTTCCGCTCAAGCATTCCCCAGTTGTGCTGAAATTTTTCCAGTTCCTCCAAGGTAACATGCTTTCTCTTCGCAAATGTTCCCTACACCTCCAACGTACCCTCTGCTATGGTTTTAATGTGTCCCTTCCAAGAGTCAGGTGTTGAAACTTAAGGGCCAATGTGACAGTGGTAAGAAGTGGAGACATGAAGAGGTGATTAGGCCATGAGATCTCCTCCCTAATGAGTGGAATTAAGCCCCTTACAAAAGAATCTTCATGAAGTGTTCCTTCAGCCATCTCGCCTTTCTGCCTTTTGCCCTGTGAGGACACAGCATTCCAAGGATGCAGCAACAAGGTGCCATCCTGGAAGCACACAGTATCCCTCTCCAGACAACTGAACCTGCAGGCACCTTGATCTTGGACTTCCTGGCACACAAAACCGTGAGAAAATACATTTCTGTTCTTTATGTATTTTATTACAGCAGCACAATGAACTAAAACACACTTCTAGCTGTGTTTCCCTCCCATCCTTGAGGTTTTCCAATTAAACCATCCAATTAAACCATTAAGCCTTCCTTGACCTGTAGACTAACTTAGAACCTCATACAGAAATCTCTGCCCCACAGTACTCTGCACTCCCCCTTTGTGAAAGCTGATCATGCCAGCTGGGTCATTCTTGTCATACCTGACTGAAACAGAGACAAGAATCCAGGGGGAAAAGTCCTTAGGGTACAAAACATTGCTCCAAGAATGTAATTCTCTGCCAGCCTGACTGCTGAACCTGCTGGTTGTAACCTGACAGCAGTTTTATCTATGCTTGCTGCAACTCTAGAACTAATTTTGTCCATAGCAGTTGCTCACCAATCAGGACTTGCCACTTCCCCAAACCCTTACCCAAAGCCAGTGAACTTTCTCAAAGAGCAATAGGTAACATTCTCCTTTTTATAAAACCTCTAGTTTTCTCTTTTTGCTTTGGAGAAAGTGCTTTTGGTTCATGCTGGAGATCTCTGCTTTGCAAACTGATATTGCCAATAAAACTCTCTTTCCTACTATCTAGCCATCCTGGTGGTCCTTTGGACAACATCGTCATGACATTCATCACACAAGATTCCGTAAGAGCAGAGTCTGCCTGGGTCATCACAGTCTAACTGCTAGCACAGAACCTGGCAAAAAGCAGGTGATTAATGAGGTTTTACTGTATGAATGGATGAGTGAATGAATGAAGGGAGATTATAAAAGGAAAACTAACCTTTTATGACCCTACCCACTGCTTTTTCCCCACCTTATTTAGAAATAATTACACAACCCCTACACTCTTCAGCCTCCTCTCAATGTCAAGAATCAATTATATAAAAGTGAGATTTTCAAGAAATTCACATTTCTTGAAATTTTAAATTAAATTTTCAAGAAATTTAACATAAATGTTATGATAAATCTGTAGATTTGCACTTTCACAGAATTCTGAGGCTGTCCTTGAAAAGTAGTGATTTTCGGGGAACACCACACACTGGGGCCTGTTGGAGGGGGAGAGGGTGGGGGAGGGAGAGTATCAGGAAGAATAGCTAATGGACACTGGGCTTAATACCTAGGTGACAGGATGACCTGTGCAGCAAACCTCCATGGCACACGTTTACCTATGTAACAAACCTGCACATCCTGCACATGGACCCCTGAACTTAAAAGTCGAAGAAAAAAACAAGAGAAAAGTGATGATTTTCAGTGCTAGAGAGAACTACTTCACTCATAATGTGCCAGTGAAACATGTGAGAACATGTTAAATTACCAAAGTAGTGACAGTTCTTTTTTTTTTTTTTTTTGAGATAGAGTCTGGCTGTGTCACCCAGGCAATCTCTGCCCACTGGAAGCTCCGCCTCCCAGGTTCACGCCATTCTCCCGCTTCAGCCTCCCGACTAGCTGGGACTACAGGCGCCCGCCACCACGCCTGGTTAATTTTTTGAATTTTTAGTAGAGACAGGGTTTCACCATGTTAGTCAGGATGGTCTTGATCTCCTGACCTTATGATCCGCTCGCCTCGGCCTCCCAAAGTGATGGGATTACAGGCGTGAGCCATCCCTGGCCTGACAGTTCATATTCTTGTCTCTAAGATTTGCTTCTTCATTTAACACTGGTGTCCTCAGATTCCATTTTGCTATGAAATACACGGATAAGTTAGGGTAGTTTTTAACAATACACAGAAAAAAGCTATATGGTATCACCCAGAACCATGTGGGTTGGGACAGTACAGATGACAGTCACGGGTAGCACTATAAGGTAGAGGAAGAAAAGAAGGAAAGGAGAAAAAGGAAGATTTTTTTTAAAAAGGCTTATGTCTTCATATACAAATATAACACCAGAACCCAAATTTACAAGCCTTTGAGAAGATGGAAACCGACAACTATAAAGAATAGACCAACTTGGCATCCAGAAGCGTCTAGCTTGCTACAGATTATATAAAATACTGGCAACTGACCAGGGCTCCACTTCCAGATTTTATACAGTCAACAAAAATACTTTAGTTTGTGTAGGTTAAAAATATTCTACTCTTTTTGTCCTCAACTTGCTAGGAACAGATATTTTTAGTAAGAACCCAATCAACCTTATCAAAATCAAACATCAAAAATAGACTAGAGCAACACTGGAAGCAAACTCACTATTTTTAGCTCTTCTGCCTATTCCCTGCCACTACCCACAAAATTCTGACTGTAAAGTCCGTGCCTAAGAGCTTAGTTATTCCAAGCAGTTTCCTTCTTGTGACCCCCTTTTTCCCCCCGAAAACCTGAATGCAGAAAACACTCGATTGATTAAAGATTAATACTGCCGCAATCCATGACAGCTGCCTTTCCTCTGAGGGTTTTGGGAGGAGGGTGGTAGGAATAGAAAATGATAGAGAGCTTGCATCAGTATTCCTCTTGGGAATCTATTACATGGAAAGAAAATTGCTATTTCAATCCCCTTTTGTTGCTAAAAATAGCAGTCTCAATTGATTCAGGCAAACAGTGTAGGGGCTTAGCAGTGCTGAATTTAGAAACCACAGAAGTCCCTGAGAGCAAATGCTAACGTAGTCTTAACACACACCAGCTCATATTTGACAAAGAACAAAGAAGAGAAGCATGCAGGGTGCAAGTTAATAAAACAGCAGCAACTTCCTCCATTTTTATTAAAGACAAACAGTGAAAGCGATGCAATATAAGACCACTCTAACTTGTTCTCCTAATCATATTATAAAAATAATTTTACAGAAAAATATTAGTTTATGCATACACCCAGATATTGTGGGCATTTTCCAAAACCCCATGGTATGAGGAAGCACACGTCTTTCTTCAAGAACAGTAGATTGCTATAGAAAGAAAATGCCCAGTTTACAAATGTCCTGTCCCAATATAGAGTCCCCTTTTTCCCACTGAGTCCTTTCAGGTTCCCCACTAAGCAGCCCTCTCTTCGACTCTTTACTCCCCTTATTTTGACCCAACCAGACACTGGAGACTGTTCTACTTGCCACTTAAAAAACTGGCAAACCCAAACAACAATAACAAAAATTCAAAGCATCTATAGGTCCAGAACAGAAAAACAAACAAACAAACCAACAAACAAAAACTGTGAAAAGCAAGACTTGCTTAAGGCAGTTGCTCCCCTGGGCCAACTTCCAGGCAAGGAATTCTTTCTGGTGGCACCATAACCCCAAAATGGCTTCTGCCTGATTTTTTCACTTTATTTGGTTAACTAAAACCCCTTCCAAATAATGATTCATTTTGGTTAATGCCACATCCTCTTTAAAAATGCAAACCCATGTATAAGAATTAAAAGGTGATCAATCTTTATGCCTCAGTGTGATCTAACTGATTCAAACTACTTTGTGGCTTCCTTTGGGAATACCCAAAATGTGGGAGTAACATTTGAATCACAGAGCCTGGTAAGTCACCACAATGGAAAGGCTTTTGCTATTTTAGTGCAAATACAATATGAGAAGTGGTGAAGAACATGGACACTAAAATCAAACCAGCAAGGTTCAAGTGTAGATTCAAATCCCAACTCTGCCACCTCTATTTAACTTCTGTGGCTAGTTAATTTCTAGCAATAGTTAACCACTATTGTCTTGGTTTCTTCATTTGTAAAGTGAATACAATATTATCTGTCCCATAGAGTCATTGTAAAGATTCGATTGGGCTGGGCGTGGTGGCTCACGCCTGTAATCCCAGCACTTTGGGAGGCCGAGATGGGCAGATTACGAGGTCAGGAGATTGAGACCATCCTGGCTAACACGGTGAAACCCTGTCTCTGCTAAAAATACAAAAAAATTAGCCAGGCATGGTGGTAGGTGCCTGTAGTCCCAGCTACTCGGGAGGCTGAGGCAGGAGAACGGTGTGAACCCGGAGCTTGCAGTGAGCCAAGATTGTGCCACTGCACTCCAGCCTGGGTGACAGAGTGAGGCTCCATCTCAAAAAAAAAAAAAAAAAAAAGATTCAATTAAATGTTAATAGTAGCACCCACCATACTGGACTCCTTGCAAATTAAATGGAACAATGTATGTAATGTATTTAGCATGAGACCTGGCACATAAGAAATTCTCAATAAATGTTAGCAATTAGACAAGGTGTGCTAGAAAGTAGAGGGGATACAGAAGGCAGAGAAAAAGCTAACTAAGGTCAGCTATGAAACTACAGCAACAAAAGAAAAAGTAGGGAAAACAGACTTCGTCAAAACTAAAATTTTTTTTGTACATCAAAAGATATTATAAGAGAATGAAAAGACAACTGATATGGTTTGGCTCTGTGTCCCCACCCAAACTCATCTCCAATTATAATCCCCATATGTTAGGGGAGAGTCCTGGTAGTAGGTGACTGGATCATGGGGCAGTTCCCTCATGCTGTTCTCATGATAGTGAGTTATCAGGAGGTCTGATGGTTTAAAAGCATGTGGCAGTTCCCTCCTCGATCTCTCTCCTGCCGCCATGTAAGACATGCCTTGCTTCCCCTTCGCCTTCCACCATGATTATAAGTTTCCCGAGCTGTCCCCAGCCATGCAGAACTGTGAGTCAATTAAACCTCCTTTCTTTATAAATGACCCAGTTTCAGGTAGTTCTTTACAGCAGTGTGAAAACAGACTAATGCAACAACCCACACATAGAATGAGAGAAAACATTTGCAAATCATCTATATAATAAAGGCTTAGTATACAGAAAATATAAAGAATTTGTACACCTCAGTAACAAAAAGACGACCCAATTTTAAAATTGGGCAAAGGACTTGAATAGACATTTATCCACAGAGGATATACAAATGGCCAACAGGCATAAGAAAAAAGCTCGACATTATTAGGGAAATGCAAATCAAAACTACAGTGACACACTAGGTTGACTGTAATTTTTAAAAATGTAAATTAAGTGTTGGTGAGGATGTGGGGAAATTAAAGCCCTTGTACATTGCTAGTAGAAATGTAAAATGGTGCAGCCACTGAGGGAAACAGGTTGGGAGTTCCTCAAAAAGATCCACAGAATTACCAAATGACCTGGCAATTCCACTCCTAGGTATATAGCCCCCTAAACTGAAAACCTGTATTCAAAGAGAAACTTGTATATGAATGTTCCTAACAGCACCACTGCCAATAGCCAAAAGGTAGAAACAACTCAAATGTCCAACAAATAATGGCTGAATAAACAAAGTGTAGTATATCTATATAATGGAATATTATTCAGCCACAAAAAGGGATTAAGTACTGATACATGCTACAATGTGGATGAACCTTATATATAAACATCATGCTAAATGAAAGAAGCCAGACACAAAAGGTCATCACTGTATTCTATTTACATGAAACATCGAGAATAAATAGGTAAGTCCATAGAGAAAGAAAGCAGATTAGCAATTGCCAGGGACTGTGCAAGGCAGGATAGAGAGTGCTTAGTGGATATGGTGTTTCCTTTTGGGGTGATAGAAATGCCTTGAAACTAGATAGAGGTGAAAGTTGCACAATAGTGTGAATGTACTAAAGCCCCCTGAATCGTACACTGCAAAGTGGCTAATGGTTAATTTTATGTAATGAGAATTTTACTTGAATTTCTGAAGTGATTTTACCTTTATTTCCTTCACTTTAAGTCAATCATGAAATTTCACAGTGATTTCTAGGGTGGGGGCAGAAGGAGGGCAGTGTTAAGAATCATCGGAGCTGTGGCCCAGTTGGCCCGTGGAGATGCAGGCAGGGTGGGCCCTCACTGGGGTAGCTGGAGGGGCATGGACTGCCCTGCTGGCAGGTAGGTGATGTTCCGAGAGCGAGAGCTGGTACACGATGTCCTCCACAGCTTCCAGCTCACACAGCTCGATCAGGCTGTCCCCTGCGGTGGCCAGTGAGTTGGTGATCAGCTCGGCTGCCTTGGAATCGCCCTCAGCAGACATGATGGCCGCCTTTTTCTGCTGCTCAGACTTTTCCACCACATATCTGGCCCTCTCTGCTTCCTGCTGAGCCACCTTTTTGGCTTCCATGGCTTCTGTGAACTCCTTCCTGAAAGTCAGATGTGTCAAGAACACATAGTCCAGGATGAACCCAAAGGTGGCTGCTCGCTCCGTAAGGTCATCACTCACCTGCCTAGAGACCAGCTCTCTCTGGGTGATTAGTTCTCCAGCATCAAAGTGTGCCACCACTGACTTGAGGATCTTGGTAGTGATGGGCAGCAGCACACGCTCGTCATAGTCCTCTCCGATGCTAGTGAAGATGTGAGGAAGCTGGCTAGCGACAGGCCGGAAGAGGATGCGCAGTGTGATGTTGACAATCTGTAAATCTTTGCTACCAGTGATGACTGGCGCATTACATGGTCGAGAATGACAAAGATAATTGGTTTCCGTACCCATGGGATGAGAAAGTGAGTCCCTTCCTCTACCACAATGTCCTGTACTCCATGGAATTGGTCAAAGATGACAGCTCTGTGCCCAGCATCCACATTATATAAGGCAGAGTTTACCACACCTCCTGCAATGGCTAAGGCCAGGCCAAACTTGCCAATGGACTCAAACACTTTGGCAGCGATGTTTTCTTCTGCTGGGCCCTCTCACACCTGCTTCCACTCTGACCTCCATGTGAATTCCCCCTAAACCTCTTTTTAAAAGTTACTAAAGATTAGCTTTTTATCAAAGGCTAGAAAAGGAAAGGAACAGAAATTGCTGTTTTGCTTGGTGTATCATTCCTTGAATTTGGGAAGTAAAACTAATCAATATATCACTCAATTTACACTACAGAATACAGAGAAACCTAAGTTTTGGCTGCTTCTATGGGTAGAACAGCCTTTTAAAATTTAAATCTAAATGTATCAAGTGCCTAACAGGTGCCAAACACAGTAGCAGATACTTTACAATGTCTGTTTTAATGGTCCCAACACTCTATGAGGTACAATCAGTAGTTGCCCAAACAACCCTAGGAGGGTGGTAGATAATAAGACCTGATTAAAGCATCTAATTTAACAGATGAAGTGACAATCTCAGAGAGGTTAAATGACTTGTCACTCATCACATCATAATCTGATCACCACAACATAAACCCAACGACACAATACAATATTTCTTTATAAACTAGGAACTACCTATAACAGACACATTTAGCAATAATGCACTGTGCATACACAAATACTCCAAAGAGTGGATTCCGTATTAATCTGATAATGCTGAATCCAACTTTATTTTTCATTATCTTTAACCAACATTTTAATTTCAAACGGTCCACCTGGTATTTCCCAAATATAACATGCCAGGGAATCAGTTTCATATTGTACTCAAGTCACTCTTCACCACTGAGAATGACATTTTTCTTTATTCCCCATTCCCATCAGCCACTTTTTAAATAACCTGAGGCTAGGCATTGTGGCTTACATCTGTAATCCCAGCACTTTGAGAGGCCAAGGCAAGAGGATTGCCTGAGCCAGGAGGTTGAGGTTGCAGTGAACTATGATCATGTCATTGCACTCCAGCCTGGGCAACTGAGACTGCCAATTAATTAATTAATTAATAACTTGAAGTTCAACTGAGTGCAGTGGCTCACATCTATAATCCCAAGCACTCTGAGAGGCCAACGCAGAAGGATCACTTGAGACCAGGAGTTCAAGACCAGCCTGGGCAACAGCAAGACCCTGTCTCTACAAAAAATAAAAAAGGTTAGCTAAGCATGCTGGCATATGCCTATGGTCCCAGCTATTCTAGAGGCCGAGGAAGGAGGATTCCTTGGGCCCAAGAGTTAAGAGGTAGCAGTGAGTTATGACGAGACCACACAGCACTTCATCCTAGATGACAGAGGCCCTGTCTCTAAAAAAAAAAAAGATCCACCACTGACTGCAACCAATAGCCTGACTGCTGCCCCCTCATTTTGCAGTTTCAATGAAACAACTAACCAGCAGCATTTCTTCCTGATAAGAGATCACCAACCAGGGAGTGTGTATAGTCCATTCTCACGCTGCTGATAAAGACATACCCAAGACTGGGTAATTTATAAAGGAAAGAGATTTCATTGACTCACAGTTCAGCATGGCTGGGGAGGCCTCAGGAAACTTATAACCATGGCAGAAGGGGAAGCAAACACATCCTTCTTTCACATGGTGGCAGCAAGAAGAAGTACAGAGCAAGGGCAGAGGAGAGCCCCTTATAAAACCATCAGATCTCATGACAACTCACTATCAGGAGAACAGCATGGAGGTAACTGCCCCCATGATTCAATTACCTCCCACCAGGTCCCTCCCACCCCATAAGGGGATTATGGGAACTACAATTAAAGATGAGATTTAGGTAGGGGGGACACAGCCAAACCATACAGAGTGGTTCTGGCCAGTCTGCAGAGGAAGCACAGTAAACATTTTCATGTGCTCTGCTTCATCTTTTGATGTCAGAAGACCAAAAACTCCACCCTGAGATCATGCTAATGCTGCCATTCTTTGGACATGGGTTCCATGCCATGGAAAGGTCTGAAGCTCAATTGCACATGGGCACATTTTCTCCTTCCATGAATATTCATGATGCCTCCTAGAGCTTACTGAACATACGTATTTGGCCACTCTGCCCAGCATAAATTCCTGTTCCCTTTGCCCCTCCCTGGAAGTGTCTGTTTCCGACTTCTGGTGGGAGGCTTTGCTTCCCAGCCTGTCAGGATGACCACCCTGCAGGCTGCAACCACTTACGAGAAATAAAGCTCTCCTTTCCAAATTTATGACCCTTTTCATTCTTCAGCTGACATGATTACATTAAAGATCTCCTTAGCTTATAAACAGTATGCAAACACACCAGTAGGACAATAGCGTCTACTACACAAGTGCCTTTGAAATACTGTATATAATTCAGGTTTAATAAAAGTGAAAGAGGTATAATGAGATCTACCTGGTAATTTCACTAGTTAACTTATCTTCAGTGGTCCACATTTATATCCACCAGGATAGATAAACATAAGGGAAGATCTAGTGTAGATTATTTGATTTATTTCAACCTAATTCATCCAGTTTAAGATTTTAGGCTGGGCGCGGTGGGTCACACCTGTAATCCCAGCACTTTGGGAGGCTGAGGCGGGCAGATCACCTGAGGTCAGGAGTTCAAGACCAGCCTGGCCAACATGGCGAAACCCTGTCTCAACTAAAAATACAAAAATCAGCTGGGCGGGGTGGTGCGCACCTGTAATCTCAGCTACTTGGGAGGCTGAGACAGGAGAATTGCTTGAACCCAGGAGGCAGAGGTTGCAGTGAGCCAAGATCACGCCACTGCACTCCAGCCTGGGTGACAGAGCAAGACTCTGTCTCAAAAAAAAAACAAAAAAAAAATGATTTTAATAATATTCTTCATATAAGAAGTGGGTAAATTCTCCAAAAACAGAGACCCTGGATTTTATTCACTCTGTCTCACCTCACTAAGAGATTTAGAAATGAGATTTAGAGAGCTATTCTCCTTTTAAGCCATCATGCTTATCACGGTAACACTATAATAAAGTTTGGGCCAGAGTCTCCTGGTGAATAATTACCTCTTCTTTAAGGATTAAATATATCTTAAAGGCACGTGTTTAAACATACTAATGCTGAGGCCCAGCACACTCCTAGGTACTTTACAACTAGGAGAAATCAAGTCAATTTACTTGTCATGCCTGACTCAGGCCTGGTCAAGAACTTCAAAACAGTCTTACCAAAAGATAGTTTAATAAACAATTTATTCATCTTGAAGACTGAAATAAATAATGGTAGCATCAACAACAAATGCGAGAAAAGAAAGGCAGAACGCTCATCTATTCTCAACTAATTTTTTTTTCTCATCCCTGAGAAGTCAAAACCATGGAAGCTCAACACAATTCCTTCTTGTTATACAACATCCAGCTGGATCCTCTTTCTACTTTTTGGTAAACCCCTAGACTGCCAATAAAATGATGTTAAACAACTTAATGACTAATAGACTTTTCAAAACGAACACTCAGTGAAATTCACTTCCAACTAAATCTTTTTAAAGGGGTTTCATATAATCCAACACAATTTTTCTCAGTTACAGAGATTATACGCTACATAAAATAGTGGTGGATTGACCAATAGTCAGAAAATCTATTTTCTGGTCCTGGTTCTGCTAGTTAAATCAACCTAGACAAGTGGTTGATATTTCTGAGACTTAGTTTCAGCATCTTTACAATGTAGTTGCAAACTAAATGAATACCCAAGACCCTATGAGTCCACGACTACGATGAATATAAAATCACAGTAATGACTTCTCTCATCTTTAATTTCTTAAAAAAAAAAACAAAAACCCACACATCCACAAGTTTTAGGAACAGTATAAGTCAAGTTAGAGCTGTGATTTAAAATAATAAGCCTACAGTTGGCTCATCTTCAAAAATTTAAAATAGAAAGTACATGAATAACTGAATTAAAAGAAAAACACTTTTTATTATTTTTACCTTCTCTCCCACAGACTTTTAACAAGAAAAGAAGAAACCTTGAGGCTAGTTTCTATGACTTTTATTTCTTCTGTGAACCCATAGGTGGAAGTGCTAAAGACTGGTGAAATAACTTTCTGTTTATCATTTGAAGTTTGTTTTATTCAACTTCTTAGCTAAGCTACCCTTTCAGATGCAGCGGATGGGCAGCAGGTACAGCTGACTGTGAGCTTCACGGAATCAAAGAAAGCATACTTTCCTCCCTTCAAGAAGCTACCTCTCATAAGTAGAACTTTTAATAAAAGTCTGATTTAAATGTCCTTTTATGTACTTTTCAGTGATTTCATTTACTTACTTACATGGCTTTTTATTCTACCAACGCATCATAGAAATTTCCTGGTCTCCAGCAAAAGTTTAAATGTAAATTATTTAACAAAGTTTCACTGTCTGGACTAGAGCTCAAAGAGAGAAAAAACAACTTCTCTGATGTCTAAAGTTATAGTTGTGCTGTTACTGACCTACTCACATACTTTGCAATTAATTAATTAAAAAATTAATACCATCTGCTATTTAGCATTTTGAAAACACCTTCAATCCATCACAAGATTAGGACACTACTAAACATATAAACTTAGTATCTTATTAAATTCTATTAGATGTACAATAGTCCTCGTTTTACTTAAATTGTCATTGATCTTTAAGATAAAAGGACATCTGAAACAATTCTTTAAATGTCGTAACTTTCTATGCCGTTTGCTGGCCCTTGCTAACTTACTACTCTATTGTCTTTCCCTTTTAGTTTGTCAGAATGAAAAAGATCTTTAAGATGCTGGTATGTGGCAGCACTGTTTACAATACCAACATTGCAACCATAAGGGGCCACTAAATACATTATAATATGTAATTATAGAGCATATATAGCACATATAATAGCATATAGATATAGTATATAATTGTGGTGCATACTAATCTTTTATACCCATATCTGTATCTATATTATATAGCATATCTATATTACATATTATAGCATATCAATACAACAGAACACAATACAGTTATCAAAAATTATGGCACCAAAGAAGGGTGACTGGCAGTGAAAACTGTCTATGATACACAGCCCAGTGAAGAAACAATGGATTATTTTTAAAATTAACAAAAATTAACTATTTTTGTTTTAACAATGTTTATTTCTCCAGAAGATCTTTAATTGAAATTTCTAAGGATCATCACCTAATGATGAGTCAAAAGAAGCTTACCAATAATCTAGTTCATAAATAATCCAATTCCCAGATACAGTGGGAGGAGTAACAAGTACAGTAACCATTTTTTGTATTGGGAAAAAAATGTAAAGAATCTAAAAGAGCCACAGACCAAAAAGTTGATGGTAGTTACCTCTAGGTAGAGGAATATAAGTAATTTTTCTTTTCTTTTCTTTTCTTTACTTAGCAGAATTTTCTAATTTTTCTATAAGTAAATATATTTCTTGTATAATGTTTTTATAGTTTAAAATTCAAATAAAATTCTATTCTGTATATTAGTTAAACAGAATTGGGCCGGGTCCGATGGCTCATGCCTATAATCCCAGCACTTTGGGAGGCCGAGGCGGGCGAATCACCTGAGGTCAGGAGTTTGAGACCAGAACGGCCAACATGGTGAAACCCCGTCTCTACTAAGAATACAAAAATTAACTGGGCGTTGTTGCAGGCATCTGTAATCCCAGCTACTTGGAAGGCTGAGGCAGGAGAACTGCTGAACCCAAGAGGCGGAGGTTGCAGTGAGTGGAGACTGTGCCACTGCACTCCAGCCTAAGTGACAGAGTGAGATTCAGTCTCAAAAAAAAAAAAAAAAAAAAAAACAGAGTTACACTATGCAAGCCCCCATGTGGTTACTGCCACAATTGAGATGTCTGCTTAATTCAGTTAGCATGTAAAGCCTAGGACAGAAAAACACATAAACTCAAGTTTTCTAGAAATGAAACAAACAAAAAAGGACCAAACCTACTCTACCACCTCGGGAGAAAGGGGAGGCCACTGCCCACTATACATTACTGGCATAGTTCATCTCTCCCAACCTGAGATCAAGAAGTACACTGGCAAAGCAGAGGGAAAAAGCTCTGATTAAAAACCAAAATGGATTAAAGGGTAGAAAGAGGGTGCATTATTGTGGTTTTTTTCCTACTGCTTTACCATAACACCAAGTACTTGGAGAAGGAGAGTTGTAAAACTCAGCATTAAGAGATGGTGGTTTGTCCTATGATGGGAATTTATATCAACAAAATGCCTTATAAGCCAGGTAGGGTGATGTGTGCCTATAATCCCAGCTACTCAGGAGGCTGAGGCAGGAAGATCAGTTGAGACCAGGAATTCAAGACCAGCCTGGGCAATACAGCAAGACTCTATTAAAAAAAAAAAAAAAAAAAAAAAAAAAAGCCTTATATTCATGAGTTATTTTTTAGCATGCTCAAGATTCAAACAGAATCAAAGTTCATACAAAGTTCCCTCTAAACTGGGACTTCCCTGAAACCTTCTAAACTCAAGATTTTATTTAAATATAACACAGCCACCTTTGGTTAGTTAGCTGATCCCAATAACATAAGAGTAGCTTGGGAAACACCTAATGAAAATCACAAGGACTGCTGTAATATTTTACATAGAATATTGTCTGATGGAATCTAACATTCCTTCTGACAAGGGCTACTCAGTCTAACAGCACCAGCAAGGCCACATTCAGTTTCAGGAGGCCTCTTGGCCTGTGATGCCTCAGTCCTTTCTATCATATGCTATCTGACTATATAATTGTCTCCTTCACTGAAAATGAGCATAATGTTGTACCATGACTGAATCCTTAATATAAAGTGTATTTAAGTAAGTTCACCCTTTATGTGATAACTCTGGTCTCACATTTATACTACATAAATAACATGTATTCTTTGAATTATTACCTAAAGCAAACTTTCCCAATTAACGGAAGCCTTCAAAATTTTTTTAGAATGCAAGTACTCTCCATGTCCCCCTGGCCTCCACTTTGGTTATTTTTATAAATTTATATTTTCTTACACCACGTTTTAAGAGTGGACCATACTTGTATTTTGACAGGGCTGGCAGCTTCTAATTAGAGATAGAATGTGTACATGAATACAGACAGAAATTTTAATAGGCAGCACATATCATAATATTTGTTCTATAAGAGCTATTTAGACACAACCTAAATGTGCTTGAGAATTTGGTCCATTTGAAAGCTCATGTTGAAATTGGAAAATTCTTCTTTCATTTAAGAGATAACCAAGTAAAGAAACAAACAACAAAAGACACTCTCCTTATGAGAAAAGGATTCTAATGGTCCCTGCTGGGTAAGATATCTGCATGATGCTTAGCATCGGAAAGCCTGTCTCTGAAATATGATAAAGCTCTGGACCTAATCTCATCTAATGGTAAAATTCTGCCAGAGTTGTGGAAATTGTGGGTAACTGTGTTTAGATGAGCCATCTCAAGCCCTTACTAACGCTCTCAATTTCTCCTTTCTTCCTTTGCTCGGGCTTTAGGGGTTCAACCTACTTATATTCCCTGACCATTTCCTCACCCACTCTATCCCCTGGACTATGGAATGAGAGGCTATCTCTCCAGCTACTTCTTCTCTTATTGTCCTTAGAGACAAATAAACCTGGCCAAGTTACCAAACTATCTAAATTTACTTATCTGTAAAATGAGAATAGTATTAGTACTTAACTCAGAGATTAGGATATGAATACCAAATCCTTAGACTAGTGTGATACATAATTAGCATTATGTAAGCGTCAGCCCATATGCTTTTATTATCGTTAGTATTAAGTATTTAGAACAACGTTTGATTTATAAGCACTACTACATATTACTATCACTATTAAGTACTTGATTGTTAACTGTTACATAAAGTGAAAATAACATGAAATGTTTTACTTTAGAAATCTTAGAAAAATCTTGCATTCATGGCTCCTGACTACTTGATGACCAACAAAGCACTGTTGCCAAAACTGCATTTTGAGATGGCTCAAAATGGCTCCTCCATTGTTCTCATATCTGTTCCTCTGTTGTGTCTTTCTCTCACCTAGCCTCATTTATTCAAACTCTGTTGTTCCCTTATGGCCTAACTTAAATGGGCCCTCCTTCACAAAGCTTTCTATGAAGCCCATCTTCTAACACAGTAATAACTTACTATTTTCATATTACATTGTTTTGTTTGTTTTTGCCTCTCTCCCCAATTAGAATGTAAGCTTCATGAGGACAGGAATAACTGCATTTTGTTAGTGGATGAATCTTTGTGCCTAGAACAGTACCTGGCATATAGATTATCGATAAAAATTGTTGAATAATTAATATTCAATCTGGTCTATGTCAGACTTGTTAGATTAATAAATCCTTATCTGTTTAAGCCACCATAGTTGTTATTCTGTTACTTACAGCTGAAGACATTCCTGATATTAAAGCATTATAGAATATGCACAGAATATTTATTATCCCCATCATTGTTATTCCTGTTATTATTAATTAACCAGCATTTATTATGTGCTTACCATGTGCTAGGCATGATGTTCAGTATTTTTAGCAGCTTGTTAAATAAGCATCATCTTTTTTAACCTTTACAGTAATTTCTGAGGTACATACCAATTTTATAGATGAAGAAACTGAGGCTCAGAAAAGCTGAACAGTTTGCTCACGGTAACAAAACTAGGAAATGACTAGCATAAACTATAAACGCAAATTTCTGCCTCCAGTACCTATACTCTTACCTAGTATGCTGTACTGCCATGTCTGTGAAATATACATAGAAGTATTTTCCTCTTAAAATAACTATAAGCTCTACAAGTCAGAAGTCCTATTCTCCAAGCCATGGTATCCACCAAGGCAATTAATATTTTGGGCCCTCAAGTAACTACTCAGTAAATATTTGTTGCAGAGATAGACAAGTGAATACCAATCCTGCTCTGGGAATCTGAGTTTTTATAAAAATAAGACATGAATATACACTGTTTAAAAATTAATTTACTGTATTCACAAGTATGTGCCCCTAGTTTCTCTTGATTGCAGGAATTTTTCCTTCTGTTTTGGTTATATTTGTCACTCAGGCATCTGGAATCAAAACATCACCTCTGCTATGGTCTGAATGTTTGTGTTCCCCCAAAATTCATAGTTGAAACCCTAACCCGCAAGGTGATGGTACTAGGAGGGGGCATTTGTGGATGGTTGGGTCACGAGGACAGAGCCCTCATGAATGGGATCAGTCCTCTTTTGGAGGTCTGAGAGAGCTCATTTGCTCCGTCTGTTATGGTAGGACACAGTGAGAAAGTACCATTTGTGAACCAGGAAACAGTCCCTCACCATATACCAAATTTTCCAGGACCTTGATCTTGGACTTCACAGTCTTCAGAACTGTGAGAAATAAATTTCTGTGGTTTATAAGCCACCTGGTTTACGGCATTTTGTTTTAGCAGCCCAAACAGGCTAAAACAGTCTCCTAACAAATTAAATAACTGGTGCTCTACGTATTTAAAGATAATGGTGGATTTATTTTCAATACATGGCTTTCTGCCATATATGGTAACCCCTAGGCCCTTAGGCAGCTATTTTTTTATGCAAAATATTTTATGCCAGTCCCTTGTTGGGCAAGACAAGTAAATAAATGAAAAAACACACACACACACAGCATACACATACATATGTAAAAACATATATGGAGAAGGCAATCAAAAACTGACTGGATCCATGAAGAGAATCCCCAATGCATGCATTTCTCTTTTCCTTATCTTCAGCTTGGTGATCTATAACAGCTTCCCATATCAGACAGTAAGCAGAGATGTGTAAGCAGATGCAGATAGATGAATGAACTGGGTGATGCTGAAAATCTGTGAATTGAAGCATCTAATACATGAATTGAAATAAAAAAAAAATTCTCTTCCTCCAAATAGTTGTATGAACAAATCAAAAGGAAAAGAAGAGTTGGAGGGAAAATGAGACAAAGAACAAAATCTGGTCTATGTGACACATTTATAAAACTGATGGCCTGTCAGCAAGACACTGATGAATATTTTTGCAGGATAAAAATGGCAACGCAGGTCTAAAAATAAACCACTGCTCTGCAGACCTGTCTGGTTCAGCTACACCACTGGAATATAAACATCCTCACTCGTACATTTTGATTCAAGGTTTCACAAAGAAGGAAAAACTGAACGTTTTGTTAGTAAGACAAGAAATTTTACATGGTTATAAATCAGTTATGTTCTCTACATAATATACACTGAATTTAAGTATAATGATTTTCATTTTCTAAACAAGTAAAATAAATGGTAATGACAATATGCCACTAACCTTTTATAAAAGACTATTTCCTTCCAACCCAATTATAATAAAATAAAATAAATATAAAATAAAATTATAAATTATTTCTAATTTGACGTGAATGGCAGATCTAGTCAAAATGCTATCTCAAATGGCTCTTGAAAAGGGGTGAAAACTCTATTATCTCATCTTGCATCCGAATTTACAATAAAAGTTACTACCTAAAATGCAAAAGTGAATTTACTATCCTTTACAAGTAGCACTGTAATTCATCAAGTCTATTCACCTTATTCAATCTTGCCTTATGTTATGATCTTGGTCTTAAATAGTGATTTCAATTCTAAGAGTTACAAACCTCTGGAAGATTCTCCCAGAAAATTCGGATGACTATCATGCCACCTTTTTTTAATAGTAAAACTGAATTAATTCCCCATAACAATAAAATGTGAATAATAAATTACACTTGATCCTTTATGACCACACTGAATTGGAATAAATAGAAAATTAAAAATGACCATCCTGCTTCTACCCGCGGCCACTAGTCTATTCACAGCACAGCAGCCAGGGCATCTTTGCAAAAAGTAAATGACATCACATCACTACCCCTGTTCAATTCCTTCAGTGAGTTCCCATTACTCAAAATAGCACACCACCATGGCAGGCTAATTCTTAATTTTTTTTTTCTTGTTGCCCAGGCTGGAGTGCAATGGCGCGGTCTCAGCTCACTGTAGCCTCTGCCTCCCGGGTTCAAGCAAGTCTCCTGCCTCAGCCTTCCAAGTAGCTGGGATTACAGGCGCCTGCCACCACTCCTAGCTAGTATTTTTGTATTTTTAGTAGAGATGGGGTTTCACCATTTTGGCCAGGCTGGTCTCTAACTCCTGGCCTCAAGTGATTGGCCCATCTTGGCCTCGCAAAGTGCTGGGATGACAGGCGTGAGCCACCGCACCTGGCCAATTCTTAAATTTTTTGTAGAGACAAGAGCTCACTGTGTTGACCAAGCTGGTCTTGAATCCCTGGCCTAAAGCAATCCTTCCACTTCAGCCTCCCGATGTGCTGAGATTATAGGTGTGAGCCACAGTGCCTAGTCTCACTGCCTAATTCTTGACAGCAGATAGCTACACATTAAAATATAAATACATCCTCCAATATACATCTGTATACTTCCTCCATTGCAGCTGGTTTGCCATCCAAGTAATGGCAAAGTCTTCTAATGGAGAGAAACAAACAAACAAAAAACATATAAAGAGCTGTAAGATAAAAATAATTTCATTTTAGGAATTTTCATTTTCAACCTTATTTTTGTAGTAGGGTCACAAAGTTAAGAGAAAACTCTCAATTCCCACTTCGAGCTTGCTCCTCTGTCAGAACTCCCCATGGGACTACCCATTTATTCAGTTGCTCAAGCCAAAAGCCTCAAAGTTGGCTTTGATTCCTCCCATTCCCATATCCCATATCCAATCCTCCATAAGACCTGTCTACTCTCTCTAACACATACCACGTATTACCACTTCTCACTCCTAAAAGTACCATGCCCTGGTTCATTTATACTTCCCCTAGATGACTGCAAGCCTCCTTAACAACATCCTACTTCCACCTTTTGCCACTAGTCTATTTACCACACAGCAGCTACAGACATCTTTGCAAAAAGTAACTGACGTCACATCCTTAGCCCTGTTTAATTGCTTCAATGACTTCCCATTACTCAGAACAAGATCTCAAGGTTTTTTTATGTCCTACAGGATCTTTCATGACCTCATTCATGCCCCTCTTCTACTACCATTTTCTCCTCTTATACTCTCGGCTTTGCCTTTCCTCAAACACCCCAAGCCCAGGTCCACCCATGGGTCATTTCACTTGCTTTTTCCTCTGCCTGGAACATTCTTTTTGGTTTTTGAGATGGAGTCTCGCTCTGTCACCCAGGCTGGAATGCAGTGGTGCGATCTTGGCTCACTGCAACCTCTGCCTCCCAGGTTCAAGCAATTCTCCTGGCTTAGCCTCCCGAGTAGCTGGGACTATAGGCATGTGCCACCATGCCCAGCTAATGTTTTTGTATTTTTAGTAGAGATGGGGTTTCACCATGTTAGCCAGGATGGTCTCGATCTCCTGACCTCGTGATCTGCCCACCTCAGCCTCCAAACGTGCTGGGATTACAGGCGTCAGCCACCACGCTCAGAATGCCTGGAACACTCTTACCCCATGTTTGGCTCCTTCTCACGCTAAGGCCACTCAATGTCACGTCTTCAGAGAGGCCTTCCTGACGACCCTAACTAAAATATCCCCATCCCAACCACCCATTTACTAGTTACTTTCTATCCCACATTCTTGCTTTATTCCACTTCCATGTGCAATTACATTATTTATCTCGTATTATTGTCCATCTTCTCCTACTTGAATGTAAGCTCTATGACTGTCTTGCTCATCACCATATTCCCTTAAAAAGCTAACATATAAATTAATAATCTACAGCAGCAAAAACTGCAAACTCAAATACCTATAGGAGCCAGGAGGTCATGAAAGTGAGTAAATCAGGCAATTTCCAGCTAATATGGAAATGAAGGCCCAACACAAAAACAGCTTGCTATTTTTCAAGAGAGACCTGATATACAACCTTCTAGATAAAATCTTCCAATTGTTTGATGATAAATTATGTTTTGTTTTGTTTTTTCATTAAAACTCTACCCAACCGGGCGCGGTGGCTCAAGCCTGTAATCCCAGCACTTTGGGAGGCCGAGAAGGGCGGATCACGAGGTCAGGAGATCGAGACCCTCCTGGCTAACACGGTGAAACCCCGTCTCTACTAAAAAATACAAAAAACTAACCGGGCGAGGTGGCGGGCGCCTGTAGTCCCAGCTACTCGGGAGGCCGAGGCAGGAGAACGGCATAAACCCGGGAGGCGGAGCTTACAGTGAGCTGAGATCCGGCCACTGCACTCCAGCCTGGGTGACACAGCGAGACTCCGTCTCAAAAAAAAAAAAAAAAAAAAAAAACAACTTTACCCAAGCCAAATATACCACATCTGTGAGCCAGATACATACACAGGCTACCACTTGTTAACTTCTCACCTATAGTAAATCTTCCACGTTTAAACTTACTAGGTGCAATAGATTATTCTAAAGATGACTGTTAAGTCATTCCATTCCACATGCTCTTTTGCAATGTGAATTTGCCATTCCTCCCATCAAGAGATGGAATCTATTTTCCCTTCCTTGGATATGTGACTTGCTTTGACCGACTTGCTTAAGGGAAGTGTCAAACAATCTAAAATATGCAGCATTGGTTTTGGGACCTGATGGCAGGCAGAGGCTGAAAAAGTAGAAAGTCAGTTGTTAGCAAAGGCCAAGAAGAGCCATGAGAAAATTGCTATTAGATACAGGACAGACAGTGACTCATGTTACATAGTGGTGGAATGTTTGGCAAGACTGTTGTCTGCAATAATATTTACCTAATTTAATAATTACATAAGAGAGAATATTTACCTAATTAACTTATCGACTGGCTAAAGATATTTCCAGGTAGAACACTGAAAGTTAAATGCCAATTGGCTTCTTTTAGCTGCATATGATAAAGTACGGGGAAGAGAGAAATAAACTAAAGAAGGACCTGTTTAATTTTTAAGCAGAATTTAGAGGAAGTAAAGGGGGCCCCAAACAGTCTCTACAACTGGCAAAAGATCTGGAATTTAAAAATGGTCTCTGGGGAGATACCAAATCAGAGGTTTGTCCATAAGATCTTTTGCTGAGACCTTGAAAATATAGACCCTTCTCATCTATACAAAGGAACTTCTAAGAATCTTAATGACCTTTTCTTCAACAGACAGATCCAAAGTAAAGACAGTTCTGTCCTGGAAAGGGATTATGAATGTGGCTTCTGGGACATAGAATCAATCCCTAACAACATTCATAGAAAACTCTCAAAGTTTTAAAGAAAACTATAGTACTAAAAGTACCACCAGTTTGGACTAAGAGGAAGAAACAGTTCAAAATGGGAGAAATAAAATATCTGTGGGTTCCCAACTTCACATAGGTAAGAAGCAGGTTGAAAAGCTACTCAGCTACAAATATGACCTATTTCTTATGAAAAAGAAAAAAGGAGGAGAAAGCCAAGAGCCCAAAGGGTAGAGTTAATAGCCTTACAAAACAATGTACTAGGGAACAACTCTCAAGGACCAGAACTGGACACTATTCAAGGTGTGTGTGTGTGTGTGTGTGTGTATATATATATATATATATATATTTTTTTTTTTTTTTCTTTTGGAAGTCCTTGTCCTTTACTGGGCAAGGAGTGAGGGAAGCAGACAGACCGGTTGGACGTAGTAGGTGGGTATATAAGGACAAAATGCTACCTGAAAGCCAGCCAACCCACACTCCCCGAAATGGAGGCTAATACCCTTCAAACTCTGGGCATTGGTTGTCTTCCAGGGATAAAAGATGGGGCTCTTGTAAAGCTTCTTGTTACCCTCAACCATGGAGGCAGGTTCTGAGCTCTGGTTTTCCTACAACACTAACTCTAGTCACATAGATCTCTGGAGTGATCAAACACGGTGGAGTGGCAAGGTGAATGTTCCAAAAGGATAAGTAAAACAGGAGTCTTGACCAAGCCCTGTCACAATGTCAATGCCTGTGTATGGCCTCCCAGCCCAACCAGAAATTGACAGAGGCATGTATATGGTGAAAAGATATACATATATTTAGAATTAGCCAGCTGGACTCCATTTAGATGATCCCAGTTTCGTTGGCAACATCCACAGCACTGTAATCAGGAGCCAGTCCAACATATGCCTTCTTCTCTCCATCAGGCTGAATCAGGGTGTTGACCTTGGCCACATCCATGTCATAGAGCTTCTTCACAGCCTGTTTGATCTGGTGCTTGTTGGCTTTAACATCCACAATGAACACAAGCGTGTTGTTGTCGTCTATCTTCTCCATGGCAGACTCAGTGGTCAGCGGAAACTTGATGATAGCAGAGTGGTCAAGCTTGTTTCTCCCGGGGGCGCTCTTCCGAAGACACGTAAGCTGCCTTCGGAGTCGCGGTGTCTTGGGCCGCCGGAAGGTGTGTGTCTTGGGCAGCCGGAAGGGGCCGCCGGAAGGTGGGTGCGGGTCTTCTTTTTTTTTGTGGCTGTGAACACCTTTCAACACTGCCTTCTTGGCTTAGCCTTCGCTTTGGCTTCGGCTTTATGAGGGGCAGGAGCTTCCTTCTTTGCTTTCGGCGCCATCTTGTGAAAAGGCTATTCAAGGTATATTTTTGATACATGGGGTAAGAGACTTAGTAACATGTGCCCAGATGAATTTCAAAATTGCTATGGAACAGTGCTTCCAATTCTTCCTCTTTTTAAATGGGAGTGACTACTACAGTTTTCTTGCCCCTGTCTCACCACTGTATGTTGGATGGGGGATGTGAGACAGAGGCAGGAAACTTATCTTTTCATTCACAGATTTCTACATCTAAAGAAGCTGTACTGGAGCAGCTGTGCCTAAGAAATCTCATACGCATCTGGACTTTAGTTAGATGAAAAGATACTGGACTTCAGGTCGATGCCATAATGAGATAAGACTTCTAAGAGAGGCGTAGGTATATTCTGCATGTGGAAGAAATGTGAATTGTTATGTTCAAAGGGCAGACTGTAGCAGACTATTTCCAAAGATAGCTACAACAATACCTTCTATCTCATGCCACTTTGCTATAGGAACTTGACATTCTCCCATCAAAAGGTAGAATATTTTCCCTTCCACTTAAATCTGAGCTGGTCCTGTGGCTTGCTTTGACCAACATAATTTGGTAGAACTGGCTGGGTGCAGTGGCTCATGCCTGTAATCCCAACACTTCGGGAGACCAAGGTGGGCGGATTGCTTGAAGCCAGGAGTTTGAGACCAGCCTGAGCAACACGGCGAAATTCCATCTCTACTTAAAATACAAAAATGAGCTGGGTGTGGTGGCACATGCCTATAATCCCAGCTTCTTGGGAGGCTGAGGTATGAGAATTGCTTAAACCCAGGAAGCAGAGGTTGCAGTGAGCCAACATGGTGCCATTGCACTCCAGCCTGGACGACAGAGCAAGACTCTGTCTTGGGGAAAAAAAAAAAAAAAAAAGAATGTGGCAGAACTGACAGTGTATGACTTTCAGATCAAGGGCTTAAGATATCTTACAACTTCTGTTTTCACCTTGGAACAATCTCAGTACCATGTAAGGAAGCTCAACCTAGTCTAGTGAATAATGAGAGATCACATGGAAGAAAACTGAGGCTTCCTAGGTAACAACTAGTATCAAGGCCCCAGACATGGAGGTGAGGCCATCATGAACCCTCTACCCCAGCCAGTACCATGTGGAATAGAAAAAGGTTGTCTCCAATAAGCCCTGCCTAAACTCCAGATCCACAAAATCATAAGCAATAATTTTTTTTTAATCACTAAGTTTTAGGATAGCTCATTATATAGCAGTATGTATCTAAGACACTGGAGAAAAGGCTAATCTGAATAATGGAAATGTGTGAATTCTTGAATTTTTAAAAAACACATTTCTAATATGGTGTAAGCATTCACAGTGACTTTTAGGATAACAGCCTAGGATTCATTCCTTCATACACCAAATATTTACTGAGCTTCTAATATATGTCAGGTACTGTTCTAGGCCCTGGGAAAACAGTGAATTAAAGTCCTTATGGAATTGATATTCCAGTAAGAGGAACAAAAACAGGCCTCTAAGGATCTGCTTTAATAAGTAACATGATTTCTTATTAGCACATCAATATTGTAAGTTAGTGTTTGCCAAATAACTAAATCTAGTCTTAACTTTCTCCTTGAAATCATTACTTGGATGCTTTATCACTGTACCAGGAGCTATTTTTAGCCCAGCCTTCCTTCAGACTGAGCTAGAAAAAAAGCAAGGTCAAAATGATATAAGACCACTAGCAAATTTTGTGCACCTGAATATTCAGGTACCTTCTATGTACTAAATTTATTCTGATTTAGAACACTAGCACTTTCTCACCTTTACTCCTGACATATCCTCTTCTGGGGCACCCTTCCCCTGCCTCCTTCACCTGGGAAACTCCTGACTCCCTCAGGTCTCACCACCATGCCAGATGTTCCTCTTTCTTCTTCCACTGCATCCTATGCATATATATATATGCATACATATACAGTATAATTTATTGTTTCTTTGTTTAACTGTCCCAACTAGATTGTTAATTCCTCCAGGGGAGGAACTGTTCTTTCATTCCTAACATAGGAATCTACATGAATAGTAAGGTAATCAATAGTAAGTGATCAATAAGTGTTTGCGAAATGAATGAGCCTTAAAACCTTGATTAAATCATCGTTCTCTTGTCTGTAGAATGGGGCTAATATTCCAAGGAGAAGATGAAACTGCAACTGCCTGGCAAATTATAAAGCATTACTCAAGTATTTTATCATTATTTACCAGACATAAGCACAAATTGCCTCTTTATAATACCCAAATTTATCCTCAAAGTAGGAAGACTTGCTATACTTAAGGACACAGAAAAGCATACCAACTTTCAAATAAAATTCGTACGCAGTAGATATAAGTTCTGGTTTGTGGTTGCTCTTGTTTTGTTTTCATCAGTCCCTCCATTTTGCAATCACCTGTTGTATGCTATCTGCATTTTAACTCAAAAGCACAGAAGAAAACCTTCAGGGTTTGAGACACATCCAAAGGGCAAATGCAATTTAATCTATGGGTTTGTTAAAAAGTCAGAGGATTTTTAAAATTAAGTTAAGTTTCAGGTTTAACCTAAACTTAACTTAATTTTCAGGCCACAGTTCCTCTTCTTTTCACATAAATGTGGCTATTTGAAAACAAGGTGCTTGCATGTTATAGTACCTCAGGCAGGATTATAAAAGTTCAAAGGAGTAAACAGATACACATATGCACCATCAGAGTCATAATTCAATCCCCGATACATCTATCACCTAGCAGGAGGATGTAAAATCAATGCAGTCCAACATGGTAGCCACTAGATACATGTTGCTATTAATTTAATTTTTAATTAAAATGAAACAAAATTAAAAATTCAGTTCATCAGTCACACTGGCCACATTTCAAGCTCTCAATAGCTGGTGACTACCAAACTGTACAGTGTAGATACAGAATATTTCCATCATCATAAAAAGTTCTGTTTGATAACAGTGCCTTCAATGAGTAAAACATAGGTTTCATATCAAATTACTGAGATAATTTTTAAAATATGATTTCTAATATGATTCTCTGCCTGCAATAATGAAAACAATGTGATATTTCTGAAGAAATGTTAAACAAAGGGGTAGTCTGGAAAGACATCACTTTTTCAAAGGCTGACATCATGTAAAAGTTTACATTAACATTCATTCTTTGAAATGACTAATATTCCAATTAAGGATAATTCACTTTGTTTAGCAAAGTTTTCTCACTGTAATACAGACCATTTGTTAACGCGGTGAACTCAAAATCTGAGAGAGGTCTCAGTCAATTTAGAAAGTTAATTTTGCCAAGGTTAAGGATGCACCCATGACACAGCCTCAGAAGCTGTACCCCAAAATAGTTGGGGTACAGCTTGCTTTTATACATCTTAGGGAAGACATATACACCAATCAGTACATGTAAGATTTACATTGGTTATATCTAGAAGGGTAGGACAACTCAGTGTGGGGGAGGGGCTTCTAGGTCATAGGTAGATTTAAACATATTGTGATCGGCAATTGGTTGAAAGAGTTATTATCAGAGAAAAAAATGTCTGGGTTAAGATAAGGGGTTGTGGAGACCAAGGTTTTTTGGTTGTTTTTTTTTTATTTTTTGAGACGGAGTCTCACTCTGTCGCCAGGCTGGAGTGCAGTGACACCATCTCAGCTCACTGCAACCGCCGCCTCCCAGGTTCAAGCAATTTTCCTGCCTCAGCCTCCCAAGTAGCTGGGACTACAGGTGCACGCCACCACGCCCAGCTAATTTTTGTATTTTAGGTAGAGACGGGGTTTCACCGTGTTTGCCAGGATGGTCTCGAGCTCCTGACCTCGTGATCTGCCTGCCTCAGCCTCCCAAAGTGCTGGGATTAGAGGCATGAGCCACCGAGCCAGGCCAAGACCAAGGTTTTATCATACAGATGAAGCCTCCAAGCAGCAGACTTAAGAGAAAATAGATTGTAAATGTTTCTTATCAGACTTAAGGTCTGTGTTGATGTTAATGCCAGAGGGTTTTAATGAGGCATGTCCAACCCCTACTTCGTGGCCTGAGTCAGTCTTTCAGGTTAAATTTTAGAATGCCGTTGCTGATGAGGAAGTCCATTCAGATGGCTGCAGGGGGCTGGGAACCCTTCAAATTTTATTCTTGCTTTACAATGTGTGTCTTTATCATCACCATCTTTGAAGTTTGGGTTAAGACAGCAATTTTCTAAAAGCTTTCCCATTTGAAAAGTCTGAAAATTTTCTTCAAATTAATACATCACACTGTAAGCCAGGCATGGTGGCTCATGCCTATAATCCTAGCACTTTGGGAGGCTAAGGTGTACAAATCACTTGTGCCCAGGAGTTTGAGACCAGCCTGGGCAACAAGGCAAAAACTCAGCTCTACTAAAAATGCAAAAATTAGTCAGGTGTGGTAGTACACATGTGTAGCCACAGCTATTTGGGAGGCTGAGGTAGGAGAATCACTTAAGCCCGGGAGGTTGATGCTACAGTAAGCCGTGATTATACCACTGCACTCCAGCCTGGGCAACAGAGCAAGACCCTGTCTCAAAACAAAAACAAAAACAAAAACAAAAACCAAACAAACAAAGAAAAAAACACACTATAGTTTTTAAAGTACTCTATCTGCTAAAAATATAGGAAGCATACATTATTCTAATACCTGAATGTTAGTTCTGTAAAACCTAACTTTAGAATGTGCTTTTTGAATAGCTTCTTTCTAAAGATAAAATAAATATCTGTGCAAACGTAACTAAATTTATAAAATGATACACTAATCCAGTACTAAGATTTATATTTATATGCATGAAGTAGGTTCTTTTCTTTTGAAATATTAAACAAGCTTTCAAAAGCATGATTTAAAGGTAGTTTACAGAAATCCCACAAATTCAATGAAATTTTCAAAGAGTTTCTAAGAACAATGGTAAATTATTTATCTACTTTAAAAAGAATGACAACTAGTCTGGTGGCTCATGCCTGTAATCCCAGCACTTTGGGAGGCTAAGGTGGGTTGATCACTTGAGGTCAGGAGTTCAAGACCAGCCTAGCCAACACAGTGAAATCCTATCTCTACTAAAAATACAAAAATTAGCCAGGCATGGTGGCACATGCACCTGTAGTCCTACCTATTCGGGAGGCTGAGGCAGGAGAATCACTTGAACCCAAGAGGTGGAGGTTGCAGTGAGCTGAGACCGTGCCATTGCACTCTAGTCTGGGCAACAGAACAAGACTGTCTCAAATAAAAAAAATAAAAAAAATAAAAAACCCTAACAACGAAGTATTTTTGCTCTAGGCTCTCTTGCGAGGGCAAAATATGGTTCATTTCCAAATACTAGATTAAAACCCCAAAGAAACTTCATTTTAATAAAAATCGTCTTCAATATAAATCTTTAGGAAGTCTTCAGTGCTCATTAGCACCCTCTAGAGTCAGTTATAGTTCAGAATGAATCAGATCTTAAAACATAATAATTCATTATTTAAAATAAAAATAAAATATAGATGAATTATTTTTAAGGAACTTAAATCGCATATCATTTCCCCTCAAGAATTTCAAAATTGATCGCTAAAAGTTCACATATCCTGCTTTTTCTAAAAGTGAGTTCACTCTGGCAGTGTCTCTGAGATATTTATGTTATTTTGCAAAAGATGGTTCAAGTAAAAGATACTACCATTTTGAAAGTCTACCATGCAAGGATCCCTGCTTTAAAACCTATAAGTCAAGTATTTTTATGTCTAATTGTCCCGAATGTGCCTAAATTTTAATAATCACTCTAACTGTAAAAAGGTTTGCAGAAGATATGCTCCATTAAAATAAGATAAAGAAGGAAACATATTTCTTGAGTATGTAGAAAACTTCAAATGACAACTCATTGTAAGGATAGTTGGCTCGGGTTTTTGTAAGAGTTAAGAAAAAGAAAGCCTCTGTTTACTGTTTCTCAACTATCACCCACTATATTCTTTTAGGGAAACGTATCTCCCAATTTCCACCAACATGAAACCATCAAGCCTCCTTTAACATTTTAGCTTCAACTGAGTGATCTAGTTCTCCCTCCCTAGAAGGGCAGAAACACAGGCAGTCTAGCATCCCCTAACCCTGGCTCCATTCCCCAGCCCAGAATTGCACACGTACCAGCCCATGTTCTGAACATGTGCCTCTGTAACCCTCTCAGGTGCTCACTCACACATAGTCACCATTCACACTGATGAAGCCCAGTGTTCACCAAGAGATCAGGTTCAGCCCAAGCCACAGAGGTCAGGCCAACTCTTTCCCTTTTCTATTCAAAAAAGGGGGGAGTCGTAGTCAATTCACAGTTTTCTGAGTGCTTTGAATATACAAATAGCAGCAAAACATTTCTTGTTTATATCCACTTAATTTAAGGTTTTCTTTAGTCTGTTCAAAAAATTTAAAAAATTTAAAGTTATTATTTGAGTTCATTCTAGGGGAGAAAAAAAATCCAATTACTCACATCTTATTAGACTTGCCTAATGTTTCAAAAACTGAATACATCCTACCAGAGGGGACAAAAGGCTGAAAAGCATTGCATCAAAGACATTAAGTCAGAGAACTGATAATATATCCTTCTTTGATTCATCAACAAACTCATAAAGAAGAGGACTTATGCATAATAGTCTTGCTCATGGGCCAGGTACAGTGGCTCACACCTGTAATCCCAGTACTTTGGGAGGCCAAAGCAGGTGGATCACCTGAGGTCAGGAGTTTGCAACCAGCCTGGCCAACATGGCAAAACCCCGTCTCTACGAAAAATACAAAACTTAGCCGGGTGTGGTGGCACGTGCCTGTAATCCCAGCTACTCGGGAGGCTGAGGCAGAAGAATCACTTGAACCTGGGAGGCAGAGGTTGCAGTGAGCCAAGATTGCACCACTGCACTCCAGCCTGGGTGGCAGAGGGAGACTCTGTCTCGGGGAAAAAAAAAAAAAAAAAAGGCTTGTTTATGAGGGGTGAAAACAACTTCTTTCTTTTATGTAGATAAAAGCTACACAGCTTGAACTTTACCTGGCTGTGTTACATCCTCTCCTTTCTGCTCCTTCTTACCTGAGCTATTTCACTGCCCTGTGTTTTCTCCACTGGAGGGCACAGTTAGCTTAAAAAAAAAAAAAAAAAAGGTGAAATCTCATTTGGTCTGTTGTGTAGTTCCAGAAAAAGCATGGGTGAGAAAGGTTATAGTTGCTATTGGGAATGATGTTTTAGTAATATTTCGGAATTTATCTCTGTTATCCTTGAAAACCATTATAAAAGATAATCACTAATTGGCTAATAGCCAAATATGCTCCAAATATCACTATCTATGAAGTATAAATAAAAGATGAGGTAGAAAACAAGGAAGATAAAATACAATGGTAGAAATGATCCATTTTAGGCACAGAGTAACCTACATACAAATAGAAATTCTCCTTTTCAACAATAGTACACCCAGCTACGGTGGTCCCAGTAAGACATCTCCATGAGAATGTGGTATTGAACCATTCAGTTCTTTTGCAATGATAAAATTCAGATGTTCAGCAAAAATGGGGTTATTCTTATTTTTTGCATAATTATTTTAGAGTTGATCCAATGGGGATTGCAATTCAGCATTTCATTCACAGCTGCCTTTTCTTTTTTTTTTTTTTTTTTTTGAGACGGAGTCTTGCTGTGTCGCCCAGGCTGGAGTGCAGTGGCCGGATCTCAGCTCACTGCAAGCTCCGCCTCCCGGGTTTTTACGCCATTCTCCTGCCTCAGCCTCCCGAGTAGCTGGGACTACAGGCGCCCACCACCTCGCCCGGCTAGTTTTTTGTATTTTTTAGTAGAGACGGGGTTTCACCGTGTTAGCCAGGATGGTCTCGAACTCCTGATGTCGTGATCCGCCCGTCTCGGCCTCCCAAAGTGCTGGGATTACAGGCTTGAGCCACCGCGCCCGGCCAACAGCTGCCTTTTCTTTATAAACCTAATCAATCCTGAGGGTGTACTGCAAAATATTTTCAGTATGTTTAGGAGAAAGATTAATAAAGAGATACATAGTTACTGCCGTTCTAGATAAAGTCAATAAATGTATAGTTTTCAGAGAGATGTGTAAAACAGTAGACTACTGTTGTTTTAAAAATTGCTTTAGAATAAAACTGTTATTCATCTTTAGCTTACCAAAAAGCTTTCCAGGCTTTTATTTGTGTTAAAAATAATGTGATTACCTCTATGTTGTTACTCAGGATATCATGTTTTATTAGGCCAAAATATTATAACTTATGCTATGGGACTGAATGTTTGCATCCCCCCAAATTCATATGTTGAAGTTTAAATCCCCAATGTGATGATATCTGGGGTGGGGCCTTTGGGAAGTAATTATTAATGGGATTAATGCCCATACAAGAAAAGACACAAGCATGTGACGACACAATGAAAGGACAGCCATCTGCAAACCAGGAAGCATGCCCTCACCAGACATCAGAAGCCTTGATCTTGGACTTCCCAGCCTCCAGAATTTTTAGAAATAAATTTGTTTTGTTTTAGCCATCTAGTCTATAGTATTGTGTCATAGCAGCCCAAACTGACCAAGACAACTTAGTTTTTTGTTAGATAATCCACGTTAATTTTTGTAAAGTAACAAATGGGGCAAAAATAACAGGTGAGATTAAGTCTTCCAAAAAAATTATCCTAAACATCATGTATATTTAAACAAAGTATGCATGTTATTTGAGAAGTGATTCACTAAAGAAACCATAATTCTACACAATTCAATGGCTGCCAGACCCAACCTCTGCACTTCTAAGAGAAGAGGGAATTCCATTTGCCTGGTAACACAACTGATAACTCCCAATCCTTTTCCCTGCTTATTTAAATTGTGACTATCTCTCAGAAGAGAATTCTAGGCAAAGGGATAAATTAGACAAAGTTTGTGCTGTAAATACACAAGGAATGGCCAGGAGGTCAGTATGGTTGGAGTGGAGTAAAGAAATTCCATTCAAGTCTCAGTCTAAATGTCAACTTAATGAGAAAATCTTCCCTAACCATCATCCTATGTAAAGAAGCAGGGATATACACTTCCTCTCCATCCTCCTCTATTATTCTGTCATCTACTTTATTTTTCTTCCTAGTACATTTCACCACCAAACTTACCAAATGTCTGCTTATTGTCCATCTTTCCTCATTAAAATGCAAGCTCCATGAGAGCAGACTTTGCCCATTTTGTTCACTGCTATGCCCCTAGGCATGGCAAAGTGTCTGACATACCAATGGTGATCAATTAATTTATTGAATCAGTTAAATAAAATAACTATGGGAGTATAGAGAGAACCTAAGAACAGATGATATAACTTCCCTGATGTTATATCTTACTCTTGATGATATATCTATGGTATATGTCATATCCTTGATATGAGGCATCAGTACCAAATAAGGGGCAGAAGTGATAGTAATATAAAAATATAACAAAAAAATAGGAAAAGAGGCATAAAACTTTCAAAATTAAAACCTGTAATAATAGCTTTCCTATTCTTTTTGTACTTGACTTTGGCCCATTATCAAAGAATCAAGATTCTTTTACTAGTCAGCATAATACTGTACCTTAAATATAGGAAAAGTTGTCTTTCCAAGACCCAGTGAGTGTTTCTCCTATAAAACTTAGAAGGCAGGAAAAGAATGCACACCCACCCCCTACAACACACACACACACACACACACACACACACACACACACACCCCTTCACACAGACTGAGGTCTTTTTTTTCTGTTTTGATACAGAGTCTCACTTTGTTGCCCAGGCTGGAGTGCAGTGGTGTGATCTTGGCTCACTGCAGCCCCCACCTCCCAAGTTCAAGCAATCCTTCTACCTCAGCCTCCCGAGTAGCTGGGATTACAAGCGTGTGTCCTCATGACGGCTAATTTTTGTATTTTTAATAGAGACAGGGTTTCACCATCTTGGCCAGGCTGGTCTCTAACTCCTGATCTCAAGTGATCTGCCCACTTCGGCCTCCCAAAGTGCTGAGATTACAGGCATGAGCCACCACGCCAGCCTGAGGATTCATTTCTTATTATCCTAGAGTCCTTTTAGACTTGGGCCTTATATTACTGCTATTAAAGATAAACAATCTCTATCTTCTTTTTTAAAGCCATATTTATACACACACACGAGGCTCTCCTGGTTCTTAAAGTCTACATCAGTAAGGACATAGCCCCACCCCACCAGGGATGCAAAGTAGAGTCCATGTCCCTGAGTTCCAAACATCTTTGCTCCAGCTTTTCAGTGACCCGGATGGTACATTTCCCCACCATTTCTATTTTAAAAATAAAGAAATCTACCAGCCTGGGCAATACAGCGAAACCCTGTCTCTACAAAAAATACAAAAATTAACATACACCTGCAGTTCCAGCTACTAGAAAGGCAGAGGTGGGAAGGATTATTTGAGCCGGGGAGGTCAAGACTGCAGTGAGCATGCCACTGCATTCCAGCCTGGGTGACAGAGCAAGACCCTATCTCAAAAAAAAAAAAAAGAGAGAGAGAGAGGGAAAGAAATTTAAATGCCATTGAATCTGTAACCTTATACTTCCCAAACCAGGAGCATCTGAAATGGATTTCACAACCTTTATATTTAACACATTAATATGGAAAAATGGCAGAGTTAAGATGATACCCCCAGGATAATGAATACAATTGACTTCTTATCAGCTTTGGAACGTAATTAGAGAGAAATATGCACAAAGGAAAGTAATGTATCCCCATATACAAGTACCCACTCAGCCTCACTTCATAGCCAGTCCTGATCCTTTTCAAATTCAATTGAACTACTTTGGGCCACAGTCCCCCAGATTACCAGGTACTTGCTAAAAATATTCAGAGTAACTAAAAGCAGAGCATCCTAAGAAACTTACTTCAAGTTAATTAAAAAGCCAATATTCCTGAATCACTTGTTAATAGTTCTCAAAGAATAATGGCAATCAGACAATTCCCACATACCTCTACTCTTTGGTTTTATAAACTATACACCTGGGCACTAAAATAATTTAACGACCTGATATGGACAAGAACTCAATAACAAGCATAATCAGGAATGAGACTTTATTTATTCAGTAGACTTGCGACCATATCCCATACAAAAGTCTTGTCCTTTCATCTGTTTCTGTATTCAAATGAATAGCAATAAATTAGGTTCACCCAAAACCCACAGGACTTTAAATCAATTATAAAATTTCATTTGAAACAAGAAAATTTCCCTCCTTTTCTGTTGAATCTGTAGCTTAGGATGCTTTCAGCTGAAACTAACAGAAATACCCTTAAAAAAAAAATGGAATTTTTGGCTGGGCACGGTGCCTCATGCCTGTAATCCCAGCACTTTGGGAGGCCGAGGCGGGTGGATCATGAGTTCAGGAGATGGAGACTATCCTGACTAACACGGTGAAACCCCATCTCTACTAAAAATACAAAAAATTAGCCAGACGTGGTGGCGAGCGCCTGTAGTCCCAGCTACTGGGGAGGCTGAGGCAGGAGAATGGCATGAACCCGGGAGGCGGAGCTTGCAGTGAGCCAAGACCGCACCACTACACTCCAGCCTGGGCGACAGAGCGAAACTCTGTCTCAAAAAAAAGAAAAACAAAAAGGAATTTTTTATCTCAAAATAACAGGAAACAAAATAACAGGAAACAGGAAACAGGCACTTCCAGAGTGGGCAAACTGAGTGGGTCAGGAATAGCATCAAGGTCCCAGAAGCTTTCCAACTTTCTTCGCTGCGATCTCAGGGTGTTGGTTCTTTCCCCAGTTTATCCTGTCTGATCTTTAAGGTGGCTGCAGGTATCCCATTCTCACATAATAACACGCTCTCTTCTGCCTCTTCTTTTTTTTTTTTTTTTTTTTTTTTGAGATGGAGTTTCGCTCTTGTGGGCCAGGCTAGAGTGCAATGGCGCAATCTCGGCTCACCGCCACCTCCGCCTCCCAGGTTCAAGCGATTCTCCTGCCTCAGTCTCCCTAGTAGCTGGGGTTACAGGCATGTGCCACCACGCCCAGCTAATTTTGTATTCTTCTGCCTCTTGTTAAGGCTGGGAAAGTCTTCTCAGAATCTCTCCCTCCAGCAAATCTCCTCTCACATCTCATTGTCCAGAACTGCCATATGCATGCTCCTAAACCAACCACTAGCAAGAGGAAAGAAATCACCAAAATAAGCTTAAACTAATCAAGATTGGTCAACTTTTCCTGAAGTATATGATTATACGGTACCTATACAAATGTGGGATTCTGCCAACTAGCAACCAACTAAATTTGCCACATCTTCCCCAAGTGTTGTAGTCACTCTGTGCTGAGGAGACCATGCAGAAATCATCTCTCATTCAGTAGATCAGAATTAAATTAGAAACAAGAAGAGATTAATTCATACTTTAACACAAACACAAACCTACAAGGTTCGTTCAGTATTTAGTCAGCAGTCATTTGTATTTACTGAAAATACCTAAAACAAGCTAATCCATCAACTACCCTAAGAGGTTGCAGAAACTTTACTCACAAAGAAAGTACACATCAACTACATCAATTTATACCTCTAATCTACTATATTTTAAAAATTATCTCCTGGAATTAAGTGCTTTTCTACCTTTTCATCAGGCTTACTTTGTTGCTTTGCTTAAAGAAAATGAAATCTAAGGCAAATATTGCGATGGGAATTACAGCTAAGCTAGCAGTGCCTTGCCCATATCTCCTCTGACCATACCACTGTGGAGCATATTCCAAATGCATCTCTTTGCCCAAGGACTTTGTGCCTACATCAAAAATGAAGAAAAACTTCAAATAAACCATCTAACGATGCATCTTAAAGAACTAGAAAAGCAAGAGCAAACCAAACCCAAAATTAGTAGAAGAAAAGAAATAATAAAGATCAGAGCAGAAATAAATGAAATGGAAAAAAAAAAATACAAAAGATCAATGAAACAAAAAGTTTTGTTTTTTTTTTTTAAGTTAAAACTGATAAACCTTTAGCCAGACTAAGAAAAACAGAGAAAGATACAAATAAATAAAAAATGATAAAGGAAACATTACAAATGATACTGCAGAAATTCTAAAAATCATAAGTGGCTACAATGAGTAACTAGATGCCAATAAATTGGAAGATCTAGAAGAAATGGACAAATTCCTAGACACATACAACCTACCAACATAGAACCAGAAAGAAATCCAAAACCTAAACAGACCTATAACAAGAAATGAGACAGAAGCTGTAATAAAAAGTCTCCCACTAAAGAAAAGCCCAGGATTGGATGGGTTCACTACTGAATTCTACTATTAGAATATTTAAAGAAGTTAAATTCTATTTCTACTATTAGAAATATTTAAAGATGACATAATACCAATCCTTCTCAAACTATTCTGAAAAATAGAAGAGGAGGGAATACTTCCAAACTCTTTCTATGAGGCCAGTATTACTCTGATATCAAAACTAGACAAAGGCACATCAAAAAGAAGGAGAAGGAGAAGGAGAAGGAGGAAGGAGGAAGGAGGAAGGAGGAAAGAGGAGAAGGAGAAGGAGAAGGAGAAGGAGAAGGAGAAGGAGAAGGAGAAGGAGAAGGAGAAGGAGAAGGAGAAGAAGAAGAAGAAGAAGAAGAAGAAGAAGAAGAAGAAGAAGAAGAAGAAGAAGAAGAAGAAGAAGAAGAAGAAGAAGGTGGCAGCTACAGGCAATTATCTCTGATGAATACTGATGCAAAAATTCTCTACAAAATACTAGCAAACAGAATTCAATGATACATTAGAATAAGGGTGTTCAATCTTTTGGCTTCCCTGGGCCAAATTGGAAGGAAAAGAATTATCTTGGGCCACACATAAAATACACTAACATTAACAATAGCTGATGAGCTAAAAAAAAAAAAAAAAAAAAAAAAAAGAAATGCAAAAAAAACTCATGTTTTAGAAAGTTTACAAATTTGTGTTGGGCCATATTCAAAGCCATCCTGGACCACATGTGGCCCATGGGCCGCAGATCGGACAAGCTTGCATTAGAAAGATCCATCATGACCAAGTGGGATTTATCCCTGGGATGCAAGGATGGTTCAACACACACAAATCAATGAATGTGATACATCATATCAACAGAATAAAGGATAAAAACCACATATTCCTTTCAGTTAATGCTGAAAAAGCATTTTATAAAATTAAATATCACTTCATGATAAAAAACCTTCAAAAAACTGGGTACAGCAGGAACATACCTCAACAGCCCCTAAGCCAGCATTATACTGAATGGGGAAAAACTGAAAACCTTTCCTCTAAGATCTGGAACATGATAAAGATGCTGACTTTCACCACTGTTATTCAACATAGTACTGGAAGTCCTAGCTAGAGCAGTTGGACTAGAAAAATATATAAAGGACATCCAAGTTGGAAAGGAAGAAGTCAAATTGTCCTTATTTGGAGATGATGTAATCTTACATTTGGAAAAACCAAAGGACTCCATGAGAAAACTATTAATATTAGAACCGATAGACAAATTCAGTAAAGTTGCAGATACAAAATCAACATACGAAAATAAGTAGCATTTCTATATGCCAACAGTGAACAATGTGAAAAGAAATTAAAAAGTAATCCCCTTTATAATAGCCACCCATGAAATTAAATGCCTAGGAAATAACCAAAAAAGTGAAAGATCTCTATAATAAAAACTATAAAACACTGATGAAAGAAATTAAAGAGGACACCAAAAAATTGGAAGATATTCCATGTTCATGGATTGGAAGAATTGATATTGTTAAAATGTCCATACTACCCAAAGCAATCTACCGATTCAATGTAATCCCTATCGAAATACCAATAATGTTCTTCACAGAAATAGAAAAAACAATCCTAAAATTTATACAGAACCACAAAAGAGCCAGAACAGCCAAAGCTATCCTAAGCAAAAAGGACAAAACTGGAAGAATCACATTACCTGACATCAAATTATACTATAGAGCTATAACAACTAAAACAGCATGGTATGGGCATAAAAGCAGACACAGTGACCAATGCAACACAATGGAGAACCCAGAAACAAATCCACACATCTACAGTGAACTCATTTTCAACAAAGGTGCCAAGAATATATACTGAGGACAGTCTCTTGAATAAATGGTGCTAGGAAAACTGGATACCTATATGTAGAAAAATGAAAACCAGACCCCCTATCTCTTGCCATATGCAAAAATCACATCAAAATGGATTAAAGACTTAAATCTAAGACCTCAAACTATGAAACTACCACAAGAAAACATTAGAGTAAATCTCAAGGACATAAATCTGGGCAAAAATTTCTTGAGCAATACCCTACAAGCACAGACAACCAAAGCAAAAATGGACAAATGGGATCACATCAACTTAAAAAGCTTCTGCTTTGTAAGCAGAATCAAATACAATCAAAGTGAAGAGACAACCCACAGAATGGGAGAAAATATTTGCAAACTACCCATCTGACAAGGGATTAATAATCAGAATATATAAGGAGCCTAAACAACTCTACAGGAAAAAAATCTAATAATCCAATCAAAAATGGGCAGAATATGTGTACAGACATTTCTCAAAGGACAGACAAATGTCAAACAGGCATATGAAAAGGTGCTCAACATCACTGATCATCAGAGAAATGCAAATCAAAACTACAATGAGATATTATCTCACCTCAGTTAAAATGGCATATATCCAAAAGACAGGCAATAACAAATGCTGGCAAAGATGTGGAGAAAAGGAAACCCTTGTATACTGTTGGTGGGAATGTAAATTAGTACAACCACTATGGAGAACAGTTTGGAGCTTTCTCAAAAAATTAAAAATTGAGCTACCATTTGATCCAGCAATCCCACTGCCAGGTATACACTCAAAATAAAGGAAATCAATATATCTAAGAGATATCTGCACTCTTATGTTTGCTGCAGCACTGTTTACAATAGCTAAGATTTGGTAGCAACCTAAGTGTCCATCAACAGATGAATGGATAAAGAAAATGTGGTACATGTACACAATGGAGTTCTATTCAGCCATAAAAAATAATGAGATCCAGTCATTCACAACAACATGGATGGAACTGGAGATCATATATTAAGTGAAATAAGCCAGGCATATAAGACAAACATTGTGTGTTCTCTTACTTGTGGGCTCTAAAACTCAAAACAATTGAACTCATGGACAGACAGCAGAAGGATGGTTACTAGAGGCTAGGAAGGGTAGTGGGGGACTGGGAGGGAGGTAGGGATGGTTAATGGGTACAAAAAAAAAGAAATACAAAGAATGATTAAGACCTACCATTTGATAGCAGCACAACATGGTGACTGTAGTCAATAATAACTTAATTGTACATTTTTGTTAGTAATTCAAAAGATAAAAGGTTGAGGGAATGAATACCCCATTCTTCACGATGTGATTATTTCACATTGCATGCTGTATCAAAATATTTCATGTACTCCAAAAATATATATACCTACTATGTACCCACGAAAATTACAAATTAAAAAAATATATATATATATATATATAAATAAATAAGGATGTTCCCTGGTGGCTGAAGCCAGCAATGCCAAGTACATGGTAGACTAGAAGTCCTAGGGAATTCATGCTCCTTCCCATCAACAGCCCTCATCCAGTGACTAAGGCCACTGGTGTATAAATACCCAAACTTCCCAGCCCCTCAGATAAGAGTTCTGAAACTTGAGTTCTGCTCTAGCTCCAGAGTTATTGTGTGGGCTAAAGCTCCAGTGGGCCACAGTGCTTGATAATGCCCTGTGAATATAAACCATAGCTGGGTAAGATGATATCTCACTGTGGTTTTGACTTGCATTTCTCTGATGATCAGTGATGTTGAGCACCTTTTTATATGCCTGTTTGCCATTTGTATGTCTTGAGAAATGTCTGTTCAAACCTTCTGTCCATTTTTTGATCGGAAAATTAGATTTTTGGCCAAATTGGCCGAATTCCCTTCTCTGTCTCCTCCCTACTGGTGTTTCTTGGGATCACCTTTCAAATAAACTGAACTTGAATCTGTGTCTCAACATCTGCTTCTGGGAGAACCCAAACTAAAATAGGAACACAAGAGAAGGGAAAAATAAATGTCTCCATTTGCACTAACATTAACAAACAATTTGAAAAAAAAAAAAAGTGATTCACAATTTTCAAATATACATATTTTGAAGCCAAAATTATTAGAAGATTTGGATATATACTCCTTAGCATTTTAAAAAAATTGATTCAAAGTACATTCTGGAAAATATTTCCTCATTTCAAAGATGATACTTTTGCTATGGGTATCTAAAAGGTACTATTATCTCATTAACATCATAATTCATCAGAATCTAGCTTAAATAAAAATGAGAACATTCCTTTCTCACTTCCCTAGAGGAAAAAATGAAAAATGAGAATAATAAAAAGCCTTTAGCTAAAGAAAAAGAACTCTAAATATCTTTTAGCATGAGATGGGAACAGTGGGGTATTGAGTGAGAAATGACAGGAACTTATAATCATCTCTCATAATAATGCTTATAATAAAATAATGGGACTTTAAACAGTTATGTCAAGCTATGAAAGTCTTCCAATTATACCATAGAGAAATGATACTTCACTAACAATAATTTAACTATATCTTTAATCCACTGTAGTAACTAACCATACATACCTTTTGTATACGTTAAAAATAAAGTTGAAGCTTAAGGCATCTCTTTAAAATACAATTAGTGGTTAAGTTAGTTAAACTTTTAATTTAGAAACAAGCTTACATTAACAAAAATTGCTTTAAAAAATCTGTTTTAGGTATGTTATAAAATTGATATATATTAGATAATCACATCAAGAGACTCAGGTGTTGATCACAGCAAAGTTGCAACAGATCCCAAAATAAATCTTGAAGCAACCTGAACCTCACACAAGCTGATCAACTCATGAGACAATTCTATTTTTAGGTTTCGAATTGAAAGGGGAAGAGAGGAAAAGGCCCAATGCCTTTGTATGTGCACAACGCTTTGTACTTTCTGCCACACTTCCAAAGACTCTTAATATCTTAGACAAAGTGGGGATTTGTTAACACATTTGACAGATGGAAAAAAACAGAATAGCTGATTGAAGATTCCACACTAATAAGTGCCAAAGGTGGGAAGGTAAGATATGAACTCAGGTCCTGTGATAATCCTGTACCCGTTTTTTCCACTATACCTCCTGCCCAAAGAGAAAAAAGCAAACTGATTGACCCAACTACAGCAATATGTGCTACATGGAATACACTCAACTTATTAAAAAATAACATTTTCCTTTTCCTAAACTATTACATGCTGAGGCACCAAACTTTTCTATAGACTATAAAATATAGCATATAATTTAGAACAACTTAAATGATGGCTACACCAAAGGACTTAGGCTCAGCTTGGTGCGAATCTACAGTAAGACTGATATCCACATAGAACCTGTCAGAAATCAACCTCATTATTTTTTCCCAAAGTCTGCTCCTTCTCTTGCTGTTTATGTCAGTGCCCAGAGCTCAGACACCTCACAGTCCTTTTGGACTCTGCTGTCTCCCTAAGCCTCACAACCATAAGTTTATGACAAGGGCCCATGACTTTACCTCCTATCTCTTTCTTGTCTGACTCCCTCTCCCAGTCCCTGTCTCAGTTTCCTTAATCCAAGCCACCACCACCCAATGCCTGGTTTACCATCACCAGTCTCCTGCTGGTCTCCCCACCTCCTGAGCTGCTGCCTCCACATCCATTCTCCAAAATGCCAGAGTAAACTGTCCTAAGTACAAACTTGATCATGACACTCTACTGCTTAAAATCTTTCAACAACTTCCCACTGTCCTTAGGATAAACAAACTCTTACTGTAGATTCAAGGGCCTGTAGGATCTGGCCCCCTGCCTACATTTCTCTAGTCTTATCTCTTGCCTCTCTCCTCTCAGGATTCTCAGCCCCAGCTCTCCCAACCTTCTTTTAGAAAAGCTTCCTGAAATGTTCTGTTTCCTCAAGGTCTTCACCCAAGGTGTTCTCACTGCTTGAAATAGTCCCCTGTCCTCCAACCCCCCTCACCTGCCCATCTCTTAATTTATCAATGCCATTTAGCATAGTGGCTAAGAGAGGAAATTGAGGAGACAGACTTCAGTTCAAAGCCCAGGTGCTCCTCCACTTACTGTGTGACTTTGGGAAAACTGCTTGACCGCTCTATATTTTAGCTCTCTTTTCCTAAAACAGGGATATTAATAGGATCTATCTTATTAAATTACATGCAGACTAAATGAGTCAATTAAGATATTTAGAAAAGTACCTGGAACATGGTAAGCTTTTTAATAAACATTATGTCTTATTACCATTATGAACATCATCATCATCTACTTTTCTTCCACATATTGGATTAAATGTTGCTTCTTCCAGAAAACCTTCCTTAAGCCCCTGAACTAGGTTAGTGCCCCCATAGCCGGCTCCTATTAACACTTTATGGACCTGCTTATATAATGTCTGTGGCTTCTGTCAGACCAGCAGAGATAGAGACCATGGCTTTCTTTTTTTGTTTGTTTGTTTTACTTCAAGTTCTGGGATATGTGTGCAGAATGTGAAAGTTTGTTACATAAATATATATGTGCCATGGTAGTTTGCTGTACCTATCAACCCATCATCTAGGTTTTAAGCCCCACGTGCATTAGCTATTTGTCCTAATGTTTTCCCTCTCCCTTGCCTCCCACCCCCCAACAAGTCCTGGTGTGTGTTGCTCCCCTCTCTGTGTCCATGTGTTCTCATTGTTCAACTTTCATTTATGGGTGAGAACATATGGTGTTTAGTCCTCTGTTCCTGTGTTAGTTTGCTGAGGATGATGACTTCCAGTTTCATCCACGTCCCTGTAAAGGACATGATCTCATTCCTTTTTTGGCTGCATAGTATTCCATGGTGTATATGTACCACATTTTCTTTATCCAGTCTATCATTGATGGGCATTTGAGTTGGTTCCATGTCTTTGCTATTGTAAATAGTGCTGCAATCAACATATGTGTCCATGTGTCTTTATAGTAGAATGATTTCTATTCCTTTGGGTATATACCCAGTAATGGGATTGCTCAAATGGTATTTCTGGTTCTAGATCCTCGAGGAATTGCCACACTGTCTTCCACAACAGTTGAACTAATTTAGAGTCCCACTAAACGTGTAAAAGTGTTCCTATTTCTCCACAGCCTCGCCAGCATCTATTGTTTCTTGACTTTTTAATAATCGCCGTTCTGGCTGGCATGAGATGATATTCCATTGTGGTTTTGCATTTCTCTAAAGATCAACGATGTTGAGCTTTCTTCATATGTTTGTTGGCCGTATAAATGTTTTTGAGAAGTGTCTGTTCATATCCTTTGCCCACTTTTTGATGGGTTTTGTGTTTTTTTTTCTTATAAATTTGTTTAACTTGCTTGTAGATTCAGCATATCAGACCTTTGAGACCATAGCTTTCTTGCTCACCACTATATTCTCATACCTAGCACAAGGCCTAGCATATAATCACCACACAATGAATATTTATCTGCTCCATAAAAAAGAACAAGATCATGTCCTTTGCAGGAACATGGATGGAGCTAGAGGCTATTATCTTTAACAAACTAATACAGGAACAGAAAACCAAATACCACACGTTCTCACCTTTAAGTGGGAACTATAATAAATGATGAGAACATGGACACACAGAGGAAAACAACACACACATGGGCCTTTTGGAGGGTGGAAGGTGGGAGGAGGGAGAGGATCAGGAAAAATAATGGGTACTAGGCTTAATATCTCAGTGATGAAATAATATGTAAAACAAAATTCCATGACACAAATTTTCCTTTGTAACAAATGTGCACTTGTACCCCTGAACTTAAAATAAAAGTTAGAAATATATTTATTTATTTATCTGCCAAAGGAATGACCCAATCCGACTGTTGAATTACTACAAAGGTCATCCAGATAGCCAATTAAAATCTAAATTTCTTCTGGTAGAACCTAAACCCATTTTCCTCCTTCCTCATCATTTAAAGGACTTTAAAAAAAAAAAAAAAAAAAAAAGAAGACTAATTAGAACATCCTCTTTAGTCTATTGCCTCTTTAAGAATCATCATTAAAAGATATCATTTATATTAATTTCATAATAAAGCTAACTTTTTTATTTTGAGACAAAGTTTCACTCTTGTTGCCCAGGCTGGAGTGCAATGGTGCAATCTCGACTCATTGCAACCTCTGCCTCCCAGGTTCAAGTGATTCTCCTGCCTCAGCCTCCCAAGTAGCTGGGACTACAGACGTGCACCACCACGTCCAGTTAATTTTATATTTTTAGTAGAGACCAGTTTTCACCGTGTTGGTCAGGTTGGTCTCAAACTCCTGACCTCAAGTGATCCACCTGCCTCGGCCTCCGAAAGTGCTGGGATTACAGGTGCGAGCCACCGTGCCTGGCCAATAAAGATAATTTTTAAAAAGCCATCTGGGCCGGGCGCGGTAGCTCACTATTACAAACCAAGCCCTGGTATCGAGAAGATAGTTGGTTAAAAAGCCTGCATGGATAATCCACTGTTTTTTCTAGGGCTAGTCCAGTGTTTCCCAAAATGCTTGATCTTTTGAGAGAGTCTCACTCTGTCTCCCAGGCTCAAGCGATTCTCCTGCTTCGGCCTCACAAGTGGCTGGGATTACAGATACATGCCACCACTCCAGGCTAATTTTTGTATTTTCAGTAGAGATAGGGTTTCACCATCTCTACTAGACCAGGCCAGGCCGGTCTAGAACTTCTTGACCTCAAATGATCTGCCCACCTCGGCCACCCAAAGTGCTAAGGTTACAGGTGTCAGCCACTGCGCGTGGCCCCCAAAATGCATGACCTTAAGAATCATCTTATTTGTTAAAAATACATGGTCCCATGCTTTTTTCTTACAGATTTTTTTTTCCTGTAGGTCTGTAGTAAAGCCCTAGAATATAATGTTAACAAGCACACTGGACTGATTCATATGATCCAGATGAGTTTGAATACTGCCATGATATAAACAGACCTTTAGCTTTTATTTTTCTTTTTTGAGACAGGATCATGCTCTGTTACCCAGGCTGGAGTGCAGTGGTGCAGTCACGGCTTACTGCACCCTCAACCTCCTGTGCTCAAACAATCCTCCCGCCTCAGCCAGCTGAGTAACTGGGACTACAGACACATATCACCATGCCCGGCTAATTTTTTTTTTCTTTTCTTTTCTTTTCTTTTTTTGTGCCCTGGCTGATCTCAAAATCCTGGGCTCAAGCAATCCTCCCACCTCAGCTTCCCAAAGTACTGGGATTACAGGCATGAGCCACCACACCTGGCCAACCTTGCACTTTCAAGCAACATTTGAGAAAGTATCCACTTATAAGCTCATGTGCAAGTATTCCAAATGGCCCTAAAATCACCCTTATTCAGCAGCCTTGGCAGTAAATTAGAAAGAACATGGAGTCTAGTCAGAAAACCTAGATTCAACTTCTTCTGCTACTTCACTATCTGTGTAACCCTTATACCAGTCACTGCATCTCCATCTGGTCTTGGTATATTACATGGAAACAACAAAACCAACCCTAACCTGCCTCATAGGGTTGTTATGGAAATAATTCAAGATACTTGAAAAGGGCTTTGTAAATTAAAATGTCACCATTACAGTAACATTTTATTAAATCAGCCTGCTCTAATTCAGAATGTGTGAATGTTGCTGTCTAGCCCAAGGTGGCTTTTTTTTTTTTTCACATTATCTATAAGGAGATCATCGCTTCCTTCCACATGACAGGCAGTGATAGACATTGGAACACACAGATAAGCAGTAGCTTCCTGTTCCACAGCAAAATTATAAGATTGGATGTGTAAGATCAGGGGAGCATGTCTACTGTATGAGTACTGCTTCTACAGGACTGCAGTCTCAGCTATCAGTAAAGCAAAGCTGGCAATATTCCTCCTGGAAGTTAGCTTGGTGTTGAGCAGTTAATGCCAGTCATTAGAGTAAAATCAATCTGAAGAAGAAGTTTTCTCCAGACTAGGAATATTAAAGGATTTTTTCACACTGGTATTTAAATTTCTAAAAAATACTATACTCTTTTTTGGCCACCTTGAGGAACATATACTAAATGCAGTATTTCCTTGGCAATTAAGTATCATCAACATAATCAGTAGTCTGGGGTATAAGCACAGCTGAGACTCTGGGTAGGAGATATTGGATCAACTAACTTAGCTTGCACCACTATATACAATGAACAAGTGCCTCCCGGTCTTAACATCTATGTAGGGTGTACCAAGAGCATGGCATAATGGTGTCCTCAAGGGCTACAAATGTACATGTCATTTCTTTAAGAATTTAGGCTCAACCGGATGCAGTGGCTTATGCCTGTAATCCCAGCACTTTGGGAGGCTGAGGCAGGCAGATCATGAGGTCAAGAGTTCAAGAGCAGCCTGGCCAACATGGTGAAACCCCATCTCTACTAAAAATATGAAAATTAGCTGAGCATGGTGGTGCATGCCTGTAATCCCAGCTACTTGGGAGGCTAAGGCAGGAGAATTGCTTGAACCCAGGAAGCGGAGGTTGCAGTGGCGCAGTCTCGGCCCACTCCAGCCTGGCAAAAGAGCGAGACTCCATCTCAAAAAAAGGAATAATAAAATAATAATTAAAAAAAAGAGTTTAGGCTTTTGTATTGAGAGGACTGTTTCTTGCCTCATACCAGTTTCGGGAATGTGTGATGAAGTCCAGTTCTGCCAGCATCCTCATTACTACCACTAATCACCTCTGCTTTTCCTCCTCGCCACTTTCCTCTAATTCAACCCAGACAAATCTCTTCCACTTTGCTGTCAGAGCCTGCTGCTCATCGCTGCTATCATTGCTTTTAATCAGTCTACCACAGATGCATCCACCACTTCTGCCCTTTGCCACTGAACTGTCTGGTCTGGCCGTTCTCTAACTGGATGCATAATCTTGGGCAAGTCATTACCTTTTCCAGCATGTATTTCCCTAATAATTGAAGTGAAGAGGTTGCTAACATCCCTTCCAGTTCTGCTATTCTATCATGATTCTCTTCTGCCTCCTGATTTTTTTCATTTTCTCAAGTTTTTTCACAAAATGGCTGACTAAACTTGTGCAAAAATTGTCAACCAACTGTAGTATTCATTTATTTCCATGAAGCAAATAAACTATATACTCAATGCTCTATGATTAACTTTATAGCAGTTTCTGGTTCTATACACATACTATTCAATGTATTTACTGTCAAAGAGATTTTCCAGGGAATTTGGTTCAGAGTCTTCAACAATCCAAAAAGAATGGTGGTTCCAGGAAGTATGGACTTATTTTATCACATTTTCAAAATTAAAAACTACATTTTGGTCAACATACCCTAGAATTTAATTTTTCACAAATTAGTCTTACCAATTAGCAAGGTTTTACTAAAACTCTAATTGGATAAATCTTTCTTACTAAAGGAAAATCTATTCACGACAATTTTGTAAAGATTTGGGAATGAATAATAAATATGCAAACAAGTTTATATTTAATGTTTATTAAATGTGGCAGAGTGTTCAGTTCCCTGTAACTCCCTGTAATTTCCTGATACCACAGAGGAAGAAAGGTTAGCTTGTTACCAATACTATTCAAGGACATCTTTTTAGTCTCAGTGCATTATACACTTTCAAACTAGTATGACAGCCCTGCTATCATAACTCTGTAACCAGCTTTGTCTAACCAGCCTTGGTTTATTTTCAATCTAGCATTTTTAGATGTGTAGCACTTGAGGTTTCAGAAGAAAGAGAAAAAATAGTTTACAAATTATTTTGCAAAGTAGAACAAAAAATAGAAAACTAAAGCAAAACACCCAACTCCCAACTGAAGTACACCAGAACCTCAAGGAAAAAAGAATTCACTCATGAAATATTATAGTGCAAATACACTTTTGAGCAAATGAAGTGATACATGCACACATATACATACACATGACTAATAAGGTAAACTGTGAAAAAGCCCACCAGAATGAATACAAGAAATACCATTAGAGTGCCAAAAGTGCACAATCACTACCATCTAGAAAGCTCTCAACACAAAAAGTCACAACTGACACTCTGGAACATGAGTAGAATTTCACAAACAGGAAGAATGTGGAATATGAGAAAGAGCACCCTCAGGCAGAGTGAGGCCAACATGCAACAACCACCAAAACCTACTAAATGCCTCTGCACAAGCAAGGCCTTGGAGGCTGCAAGAAGCAGGAAAGCACAGGCACGTCTGGGACACAGGACGTCATTTAGGATGCATCCAAGGAAGGGTGCAAAGGAGATGACATCAGAAACAGACACAAGGCCAAGATCAAAAGGGCCAAGGAGCCTGATATTTGCATAGACTTTATGAAACTTCTGACATGTTTGCCTAAGGTATAAGGAAGGGGTAACTTGATTGGAGGTTTCACTGGTAGATTAAACTTGCACCAGAGTGAGTGTAAGATTTGGTAGGGAGGCAATGTATTAGGAGAACATAGAGGAAAGTATGGATGCAAGAGAGACTGTAGTGGTAGATTCAGCAAGATTTGGCAATTTCCTACCTAGATGCGCCAAGGAAAGCATGATTCGAAGACTTAAAGAATCTGAGCGATGAGGGAGCAAACTGGCCACTTGATGCATCTGTCCACTGACATAATTTATTTGGTCCATAGAGTAAACCTGGGAAATTTGCATCAACTCTAAACAATTAAGAAACTTTCTATGTGAAAATCTAGATTTGGGTTGCTGGTGAAAATCTGAGAGGACTGTGCCAGTGCTGCTCAAGGGTGCTACTAGAGACCATGCCTGGTTACCTGGACAGTGTCTTGACATGCATTACACCTGGTCCACGTCACTCATTTTACTTTACCTGCCTGAGGCATCAGAATTTGCCATCTCTGATTTGGAGCTACATGACTAGCAAGACGATGACATAATTAGTAAAAATAAGGAAGTCCAGAACAGGCTGGAGATAGTAGAAAAGCTAAATTTTAGACATACTAAAATTGACGATTTTGATACTCATCTAGAAGGAAATATGCAGTGTCTTTAGAAATTGGAGGGAAAGTCGGGAAAAGATGCATGTGGATAAAGTCAGAATCATCCCATCAGATAATATCTGCTATCATTTCTATAGTATTTACTACTGAAATGTCAGGTAATGCTCTCAGTAGTCTAAGTATTCCACACCCATTAAATCAGTTCAGCCCCATTTAATCAATATTTCCAATCTATAATTATCCCAATTTTACAGATGCGGAAACTGAGGCGCACAGAGATTAAGGTGATAACACTGTAACTAGCTGAGCTGGGATTCAAAAGTCGGTAATCTAGTTCCAGAGTCTGTATTAGGAGAACTTCTTTCTGAGGTTACTCTATATTTTTAGATTAAATAATTTCATTTTTAGAGGTTGGGAAACCGCTAATATTTGTTAGATTTGTAGCTGATAAGAGAATGTAAAAACAGAAGATAATTCACAGAAATCATTATCCCTTAATCTTAAAAAGACTGGAAGCCAGACACAGCTGGGACACATGCCTATAATCCCAGCAACTCAGGAGGCTGAGGAAGGAGGATTGCTTGAGCCCAAGAGTTTGAGGCCAGCCTGGGCAACATAGCAAGACACTGTCTCAGAAAAAAAATATATATAGAGAGAGAGAGAGGAATACCTTACTTAACAGATATTTTCATTAATTCAACAAATGTACATTGGCATTTACTATGTACAGACATTGTTCTAGGTGCTTGAGATTCAAAAAAGACAAAGATCCTTGCCTTCACATTGCTCACATTCTAACAGAAACATCATAAATGAGCAAAGTATACAGTAAGGGAGATGGTGACAAGCGCTATGACAAAAAGGAAAATTGGGGCAGGGTAATGGATAGGAGTGGGGGTGGGGGAGAAAGGACTGTGAGTTTATAGGTAGGAGGGGCGGTCCCATTGACAAGGTGATATTTCTGCAGACTTGAAGGAGAGTAAGAAGAGTCAGTCACATGGATATCTGGGGGAAGAGCATTCCTTAAGAGGAAAAAGCAAAGGCCCCAAGGCAACAATGCCAAGGCTGTTCAAGGAACAGCAAGAGGTGTATGTGGGTGGAACGGAGTAAGAGTAGTGGAGATGAGGTCAGAGGTCAATGGAAGAAGGAAGCGGGGGGTTTAAAACCTTGTTCAGGCTGGGTGCAGTGGCTCACACCTGTAATCTCAGCACTTTGGGAGGCTGAGGCAGGTGGATCACGTGAGGTCAGGAGTTCAAAACCAGCCTGGTCAGCATGGTGAAACCCCGTCTCTAATAAAAAATACAAAAAAACTATCAGGGTGTGGTGGCACTTGCCTGTACTCCCAGCTACTTGTGGGGGCTGAGGCAGGAGAATCGCTTGAACCTGAGAGGCGGAGGCTGCAGTGAGCCGAGACAGCACCACAGCCCTCCGGCCTGGGCGACACAGCAGGACTCAGCTTCAAAAAATAAAAATAAACATAAATATAAAATAGGATAAAATAAAATAACCTTTGTTCAAAGCCACGAGACAAATAATGAGTTTTAATCTGAGTGGATGAGAAGCCACTAGAGAGATCTAGGCAGAGCATCACATAATCTGACCAAAGCTTGTCAAGGATCACTGTGGCTGCTGTGTGAGAATCAACTGCAGGAGAGCCAAGGTGGAAGCAGAGAGATAGGAAACTTGTCATTAGAGGGACAAGAGTCTGTGGTGGCTTAGAACTCACTGGATTCTGGATATTTTGAAGTTCAGAGTTAATGAGATTTCCTAAAAGGCTGTATGTGGTGAAGACTTAAAGATAACTCTAAAGTTTTTACAAATGTAACTGAAAAGTTGTACAAATTTTTTAAAGTCCTTCCTATGTTAGATTCACTCACTAAGGGGATCTATATGTAAAGGAACGGCTTAGTAAATCTTTTCACCAAGCAAGGAATTTTTATGCAGTAACACTAGTCATCTCCTAATTGATCTGTTCATAATTTTAGATTTTCAACTATATGCCTGCTGAGTGAACTACAATTATTTCTTAGTTTCAACCATCCCTTTTCATCCAATAAGAGTAATCTGTACAAACAAATGATGCTTTTAAATATATGTTACTTAATATCCATAAAAATATAGTAAGGACTATACTAGAACCTCATTTACATCTCATTTAATTATCATAATAATCCTGAAAAGTATCATCCCCCTAAAAAATGAAAGAAGTTATGCTCAGAGGTTAACAATTTTTGCCTAAGGTCAACCAGCTTAGTGGCACAGCTCACCTGCTGACTCAAAAGCCAATCTGTTTGTTAGCTATACTGTTTCCCAATGTAATACTCTTGAGAGGCACCAATTGTTCAAGTTCTTAAACTGCCTAGCCCTTCCTCTCTTCCACAATGACTAGATTATTTAAATGGAAATAACTTCACGAAATGGTGGCAAAGATAACTTTCCAGAAACTGGATAGTTTTCCTGGAATTGCCAGGTAGAGATAGGGCGAATGCATTGTTTCGCTAGACAAAAATCAACAAATAAAACAAAGCATTCTTTCTGATACAGATTTGTGGCAAGCTTCTCATCTACCACACCATGGTATTATGGAGTTACCATGACAAAGCAATCACCTAGTTTCAGGGTTTCAACAACCCCATCACTCAGTAGTCCCTGTAAGAGAAGAACTTCCCATACTACAGTTATCAGACCTTTCCCCCAGAGAGAAATGGTCTCTGAGAGACGATAACTAAGAAGTGCACAAAAGTGGCGTCCTTTACAAAAAGCATAAATTCTCATTTTATTGTATATTCACTTTTTTTTTTTTTTTTTTTTTTTTTGAGACAGAATGTTGCTCTGTTGCCCACGCTGGAGTGCAGTGGTGTAATCTCAGCTCACTGCAACCTCCACCTCCTGGATTCAAGCTATTCTGGTGCCTCAGCCTCCTGAGTAGCAGGGACTACAGGCGTACACCTCCACACTTGGCTAATGTTTGTATTTTTAGTAGAGATGTGGTTTCGCCATGTTGGCCAGGCTGGTCTGAAACTCCTGACCTCAAGTGATCCACCCACCTCGGCCTCCCAAAGTGTTGGAATTACAGGCATGAGCCACTGCACCCAGCCAATTGACATTTTTAAAAAGACAGTTTTAACTGAGGTTATCCAAATACCTACGCTGATCTATATCTGTGTAACAATGTTTTCTCAAAGAGGGCCCGCAATAACTTTAGGAAAGTCACAGAAACAAGAAATTCTGCTTACAGTTGCAAACTCAACAGTGTTACCCTTCTGCTTAAAATCACCTCAACTGCTTTCCACTGCTCCAGGATAAAGGCTGAAGGCCCTGCTCATTGTCCTTCCTGCCTTTCCAGTTCCATGGCACTCATGTCGGACCTTTCCTGGCTCCAGTCACTCAGCCCTCGTTTCATGAGGGCCCAGCCCTTTCCTGCCCTAGGAATTTAGCAACTGCTCTTCCTTCTGCCATGAACATTCTTCCCTCTGCCCTTCCTGTCACTCCAGTTGGCTCACTTACACTCACCCATCAGATCTCAGCTGAGGCATCGCTTCCCCAGGGCAGCTCTAGAACTTTCCCTCACAGATTCTCACAGGACCAAGTGCATCCTGTTCTCACCACTTACCGTAGCACAATTTATTCATTTGATTACTGTTTGCCATCCCATTGGACTATTATAAGGTCTATAGTTGGCACTCAACAGTATTTGTGGTGGAGAAATGGGCAAATGAATAGCGTTACGTCATACTCTCCTCCAAGCCCAGTGAGGGCTTTGTTCACCCTGCCTCCCTAACCTTAATCTCAATCCATCCCAGATGACATGCATATGAATTTCTACATGCTGTTTTGCTAAGAGTGACAAGAAGGGAATGAAATAAAGGATGCATTATTTTTAAAATATACATTTAACTTATCCTTATCTACAAATAGCTTTTAATGGCACTGAAACTGATCTATTCAAATCCATTTACCCATGCATTCTAAACTTATAAATTTTGTTATCTAAGTCTTCTGACAAATTTTTTTTGAAACTGAAAGATATAAATTATCCTCAATTCAACCAACCAAAACCAACAACAACAACAAAAAATTAGTTTGAAAGCTCAACACTCTCAGTTGCAAGTAGCAATGGTAATCTCAGTTATCTGACAATGTCGTCACCCAGGTATCAACTCTTTCTTACTAAACCTTATCCTGGCAATTAGCTCAGGTAATCAGAGCACAATGTTACTAACGCTAATAAAACTATTCATAACAAGTTATCAAGCACTTATGTACTATCTGTTTTGCAGAGAATAAGTATTCTCATTTACACTTCACAATAAGCCTATGAAATCTATAGGGAAGCTAGAATTCAAGTCCAGGTTTGGGTCTCCAAGTTCAGGTTTGACCTCTAAATAGGAAAGTTAGTGTTGCACAGAAAGAAAGAACAGAAAAAAAACCCAAAACAAACAAACAAAACAAACAGGGTGGAGCAATGGGGGCTGGTGGGGAGGGGAGTGAGGGAAGAAGATATTCAGGGAGTGTAGACTCAGGATCCGTAATCCCAGGAAACCTCCCTCTTTGGTTTTTCCTCCAAATCAGATAAAGATATGCTTTTAGGTCTAATCTTTCAGTTGCATCTGTTTCCTCTTATGTAGACTCCAGCACTAGTACTTGAAAGTTGCCCTGCTAACTCTAATCTGCAGAACTTGTTCCATTTAGGCACACGTACTCCCTTTTGGGAGCCAAAGGGCAGAATGAACAAATATTCAAAAACATTTATGACTAAGTTTGTTTCTCTGCCTTCTCTCACCTTCCCTGCCTCTGTGAAAAATATAACCCATGTAATGACTACTGCGATCAACATCCGCTCGCCAGTAAGAATAGGTATCTATACCCTAGAAGTAGAATGTCAACAGCAAGCATATGACCTTTACCAAGCTGGGCCTCCAGGGAGTCACTAAATCCATTCAAGAATGCCAGAGTGATAAACAGAAAATAGCATTCGAAGTCAAATCCTGCCATTCTGATGACTGTCAAACCCTTTGCTTTGTTAAGTACCTTAGTAACTTTCCAGTATTTTCTCATACCACAACAAGATTCATGGTTGCAAATCTGAAGAAAATCCCAAGCTACTTGATCCTAAAATGTGCCAACTATTTTGCAATCCTTCCCGAAAAATCAAGAATGTGCAAATTTGAAATTGTGCCTGCTTTTTGTCTGAGATTGTTCTTAAAAATAAAACAAAAATTTAAATTTTAAAAATGGAAAGTGTGTCTTCAATCAAAAAGATTTTTTTGTTTTGTTTTGGTTTTTGGTTTTTTTGTTTATTTGTTTTTTGAGACGGAGTCTCGCTCTGTCACCCAGGCTAGAGTGCAGTGGCGCGATCTCAGCTAACTGAAAACTCCACCTCCCGGGTTCCCGCCATTCTCCTGCCTCAGCCTCCTGAGTAGCTGGGACTACAGGCGCCCGCCACCAGGTCCGCCTAATTTTTTTTTTTTTTTTTTTTGTATTTTTAGTAGAGACGGGGTTTCACCATGTTAGGCAGGATTGTCTCGATCTCTTGACGTCGTGATCCACCCGCCTCGGCCTCCCAAAGTGCTGGGATTACAGGCAAGAGCCACCGCGCCCGGCCAATCAAAAAGCTTTTAATAAAGTTTGTAGGTATAAAGAAATCTACTCCCAAGTACGCATCCAGTCTGTAGGCCCATCACCAACGTACGGTGTATGAATGTTGCAGAACGGATGACTTGGTTTCAAATCCTGACTCGGCAATTTAATAGCTATGAAACCATAGACAATGAAAGCAATTTACTTAACCCCCTGATTCTTCCTCTGTCCACTGGGGACAATGGAGCACAGCTCAAAGAGGTTAAAAATAATCTCAAGTTCCTGGCACATTTCAAGCACCCATTCAATAAATGATAGTTATTAATAATTCTTCTGGGTTGTCAATTTAAGTAACTAACATTTCATATATAATTCTTCAAATTATGTGATATCACAAACTCTTGTTAAAGAAAGACACCTACTATTAACAAGCTCTAGTTACACAAGTATTCTTCAGTCATTTGAGGTTAACCCTGTGCAGTTAACCAATGTGAAAACAGAAATTGTGATTACACCTGTGATTTTGAGAATTCTTTGATTCTCGAGCATGGCTAAGCAAAGCATGTTTTGATGAATGGTTTTTCCAGAGGAGAACTGCACCATTCCTGCCATTTTTAAGTCCTCACTATCTACTGAATTAGGAGAACTTTGGAATACTACAAAGCCAAATGAGTTCCATCAGCAACCAGAAGCTACAACATCTTAGGGATTTGCTAATGTAAATATCCAGAGGGCAAAACAAAGGGTTGAAGACTTTTTGTGAAATCTAACCTTACTCCACAAAACAGAATATTATTCAGCAATACAAACAAAATGAAGTACAGATTTCATAGATGAAACTTGAAAACATTATGCAAAAATCAAAGAAGCCACTCACCAAAAAAAAAAATGCCTACTGCATGACTCCATTTATATGAAATATCCAGAACAGGCAAATCTACATAGGCAGAAAGTAGATTGGTGGTTGACTAGGGCTGGAGCGGGTGGGGGTCAGGGAGTGAAGGGTCTAATGGGTACAGCGTTTCTTTTAAGGAAGATGAAGATGTTCTGAAATTGGATTTGATGATGGTTGCACAACCCTGTGAGCATAAAAACCTTGAATTGTACACTTTAAATGGGCAAATTGTATGGTATATTAATTATATCTCACTAAAGTTGTTTTAAAAAATCTAACTCACTAACTGATTAGTGGATCCTTTACTCTTCACTGCGTGGAACAATATCCTCTTCATTAAAAACTAAAAATAAGTGCTCAGAGTGCTGTCTTATGTTTAAAGTTACAAAATATCTTGACATTGGAAGTCTACTTACCTTGCCTTTGCATCTGTCATCTCCACTTTACTTCAATAGCAATCATTTGAGATGAACTCTCCAGTAATGGAAACTACTCAAATACATGCAAAATGTATTTATGCTCAAACCACATTTTACAGATTACATTTTTTATTGCTCTATAGCAGTGACTGTTCTTTCCTTTATTTAATACAAACTGACCACCTTTGTTATCAATCTCCTTTTGATTACTTGCTTCACTGACCTTCAAACAACTGAAACTTCACATTCACAGGATCTCCTTTTGTTCTCCTAAGAAATACAGGAAGTATTCAGGTAACAATGACAGAAAAAGAAGTCTTACCTACTAAATTGGCTAAACCCACCTGCTAGGGGTGTAGGGAACACCGGGGATTCACCTGAGTGGGAATGCTTCTGGCGAGAACTAGGAAAAAGAGATGGCCCAGCTCTTGACCAGGAGATGGAGATAAATTAGAGTCTGGGCCAAATAATGGACAGTCTTCAAAGTCTAACAACACTAAGGAACCCGTTACCTAGAATATTTTTACTGATTGTGAAGCATGCATGTATTTCAAGTTTTTTCAAAGTTTTTGTTCTTAAGTTTAGAAGAGACAATTTGTGAGAAAAGACAAAGTGAGAATCCACGCTTTCTGCCCCTCAGATCCTAAAATCTGAGGCAGACAGATTAAACATACTCATATGAAGATGCATGAAGAGACTAACAATAACAAGAATAAAAATATACTATCAATTCAACATATGCTAATATAAAATACTTAAAATATATAAGTGGTTATAAAGAGGAAAATATTAAATATTAGTACTAGAAAGTAGATTCAAAGGCTGCATAAGAACAGAGACTCGAGATTAAGATAGTAATTTTGTAGGAAAAAACTTACTAGTACTATTTATATACAACAATTCTAAAATCATAACTTTGGTAGAACAATATTTTTAATCACAACTCCAATTATTTAAGTGTCATCTCTGCTAGTTTGTTTTTCAAATTATTTCAGTTCACCTCTCTAACTCATATGAAGAACCTGTTTAAGATGAGCTGCTCTTAATTTTGTTTTTGAAGAGTTCCAGAATTTGAAGATAAAGGAAGTATTTTCTTTTAAGATCACTTCTTCTGCTTAAGCACTTAAAAAAAAAATTCAAACAACCCAGGGTAAATTGAACCTGTCAGCATTTCACTTCAATTATGATACTATGATCCTCTGCTGTTCCAGTGTTCCAGTTCAAATTTCATATCTAAATCTTATACAAATACTTCCCTTAATTTATCAATTATCCTTCCTCTGGGGCCAAATCTTTTCAACACAAATGTTACTTCTGATGCTACATCACTTGCCTTTTACTATAGACTCATATGTAGATGACGTGGACTTATTTGAATAATCAATCAATATGGTCAATTTTAAACAGGAAAAAAAAAAAAAAATCCAGGCATGGTGGCTTACACCTATAATCCCAGCACTTTGGGAGGCTGAAGCAGGAGGATCACTTGATCTCAGGTGTTCAAGACCAGCCTCTGAAACACAGTAAGGCCTTGTCTCTACTAAAAACCAAAAAAAAATTTAGCTTGTATGGTGATATACACCTATAGTCCCAGTTACTCAGGAGGCTGACGTGGGAGGATCACTTGAACCCAAGAGTTCGAGGCTGCAGTTGGCTATGATCACACCACCATACCACTGCCCTCCAGCCTGGGTGACAAAGCGAGACCCTGTCTCAAAAAAAAAAAAAAAGAAAAAGAAAAGAAAACAACAAGTTGTTAACATTAGTCTTTGCTTACCAATTACAAATTTTATCTTGACAAAATTCCCTAAGGCATAACTGTCTTGTGTAACTACAGCAAAAGTCCTCAAACAGATTTCCCAAAACGGACAATGAAGAATGTGGGCAAGTCAATTGGGAAATCATAATCTTAATTTTTATCACCAAGTTGAAAACTTCACTTTCTTTTTTTTTTTGAGATGGAGCCTTGCTCTGTCTCCCAGGCTGGAATGCAGTGGTGCAATCTCAGCTCGCTGCAATCTCCGCCTCCCAGGTTCAAGGGAGTCTCCTGCCTCAGCCTCCTGAGTAGCTGGGACAACAGGCGCGCACCACCACGTCCGGCTAATTTTTGTGTTTTTAGTAGAGACAGGGTTTCACCATGTTGACCAGGCTGGTCTCAAACTCCTGACCTCGTGATCCACTCGCCTCGGCCTCCCAAAATGCTGGGATTACAGGCGTGAGCCATCGCACCCAGCTGAACACTTTCTTTCTCAGAGAAAGAGGTGATTGTGAAACACTATTATAATGTTGCTCCACATCGTGCAAAGATTTCACATACATATCCACTGCTAAGATGTTTTCTCTTAATGTTAACATAAGCCCCAAAGGTTAACATATGTCTTTCCTACTAAGTTGTTTAAATGTTTCTGAATAAACAAAGAACATGGAGTAACATTATTAGTGTATCTTACCTGAGCCCAGTCTGCAGGCAATGCCTAACTGCCCCAAAATTCAATAAAATGCTTAGGAAGTGCACATTCGATCATAAAACATCAAAATAAATAATCATCTCAGGGAACGACCACAAGCATACCATAAGTAATCACTTGGTTTAAAGGGAAGAAAGTCCAAAAGAGACGAAAATAAAGCAAAGAAGGAAACAAAATAGGATGAAAAAGAAAAAAAAGCGGGGGGGGGGGGGGGCAAAAAACTTCCTTGCAGATAATTTTCCCTATTTCTTCAGTCTGACCTTCGTCATCCATTTTAAAAATCCTCCGACTACAAGTTCCAAGTATTTAGTTCACTCTTTATGGGTATACTCTTTCCCACAAACGTCCTTGTGCAAAACAAACAAACAAACAAAAAATCTGATTTTAACATGATGAGTTATCATTTTACAGAAGCAATAGTTCTTGCTACTCGTTAGGACTCCAGAACAGTTTAGCGAGAATTCCTTTTAATTTGGGGCTTTGTAAATTGCATGAAATAGGCCGAATCCTGATGCGATTACTATCTTAATCGTAACTGGGGAGGTACGATTCCGCCGTGCAAAAAGCCTTCTGAAATTCTGTGTCCCTACACCCCGTCTTCTGTCCTCAGCCCAAACATGTTAACAGAATGCTCTGCATCCTTAGCACAGGGCCAATATTCAAACCAAGCGAAAAACTTTATTTTAAAAACACTTACAAGGGGCGAACCAAGGAGGACAGCGTGTAACTGAGGAGGCAGCAGGGCGACTGACTGGCTCCATGAACCCCGAATGGCTTAAAGGACACAAGCCCCAGGGACTTGAGGCAGTTTTCTCCTACACCCCAAGCTGCGCTTTAGATTCCCAGGATTGAGCGAGCAGTGTATCTCGTACTTTAAAACTCTGCAAGTAGTCTAAGCAAGCAGAAGACAGCCAAGGGAGCCAGGAGGGGCCCGAGGGACGCAGGAGCCTGAGAGAGAAGAGAGCTGGGGAGGGGAAGGCCAGGAGCAGAGCCCGGAACTGGTCATCACGGGCCAGGCCTGGTCCCGGCCGCCGCAGGAGCGAAGACGCGGCGCTGCATCCGACTCACCTGCCCATTCTCCGAGCCCCGGGCCGACCCCCGCCTCATTCCCCACTCCCCAGACCCGGAGGGCCGTGAAGAGCGAGTACGAAATGCGCAGGGCTAAGTAGGCCACGGTGCCCGCGCCCACCCAGTACAGGAAACCGGCGGCGGGGAGAGCGCTCTCCATGGCTTTCCACTAGGCCTCACTACCTTCGTGAATGAAAAAAGCGAATGAATGAATCCAGGAGGGGGCGCCGGCCGTGACGGTGAGGATGACACTAATAGGCGCTGCTCCGACACTACTTTGGGCCTAAACCCCGCCCGCGGGACCATATCCGTGTCGCTATTGGTGATCTGTCTTTCCCTCTGCGCGTAGTGCGTCAGCAATTGGCTGACTCTAGTTCCACTGCCCCGCCCACACTCCCCCGTCACCACGCCCCCCAGGGTTCCGCCTGCTAGCGCCCTGTCTCACCCCACCGAGGCGCCCCGGTCTCTCATTGGCTGCAGCCATACTCGCGACTGGGGAAGAATGTGCTCGGATTGGCCAGTCAGATCAAGGCTGGTTTGAGCTCAGGTTCGAAGAGGAAATGGGATCAGAGAACCCGCTAGTGAATGGAAAGATTGTAGTAAGAAGTGGGCTTGTGGGCAGGGCGCGGTGGCTAACACCTGTAATCTCAGCACTTTGGGAGGCCGAAGCGGGCGAATCCCTTGAGCTTAGGAGTTCGAGACTAGCCTGGCCAACATCCGAACCCCGTCTCTACTAAAAATACAAAAATTAGCTGGGTGTGGTGGCGCGCGCCTGTAATCCCAGCTACTTGGGAGGCTGAGGCAGGAGAATCACTTGAACCTGGGAGGCGGAGGTTGCAGTGAGCCGAGATCGCGCCACTGCACTCCAGCCTGAGAGAAAGGGTGAGATTCCATCTCAAAACAAAAAAAAACAAAAGAAGAAAAGAAAAGAAATGGCTGTGGAGTCACGGTTTTATTTTCAACTCTTTATTAAATAAATATATATTTTACATATATGATATAGTTATATAATAAATATATCATTGTTAAGCGTGCTGTCATTGTTTCCATAAACTTTTCCAGATAAAGGCTTGCAGTCTTCTGTGTCTGTGCCTTCCTCGCTGCAGGCATTAGCTCGGGTTACACTCACTCACAGAGGACCCTCTAAATGCCAGACCTCCCTCCCAGCCGAGCAGTAAACATCACTTAGTTCCCAACAATTTGGAGTCCAAGGCAAATAACCTGATGGAGTCTAATAACTCTAATAACTGTTACACGATGGCATCAGAGCTGTACGATGAATGAAAAATATAGGAACACAGCTTGCTGAACAATTAGTTTTGGAAGGAGATTATATCTTTTAATTTGTCTTCAAAGGAGGATAGAAAATTTTATTTTCTTTTTTAAATTTCCCTTTTTTGGTTGGGGGGCGGGGGAGTGGTATTTCCAAGGGGCACAGAAGTGTGAAGTCCAGATAGAGGCACGGGAACTACGTTAGCAAACTTCCAGAGGAGAAAGACCACAAGGTAAGTTTAAAAAATTGTGTAAAACAATAAAGTGCTTCACACTTACTCTCTACCTTTCTTCAAGAGGTTTTATTCCCTTCTCTGGCGTGGATTTGGGCTCACAAAAGTACCTAAAATTTGTTCTTAGCCAATGGGGGCTGCTGATTCAAGACTTAAGAGTGTTTTTTGTAAAGCAGGAACTTAAGGATAATAATTCTAAGGGTAACAGTTCAACATATCTTGCAGCTAACTTTATAGTTTAATAAGATTCCATTTGAGCCTTATTTCTTGCTGCCCAACCCCCCCTTCTCCATTCTCTTATCAGATTAATTAAGTCTAACCCTAAGGCTGTAAATGTAAACCATAAATTACCCTCCAGAATTCAGCCATGTGAGTTGAGCTGACATCATATTTTATTTTAATTGAATTTGGTACCTTTGGCTGGGGCCACCTCTTCAGTTCAGCTAAAAGCCCACCACTCTTCTCCCTCAACTTCTCCCTCTTCCCCAAATCTTTGCCTACAGTGTAGCTATATCCCCAAATTTATATATCCCAGCTCATCATTGTTCACCAACAAAGCGCCCTCTAGATATTCAGTCCCATTCTCCTTAGAATAGGCTGGAAGGGGGAGAAGACAGTTATTATAAACTAACAATACATAATTTTTTGTTCCATATGTCTGTCTGTCTGTGGCCCCCACTAGAATCTGTGATTACAGGGGACACTATGCTGTGAATCCACAGGACCTAAAACAGTACCTGGTACCTAGGGGACCCCAACAAATATCTAAGAAACAGAAGTGAAGATTCATTCATTCAACAAATATTGTTGTGCCCTAATTACATGCCAGTCCACTGAGCTAGGTACTAGGTATAAAATAGTGAGCAAATGGGCAATTCTCAGTCCTAACCTTACTCTACCATTCAACAGGGAGTGACCAGTTTTCCTCTCAGTGTCCTTTGCTGGCCCCTTCTCTTACTGGCCTCTAAATTACACAATGCCCTCAGGCTCAGACCCCAGCTCTCTTCTCTAATATATGATTTTATCCAGTCCCTTGGTTTTAAATATCAACTGTAAGCTGATTACTTCTAAATGTCTCTGTCCAGGCTCAACTTCTGCTTAGAGGTCCAGACTTCTATACGGTGTATATATATATCCACCCGCCTATTCGCATCTCTACTCGGATATAAAATAGACATTTCAAACTTAACATGTTTAGAACTCTGCGCTCAACACATGCGCACACACACACACACACACACCCTCTTCCTCTTTTCGTTCCTATTTCTGTTAATGATACCGTCATTTACTCCCTTTCTAAGGCCCAAGACTTTGGGATGAACGTTGATTCTTTTCTTTTTTTTTTTTCACTTTTTCTTTTCTTTTTTTTTTCACTCTTTCCGCCCAGGCTGGAGTGCAATGGTACAATCTCAGCTGACTGCAACCTCCGCCTCCCGGGTTCAAGTGATTCTCCTTCCTCAGCCTCCCAATTAGCTGGGGTTACAGGTGCCCGCCATTACACCCAACTAATTTTTGTATTTTTACAAAATTTTTGTATTTTTACAAATTCTACATCTGTAAAATGAGAACAATACTACTTAAGCATTTAGCAGTGATTAGCAGATAGACATGAAGTGTTCAGTGAGGTAGGTACTACTCTTATTCCCATTTTACAAATGAGGAAACAGAGGCTTGAAGCAAGTAAGTGGAAGAATTGGAATTTGAACCAAAAAGGCATGACTATGAAATCATATCTCCAGAACTAGCTCAGAGAAAGCAACATCTAAAAAATGGCTAAGGACTGGGCGCCGTGGCTCATGCCTATAATCCCAGCACTTTGGGTGGATCCCTTGAGCTCAGGAGTTCGAAACCAGCCTGGGCAATATAGCAAAACTATAATATGGCAATCTAGCGAAACTTTTCTACAAAAAATACAAACAAACAAAACTAGCTGGGCTTGGTGGTGCACACCTGTAGTCCTAGCTACTTGGGAGGCTAGGCAGGATAATTGCTTGAGTCTGGGAGGCAGAGGATGTAGTGAGCTGAGATTGCGCCATTGAACTCCAGCCTGGGTAACAAAGTGAGACCCTGTCTCAAAAAAAAAAAAAGAAAGAAAGAAAAGAGAAAGACTAAAGGAGAGTAGAAGAGTCTCTAGAAATATTTTGCTGTTGTCCAAATAAAATACTCAGACACAATCACATTAGATTTCAGCTTCATTTATTAACAAATTTAGAGTTTAGAATGGTATTTAATATAAAAAAGCAACAATATTGTATCATATTAGTATACAAACATTCCCATTTAGTTGAAAATTTATTTTTAATATTTCTGTAAATTGAGTTTCAGATCAGAGTTTCCTGATGAAATCAGGAGTAGTTCTACAGAATGAAAGAACACTTTATAATCAGGGAATTTCATAGAAGTGAGGAATTATTAAGCATACCATATTGTTTAATCCTTTGGGACACAGCTGAATCCTTCACTTGGCTGTATAATAAAACCTTTTAACAGTTCTGTCTTCCCACTCATCTTCATTTAAACATTGTTCAAAATATTGAATTTTAACTTGCCTTTAAATTCAGTTGTCCAACCCTGGGTTAAAAAGAAAAAGTGGTGTGATGAATAAACCAATTTAAAAGAAACTGAGTCTTCAGCATTAGAAATTGGGAGGTTTCCCAAAAGTTAATATGTAATTCGTTTAACAAGCAATATTACCATAAGAAAGGAAGATTAACATTTATTGGCCAGGGTGCAGTGACTCACGCCTGTAATCCCAGCACTTTGGGAGGCCCAGGCATGCGGATCACCTAAGGTCAGGAGTTCATGACCAGCCTGGCCAACATGGTGAAACCCCATCTCTACTAAAAACACAAAAATGAGCCGGGTGTGGTGGTGGGTGCCTGTAATCCCAGCTACTCAGGAGACTGAGGCTCGCTTGCACCCAGGAGGTGGAGGTTGCAGTGAGCCGAGATCGCACCACTGCACTCCAGCCTGGGCAACACAGTGAGACTCTGTCTTAAAAAAACAAACAAACAAAAAACAAACAAAAACACTTATTACGCTTTAATATTGCAATATCAACTTCAAAGTCACTTCACATACATTACCCCATTCAAACATCACAATAACACCCCCGTTTTTCCAACAGGGAAATTAACTCTTTAAGTTAACCTTCTTGCATAAGGACTACTTTAGTGCAGCAGGCCTGTTTCTAGAACCAAGATGTCTGCACTAAAAATGAAGAGCTCGGCCAGGCGCGGTGGCTCACGCCTGTAATCCCAGCACTTTGGGAGGCCGAGGCGGGCACATCACGAGGTCAGGAGATCGAGACCATCCTGGCTAACATGGTGAAACCCCGTCTCTACTAAAAAAACAAAAAATTAGCCAGGCCTGGAGGCGGGGGCCTGTAGTCCCAGCTACTCGGGAGGCTGAGGCAGGAGAATGTCGTGAATCCGGGAGGCGGAGCTTGCAGTGAGCCGAGATTGCGCCACTGCACTCCAGCCTGGGCGACAGAGCGAGACACCGTCTAAAAAAAAAAGTAAAGAAAAGAAAAAGAAAAAAGAAGGGCTCTTTCTACTCTGCCACCTATTTAGACTCGCATTCATAGTCCTCTGTAAACGTATTTCCCAAATAAAACTGAAATCAGTCATTCTGAAACAAGTGATTACAAAATATAGTTTTAACATTTTACCTCTTTTTTAGTTGCAAAAGCACACAGATTTATATGAAATGAAAAAGCATCCCACCCCATTTTCTATTCCCACTAACAGTTGGAAATTTGTACAGTATTCTTCCATTTCTTTTTCTTTTCATTTCCATTTCTAAGTATGAAGCTATATAATATACACAACATAAACATATATACTTTTCAGAAGTAATAGCTGTGATTATGCAAAAATAATTCAACAACTTGCTTTCTCCACTCAATAATATATGATTAAAAATATCAAAGTGAAATCTTGACATATCAATATTGCACATTAACTAGTTTTCTTTATCGCATCAGCAGATCTAACAATCGTTCCATCAATCTTACTCAGAATACTTTTACTTAAAGAAAGGAATTAGTGCCATGGTAAACAAACCAGTTTAAAACCATGTGAAAGGGGCCGAGCGTGGTGGCTCATGCCTGTAATCCTAGCACTCCGGGAGGCCAAAGTTGGCGGACTACCTGAGGTCGAGAGTTCAAGACCAGCCTGGCCAACATGGTGAAACCCTGTCTCTACTAAAAATACAAAAATTAGCTGGGCGTGGTGGCCTGTAATCCCAGCCTGTATTACATACCTGTAATCTCAGCTACTCGGGAGACAGAGGCTGGAGAATCACTTGAACCCGGGGGCCAAGATGGTGCCACTGCACTCCAGCCTGGGAAACAGAGCGAGACTCCATCTCAAAAAAATAAAATACAACCATGTGAAAGGGAAGTAAACCATAATATCTTACTCACATCATATTTCCAGCATAACTGTAGGACAGTTATGCAAGCAAACTTACGGCAAACAATATAGTGGAATTTCAGGACGTTTTCTTTACCTGAATCCTTACTTTAGCAATAGGTTCAAGGATTTGTTATCTTTACCCACACTTTTTTTCTAAAAATTCTAGCTACTTTAGTTTCTATTACTTTTGCCTAGTTCTTTCCTTTATTCCCCTTACTACCTTTTTAAAAAATTTGAATAGAGAGAGAGACTTGCTCTGTCACCCAGGCTGGAGTGCAGTGGTATGATCATAGCTCACTACAGCCTTGAACTCCTGGACTCAAACAATCATCCTGCCTCAGCCTCCCAAGTAGCTAGGACTACAGGCACACAGCACCCCACACCCAGCTTTTTTTTTTTTTTTTTTTAGACGGAGTCTCGCTCTGTCGCCCAGGCTAGAGTGCAGTGGCACAATCTCAGCTCACTGCAAGCTCCGCCTCCCGGGTTCACGCCCTTCTCCTGCCTCAGCCTCCCAAGTAGCTGGGACTACAGGCACCGCCACCATGCCTGGCTAAGTTTTTGTATTTTTTTTTTTTTTTTTTGTATTTTTAGTAGAGACGGGGTTTCACCATGTTAGCCAGGATGGTCTCGATCTCCTGACCTTGTGATCTGCCCGCCTCGGCCTCCCAAAGTGCTGGGATTACAGGCGTGAGCCACTGTGCCCAGCCAGCTAATATTTTTTGTAGAGATAAGGTCTTGCTATGTTGCCCAGGCTGGTTTCCAACTCCTGGGCTCAAGCAATCCTCCTGTCTTGGCCTCCCAAAGTGCTGGGGTTACAGGCATGAGCTACTGTGCCAGACTCACTTGCTATCTTTTAAAATATATTTGATGCATACGAAAGATTAGATGAAATATGTAAGTGTTTATATAAAGCACAATATAATGAAAAACTGTAAACTCACCACCTAACTCAAGAACCAAAAAACCAAAAACCTACCCTAGCCCATTCTCCAAAGGTAAGCACAGCCCTAAATGTTGTATATCATTCTACTGCTTTTAAATATATGCTTTATATCACAAATATATATGAAATAATAACATGTTGTTTCGTTTTGCTTATTTTTAAGCTCTATTTAAAAAGCATGATACGGTGGATGCTGGGGAAGGCATCCCAGATCTTCCCTCCAGGACCAAGACCTTCATTTCCACATTTGCTGACAATCCTGGTCTATGTCCCTCAATGGGACTTGTCCTCGGGCAAAGGGAGCTGCTTTGCCCCTCCCCAATGGCAGCCTACATCCAATGACTGGATGATGCAGGAGTACAAAAGCCTGGACCACCTACCTCAATTATGAGCATCTCTGAAAACCCTTCCCAGCTTCAGAGCTCCCAGTGGAATTTCCTGAAGCTTCCATTATACTGCAGTGCAGTTCAACTTCTCTTTCAGCTTAATCCAGCTTCCCTTCCTCCCTCAAGGATGTTGTTCCCCAGCGTATTCCATTACAAATCCCCTGCAAGCAAATCCCAATATCCAAGTCTGTTTCCTGGGAAACATGACTGTTGTGGGCTGAAATGTATCTCCCTAAAAGATATGTTAAAGTCCTAACCCCACAACCTGTGACCTTGGCCTTATTTGGAAATAAGGTCTTTGCAGATGTAATCAGGTTATGATGAGGTCATGCTGGATTAAGGTGGGCCCTAAACCCAATGTCTGTTTCCTTATAAAAAGAGAGAGATTTAGAGAAACACAAAGAGACAGAGGGAGAGACAATGGAAGCAGAGATTTTAGTAATACAGTTTCCAGCCAAGTAACGTTCAAAATGGCCAACAACCACCAGAAGTTAGGAAGAGGCAAGGAAGGATGCTTCCAGAGAGCCTGCAGAGAGGGCACAGCCCTTCCCAACACCTTGATTTTGGACTCCCAGCCTCCAGAACTGTGAGAGAATAAATTACTATTCTTTTATTTTTCTTTTTTCCTTTTTTTTTTTTTTGTTTTTGAGACAAAGTCTAACTTTGTTGCCCAGGCTGGAGTGCAGTGGCACCATCTTGGCTCACTGCAACCTCTGCCTCCCAGGTTCAAGTGATTCTCCTGCCTCAGCCTCCCAAGTAGCTGGGATCACAGGAGCCTGCCATCATGCCCAGCTAATTTTTGTATTTTTAGTAGAGACGGGGTTTCAGCATGTTGGTCAGGCTGTTCTCGAAATCCTGACCTCAAGTGATTCACCCACCTCAGCCTCCCAAAGTGCTGGGATTACAGACGTGAGCCACCGCGCCTGGCCAATAAATTGCTATTCTTTAAAGCCACCTAGTTTGCAGTGATTTGTTGCAGCAGCCCTAAGGAAAGTCACAGGTAGACCGACACACACTTGGGTAGTCTTCAGGAACTTGCTTTTTTTTTTTTTTTAAACTCAGCATCATGTTTCTGAGAATTATTCCTGTCGTTGACTCTAGTTGTGGTTCTCTGTTTATTCTCTTCAATATCAGTGGCAATATCTCATCAGAGATATATTAACAATATACACAGCCAGGTGTAGTGGCTCATGCCTATAATTCTAACACTTTGGGAGGCCAAGGCATGGAGGATTGCTTGAGCCCAGGAGTTTGAGATCAGCCTGGGCAACATAGCTAGACCCCACCTCTAAAAAAATTTTTTTTTTTTAATTAGCTGGACATGGTGGCACACACTGGTCATCCCAATGTGGGAGGATCATCTGAGCCAGGAGTTTGACACCACATTGAGCTATAATCATGTCACTGCATTCCAACCTGGGTGACACAGCAAGACTCTGTCTCAAAAACATATATAATAATAATATATTATTGAAAAACTTTTAATTCTATTCTTTCCAAAATGATTATGCCTCTGTTTTGGGATAAACTCTCGCATAGTATTTGTGTTTATTTTATTTCAAATGTTTGAGAAAAGTTTCTATGTAAATTTAAAAATTAATTACATATTTATCTTTACATATATGTGTTTGGCAAAATAATGACCTCCTAAAGATATCCATGTCTACATATTTGTGAATGTTACCTTGTGTGGGAACATATTATAAGGATATGATTGAATTAAGGACCTTTGAGGTGGGTGGCTACCCAGGTGAGCCTAATCCAATCAATCCCAGGGGAGGTCCTTAAAATTGGAGAACTTTTCCCAGCTTTGGTCAAAGAGAGAGATGTGACTGTGGGAGAATGATTAGAGATGCAACATTGCTGGTTTGAAGATGGAGCATGGGTCCAGGAGACCAGGAATGTGCATAGCCTCTAGAAGCTGGAAAAGGCAAGGAAATGAACTTCCTCCTAGCACCTCCAGAAAAGAGTGCAGTGACTTTAGCCCAGTGAGATCCTTGTTGGCGTTCTAACCTATAGAATTGTAAGGTAATTGTTTTCAGCCACTAATCTGCAGTAATTTGTAACAGCAACAATTGAAAACTAATTGTGTGTGTGTGTGTGTGTGTGTGTTCCTTAAGGAACTGTATCATGCTCTGGTCCCTAACCTCCTACCTTGCTCACCACACTCAAGAATTAAGGGCCTTCTCTATAGCCCTCAAAAGCACCAAGGTCCATCCTACATAGGGTTTTTTACACATACTGGTCCCAACCATACTTTAAGTTTCATAAAGACCTGTTTGTCTTATTCACCATGTTGCCATCACATACATTTAATAAATACAAGTTGAGCATCCCTAATCCAAAAATCAAAAATCTGAAATGCTCCAAAATCCAAAACTTTTGAGCACCAACATGATGCCTCAAGTGGAAAATTCCACGTATTAGTACTTAACATAAACTTTGTTTTATGCAGAAAATTATTTAAAATATTATATGAAATTAACCTCAGGCTATGGTATAAGGTGTATATGAAAACTGAATGAATTTTGTGTTTAGATTTGGGTCACATCCCCAATATATCTCATTATGTATATGTAAATATTCCAAAATCTGAAACACTTCTGGTTCCGAGCATTTCAGATAAAGGATACCCAATCTGTATTCATTAGATGAATGAATGGATTATTATGGCAGAAGGAAAAGGGTAAAGTTAGTTGCAAGGAGCAATAACTTCTAGTTAAAAAAATAAACTCAGGCCGGGCACGGTGGCTCAAGCCTGTAATCCTAACACTTTGGGAGGCCGAGACGGGTAGATCACAAGGTC